>NW_027527436.1:3565868-3567666 GCF_008692635.1 Crocuta crocuta | reverse complement strand
CGCAGGAGTAGAGTCCGGGGCGGTGGGCGCATCCCTTAGCGTGAGCGGCCGCTGTACTCCCTTAGCGCTCTGCGTTTTCCCCTCTCCTGCCAAACTCGTCTGCTTTCTGGGAAAAAACAAAATAACTTTTGCGTTTATGGGGAGGGAAGAGGCGGGAAGCGGTGTCGGAAGAAGCGTGAATGGGGCAGCAACGCAACCGCGGCAAGTGCGTTGGGAACCGTCTGTCATCTTCTCCGGGGGATGAGGGGTAGAGGTTAGGCATTTGACATTTCCGTTAATAGGGGGCGGGATGGCGGTGTCGGGCCGGGGTAGGCAAGGGAAAGCAAGAGCTGCGACGTTCGCTGCCTCCCTCTTCCCTCCTCCCAGCTGGAGGCCGCCTTTAGGCCCATTAGGCGGGCTTGGCCCCCGCTCCGCAGGCCTTGCGTGGAGAACGGAGCCTCTAAATGGGAGCAGAGCAACCTCCTCTCACCTGCGGGCCTTCACCTGCTGCGCCCTCGATTTCTCCACCCCCCCACTCGCGCCCCTATTGATACCCTATTGACTGTGGTTCGTGTGAAACATCCACGATACATTTAGTGAGGCCACCTCCTGAACTAGGGGGTTTGCAGTGGAGAGCGAGGGTACGACGTGCTCGGGGGTTTTAGTTTTGAAGAAGCCCCTGGAAAGAAAATGAAAATCGAACTAACCCAATCGCCATTGGCAATCCGGCCTTGGCGCAAGGAAAGGGGGCGGGCGGACGGCCCGTGGTGTTCAGTACTCCTGGTCAAATAGATCTCTTCCGGTCGGCAGGTGTGAGCGGGCTCGGCGGAGAGGCGTCCGGCTTCGGGAAGCCAGCGAGCCAGACCCCGGGGCACCAACCGGCCGGACGCGCTTCTTCGAGAGCTTGCGGCCCCCAAGGCAAGCCAGGACTCAACCCCGGCGTGCGCCTGCGGTCTCCCGGCCCCGACAGGGCCGAGGGTGCAAGTAAAGTTGCCGAGAGGGGGGTTGCTGGCACTGGAGGGTTGCTGTCGCCCCGGGAAAGGAAACCTGCACTCTGGGAACTCCTTTGTGCTTTGCCTACTCACCCTTTCGTACTTCCCTCCCAAACTCGGGGTTACCTAAATTCCCGTCCTGGCAGTTTTCTGCTTTCCTTCCGTCGCTCCTCGTAATCCCCAGGGAAGCCCGGCTCCGTGTCCCCCTCCCCCTCCCCCTCCCGGCCCCTACAGTCAACCCCTAGGATCTCCGCTCTCCAGGACCTTTGCCCTTCCTAGCAGGTACCTGCGCTCCGAGCCGCGGGTGGGGGGAGCTGCAGCAAAGGTAGGCGGAAAGGGAGGGTCAAAGAGGCGGAGTGCCCCCCCCTTGCAAAAATAACAAAACTACCGTAAATTCCAATAAAATTAAATTCCACCTCGCTTTCCGAATCTGTCCTCTCCCAAATCCTGCCTGGAGAGGGGCGGGAGGGGTGGTCGGGCCGTCCCCGGGAAGGGGGGGTGTGCGCACACGCACGCCCGCTCCTCTCACTTGTGAGCTGATTCCGTCTAAAAGTTCGCTATTTATAGGCTACTTGCGGCGGCCCGAATCCCGGCGCCCGCTCTCCTGCGCAAAGTGCGCCAGGTCCCCGCGGCGCAGAACGGCCCGGCTCGATTGTGTCCCGTGATTTGTTGTGTTTTTGTTTCTGCCCTCACACCGCAGGCGGCCGGGGAGAAGACCTCGCGGAGTCCCGCAACCACCCACCCGCAGTAGTTGAGAGCGGCTCTGCAGTCCGACCATGTGAGTCCGCGCCTGACCCCGCTGGGCGCGCGCGGGTGGCGGACGCGCG
>NW_027527436.1:3525462-3565595 GCF_008692635.1 Crocuta crocuta | reverse complement strand
CTGCGCTCCGCCTCTGCTTCTGCCCTTGCGACCTCCAGCCCCGCTCAGCGCTCTCACCCCCTCTGATTTTTCTCTTCTCTTTTCCGTGCACCTCTGACCCTGCCTTGCTCTCAACTTCCAGCTGAGTTTGCATCTGGGCGCAGAAAGAGACCGGACGGGCCTTTACGCGGGAGGCGGGGTGGGCTGGGCGTGTGTGTTTCACAAACAAGGAAATTGTGTGGGGCTNGCGATGGAGTGGGCCTGGAGGCCGCCCGGCGCGCTGGGGGAGGGGACTTGGAGCGTTTGGATCGAGACCTTTCCTTGTGCCGTGGCACTGATCGCGCGGGACGAGAACCGAGTGCTCGGGAAGCCTCGCCATTTGGGACCCTCCCTCTCCGATGCTGGGACAGATGTCTTAATCAAAACCTCGGGACCGCCCCGGTAGAAAGGAGGGAAGGACGCGGGGGTCCAGGATAAGGCTTGGTGGGAAACAGGGTCAGCGTCAGTTCCCTAAATTCCGCGTAGAACTGGGCGCTGCGATGCCCCCTTTTCCCCAGCGGCTGCGGACGGGATTCGCTTGCGCAGACCGCAGAGGCGCAAGCGGATCACGGCGGTCCGTGGGCTTTGCCCTTGTCCCGTTTTTATAAATGCCGGAACCTTGGAGGATGCTCCTGTGTTTTAGAACGGAGACGTCAGGAGGGCGGGGANCCGACCCTGCTCCCCTCCCCCGTCCCCGGAGCCGTGGCTCGACATTCGGGGGGCGGGGGCGGAGGAGGTTGTGACCGAAAATAACCCGGGGCTCAGATCCGTTTGGCCGGAGGACAGAGCCCCGGAACGGAGGTGGGGAGGAGTCAGGAGCCAGCGAGGGGAGAACTGCGGCCTCGCCTCCGGCGCGCGCGCACAGGGCGCTGCGCCCTCGCGGGCGTAACTTCTCACCCACCCCCAGTTTCTGCGCTGACAGTGGGTGTCGCACGTGGAATCCCCCTGGGGCCACATCTCCAAAGCGTTCGGTCGGCCGCGTGGCTACACTGGTGGGGAGCGAAGAGCCGGGACGGGTCTGTGGCAGTGCCCGGGAGAGGGGACCTCACTGTCCAGTGCGTGCACCCCCCGTTCCCTGCACAGAGGTGGGGGAGGGGTCTGTTCCCAGCCCGCGCGTCCCTGCTTCGCTCCAGACCTGGCCCTGCAGGGACAGTCTGGTTCAGACAGGACGGGGGCCGCCCGTACCTGGCCCAGGGCTGTCCCGATTCTCACCCCCGCCCGCCCCAAACAGCTTTCAGGAACTCAGCTGCCAAGTTAAGAGCAGAAGCATGCGGGGTTATGGGTAGATGTCAAACTTAANGCCACTCTGCTGTCCTATGTTGCATTTGCCTGAGCCCCTCCTCTTTACGTACGTCTTTAGAAGAAGACAGGGATGGAAGAGAATGACATCAAAGAGAGGTGGGAATTAAGAGGAAATGAGAGAAAAACCGCACGGTAAAAGGGAGCGGTATGGTCAAAAAGAGTGCCCTCTAGTTAGCTGTTTTCCCTCCTGGTTCCCTCGGAAAAGAACACCGGGTTTGGAGGGCGGTGGAGTTCGCCCAAGGCTAGAACCCTCCAGCCCAAGTTCTCTGGCCTCGGCTGGCTAGTGGGCGCGTCGGCCCCCCCAGTGACTAACTTGAACTTCTCAGCTCCCGACCCTCAGCCACATTCAGATACCCTGTCCCCGGTGTTCTAGGACACGTGTCACTCCGAAGCTGGTCAAAGATGAGCTTGTTCTCTCCCAACTCTGGCGATTCTACTTTGGCATAGAATCTGGGGCCTGGACTTGGACCCGGGACCCGGGGCGCCTGGCTCCCTGACTGCGCTGGGAGAAGCGGGCTCCCCCAGAACGTTCTGCAGTTCGGAATTCTGGGAGCCGGTAGGGCTTTTTCCCTCGTCTCTAATGGGCTCTTAGAATTTGGCAGCTTCCCTAGTTTAGCGAAATAAAATAAACTTGCCCTAAGCTGTGGTTTAGCTCTCTCCTCCGCTGCTGTGCTCCAGGAACCTTCTAGTTTTCTCTCCGGGCTTCAGCTTCTTTTCTGTCCCAGTCCTTCTGGGCTCTGCCTCTGCTGAGTGGCCTCCAGCCCCCCCACCCCCCCCCCCCACACCCCNGGATAGGCGGGACCCCAAGTTTTCTACCTGAGAGTGAGTGAAGGTGAATTCCAGCCTCCAGACAGAACTAGAGAGTAAACTTTGTGTATGGAGGGGGGTGAAGGCAGAGGAGGAGGCGGCCTATTTGTTTCGAGACATACTAATGAACAGAAGAAATCCCCTTTTCTCCAAAATAGCTCATGTTTTCAAGGAAGTGTGGAAAGTGGCAGGAAGGATAAGGGACTGTCTTCTTCAAATCCTTTGGGTCTGTGACCGATAAGCCTTGAGAAGAGGCATCAACAATGCACCAGCGTTTGGCAGACGTGGCCACTGTGCCCACTTGGGAGCAGGCCTTGCCTTTCACAGATGGCCTTAGATCATGGTTATAAATGGTGGTCACCGTTTTATGAATAATCGTTTGACGGTCCCTAATCATGTTTTCATGGTGCCAGGAGCTGCTGAGTCGCAAGGGTGGGGAGATCAACTTGAACCCTCCCAGACGAAGAGAGTGTGATGAGCCCTGAAACTCAGGTGCATTCTGCTAGCCCCTGGCTTCTTAGGCCTCACCCTTAATCCCTTGTGTGCCCTCCTGCTGTCTGTGCAGCAAAGCTGGGTCACCTGGGGGCTACAGTGGCCTTGGAACCAATACCAGTCCCCCCTTCTTCCTTTCTCTTTGGCTGGAAAAAAACCAAAACAACAATAACAACAAGAACAACAACAAAAACCTGTGCGTGCTGTGTGCGGATGGAGGAAGGCCATGGCCACTTTTCTCAAATGCTGGGGCAGCTCCGTTCTCTCCCACCATGAACAGTCTTTCTTGGGTCAAAAGCCCCAGGACTCCAGCTGTGGGGCAACTCCTATCCTGTCCGCCCTCCTAAGAGGTTCCTTTTACTAAGAAGTGAGAGTTTAGAGGATTTGAGTACAGTCTCCATCAGGATTCCATTTGATCATTAAATTTTTACGGATCTGGGAAAGGCCCCCAGGCCTGAAAGGGAAATGGAGAAGGGGAATTCGGGAGAGCCCAAAGAAGAACCGAGTGATTCTGTTTGGCAAGGGATTTCCATGAACTCAGTGCTTTCCTCTCATGTCTCATCTTGTAACTTCATTTTCCCCCTTAAGTGAAGAAACAACTCTCAGTTCAGGTGACTGATGGTGGCCAAATGTTCAGATACATATTCTGGCCGAGTGTTGCTAAAAATCTGACCGCTGAATCCATAATGCACTCTTCTGCCTCACCTAATTTTGGCACAAAATAGAAGCGTTTATTTTCATCAAATTCTTGTTCGCCTTCAACAGGTTGGTTTTAGTTTCTGTATTTCTCAAATTTCCTTACAATAACAGTACGTGAACCAGATACGTTCAGCTTCTAGGAGATAGGATTATTCACACTACAATTCTCCAGGTACCTCTGGTTAAAACTGCCTTTGCTTTTCACCTCGATGAGACAGGTACTTGAGATGAAAGTGAGTTTCTTTGTTTTAAACTTGAGTGGGCTCTGGCTCTTTTTCCTCCTTCTGCCTATTTGGAATAAACCTGGTCAGATTAACATTTAAACAGTTCCCTCATAAAAGGTAAATGATTGGAATTTTTCTTTGAGATTAAAAAAAATCATGGTGTGTATTAAAAATTCTGTAACATAATTTCAGGAGATTGTATCTTTGAAATTCATTGACAGATTTTCATAACTTTGTAACTTTGTCATGCAGCTTTACACTTATATCCTCTGACCTGAGTCTGCCATCAACTGCTTAACAAGTATATATTCAAATGAGATTTTTTTCCAGCTTTTTCCCCCCAGTTATTTGTTTCTAGTTATTTCTCAACATTTTCCATTGTTTAACCTAGTTGACAGGAAGGTTTGAAGGATAGAAAAATTAAGTTTGGGGCATATGGTATATTCTTCTGACCCACTCATATAATCTCTATTTTATGGTTAACAGTTGAATTTTTTTTTTTTTTTAAAAGACATTTCTCTTTGGGAGAAAATATATGTCTTCCTTTTGGGAAAGACTTCCTACATAATTAGTTTTTTTCTCAGTGTTCTTTACTGTTTCTATTAGATATATCAGTGTTCCCTATTCATTTATCTCATGTAGATTAATGATGCAAATTACTGGTTTATGGGGGCACCTGGGCGGTTCAGTTGGGTGAGCTTCTGACTCTTGATTCCAGCTAAGGTCATGATCTCATAGTTTGTGAGATCAAGCCCCACATCAGGTTCTGTGCTGACAATGCACAGCCTGCTTGATATCCTTTCTGTCCCTCTTTCTCTGCCCCTCCCCTGTTTGGGTTCTCTTTCGCTCGCTCTCCCTCTCTAAATAAACATTAAGAAATATTGATTTTTGATAAATCATATCCCTCCCTTTGCCAGAGTCACCCATATCCTATTATTTGGAATTAAACATTTTAATGTAATTTAGAAGGGAGAAGGTTCCCACATATATTCATTAATGAGTGATAGCCAAATTGGCTAAACTTTTGATAAGAAACTTTTGGACTTGGAGATGCGGCATCAGAAAAGAAGTTTCTACTGGCAAACTAGCCAACCAACAATGTTCTTCAAGAGCAAAGGGCTAATGATAAACGGAACCATGAAATAAAGGGAATAAGGACACGCTGTCAGCCCCTGAGCTTATTTCTTCATGCAGTCTTTAACTCCTTAATACCATTTGGGTGATACATTGTGTGCAATTACTTTGTCCTGGAAGACGAAACTTCTTGCTTTTCTTACTGAGGGTTCAAGCCAGTGTTTTTTCAATGAGATAAAATTTCAGATATCATAAAATTAAGCATTCAAGTCATTTCAAAGCATACAACGTAACTACATTTTACTAGATTCACAATGATATGTAACCCACACCACTGTTTCAGCCTAGGACATCTTCATCACCTGTACCCACTAAATGATCTCCCCGTTTCTACCCTCCTCTCAACTGCTCACCTGCAGTCTGTTTCTACGGGTTTGTTTGTTCTGGGCATTTTATAATTGAGATCATTTAGCATTGGGCCTTTGGTGTCTCACTTCTTTCACTTAGCACAATGCTGTCAAGGTTCATCTGTGTTACAGATATGTCAGTACCTCACTCCTCTTTCTGGCTGAATGATTCTGGATTTCATGGATCTACCACATTTTGTTTATACAGCCCTCAGCTGATGGGCATCCGTGTTGTTTGCACTTTTTGGTTGTTATGAATGATGCTGTTATGTTATGAACATCCATGTACAAGGTTTTGCTTGGATGTGTGTTTTCAGATCTGTCGGGGATAGTCAAATTCCTGGGTCACATCATAATTCTTTGCTTAACTTTTTGAGGAATCCCCACACTGCTTTTTGCGGAAAGCACAATTATACAGTTATAATTGTACCAAAAATATCTGAGGGTTCTAGTTTCTTTACATCTATACCAATATTTATTTAGTTTTTTATTTAAAAAATAGTTACAGCCACTCTGGTGGGTGTAAGTGGTATCTCACCATGGTTTTAATTTGCATATTTGTAATGCCTAATAATGCCAAGCATCTTTTCGTGTGCCTGTTGGCCATTTAAATATCTCCTTTGGAGAAAGGTCTATTAGGTGCCTTTCCTCATTTGCTCATTTTTAATTGGGTTGTTTGTCTTTTTGTTGTTGAATTGTAAGACTTCTTTATATATTCTGAATATTATCAGGTAAATGACTTGCGTACATGTATATTTTCTCCCATTCTGTGAGTTTTCAACTTTCTTGATAATGCCCCAAAGTTCATAAAAGTTTTAAATTTTGATTAGGTCCAATTTGTTAGTAGTTAGTTCTAACAATAGATGCATTTCTCCTCCATGAGAAGACTCAGACATAAACATAACACTAAACAAATATTTAAAATTCCATACCCTAAAGAAGAGAAGACTCTTCTGTAATGCACGGATAGCAACTTTGTGAACCGCGGGTTGTCAGGTAGTAGTAACATAGTCACTGCTGTTCTTCAAGAGAAGGAAACAACTATGGCCACATTGACCTTTTTCTTTGAAGAAGTCCTGACTTATTCAGATAAGATGTCTCCCCTGCTGAATGAGATCTTTGATCCTAAGAAGACAGTAGGTGTTTTATAAAAAAATTACCATTATCAAAGCCATCTACCAAGAAATTTTAAATAGTCTCCTGTGTTTAAATAACATTAAGGATCTGCCTTAAACCAACAACAACCAGGAAAATCAAAGACAGGGTTGACAGGGTGTTCCTAACTTAGCAGTTTCTACACACAGCCACATAGAGGCCTGTAGTCAGGTGATGTATCTGGAAAGCCCCAGGGAGAAAGGTCTTAGAGTCAGAGGAAAGAGAAACTAAATTATTGCAATGGAGTTTAAAAAGCAAAAATTAAGAAAAGAGGAGGAATATAAATGGACATTATTGAATGTAAAGGTTTTGATTATTTTCTCAGATTGGTTGGTGTTGGGTAATTGATGCATGGGTTAAAAATAACCACACAGGGGTTTGGGTATCAGATTTTCATTTTATTTCATTATTTAGTTATTGAGTAAGAAGGCTTCTGGTGACCACTGATCGAGACATCTCTGATTCTGTCCATCAGAAGTGTTGGACCAGATTTCTACATCTGCCATTTTAAGGAACATACTGTTGGGTAAAGAACTACACACTAAGTGTGCATGCCCAGAGTTCCTGAGTGAGTCACACTGTCTTCCTTGAAAGCCCTGTAGGGTTCAGAGGAAAACACTGTACCTTGTCTACAGAGTAACATGTTTATCCACCAGTTATGGCAGGGAAAGAGGGGTAACACATGTGGCAATTATAAGGTTTTGAAGTTTAAGTGTGAGCTTGCTTGTTCTAAATATTATCCTAAGATTTAATAAATATATGTAAAATATAAGTTCTCAAATAACCCTTTGAGGTTGATACTGGCCCCTTTTACAGATGAGAAAACCAAGCACAGAGGTTTTGTATAATTTGCCCAAGGTCATGGAGCTAATACGTGGCGGGGTAAAATTTTAAATACAGGCCATCTGGCTCGAAAGTCTGTGTTCTTATTACTATATTATGCTGCTTACATCTAAAATCTAGAGATTTCTGATGAAAATTGGAGCCTCTGAATTAACGGATTCAGCAAATGTTTATTGGGTACCTATTATGTGTCCGACCTCTCTGGAAACATTGGAAGGTCTAGAAATGCCAGGGCAGCATTACTGCATTCTCTCATGGCAATAGTCCTTTGGAGTCGAGCGGTCACTGCCATCTTTTGATGGGGTCACCAAACTTGGCTTCATTCATTTACTTGTGTACCTGCCTGAGCCCTGTAATCAATCACATTTGTTACTGCTAGCACGAGCCTGCTAACATGATACTGCTAACAGGCAAGGGGAATAGATCACAACCGGAACATTAAGCACAAAGGCAACAATAAACACTAAAAAATAAACATTATGGCATGAATTCAGTTCTCCAGATTCACTTGATGCTATCATTAAACACAGGTCGATGAACCAACAAAGTTTTCTGGGTATCCACTGAGTGCCTGAGCTGTGGGATAAACACTTAAAATTTTAACGTTTAATATCAGAAGGGCAAGAAAAGCCAGCACACACACACACACGCAAATGACAACATATTGATATACAGGAAATAGAGAGTAATACTTCCACTAATTGGAAATTTTCAATAATTAGTCTTTTAAGCAGAGATCTTCCAGTGTTTGTTTGTTTTTCTTATTTTACATATGCAAGGTAGCTACCAAGCAATATCAGATCTATTCCAAAGGGCAGACTTCAGAGTACACTGCAAAGTTGGGAAACAATCAACCCTATTTCTTGTGTTTTCAAAGGACTCTTTGTAGGGTGATTGAGCAGTTTTCAAAGCAATTATCCTGAGTGCTACAGGCTCCAGAGAGTGTTCAGAATGGAGAGAGAATGAAATACACTGAGGACTATATTACTGTTACTGTCCATTACATTCTAGTTTTTGAACAAAGAGTAATTACTATCAGTGAAATACTTGATAAACGGGAAAACTTTCCTTCTGTAAATATACAAATGCCAACCAGAGTTTAGCCATTGGCTGACATAAGAATAAAGAGTCCACTTTTTAAAACTTAAATTTAAATTTTATAGGAGAGAGAGAGCAGGGGAGAGGGGCAGAGGAAGAGAGAGAGAATCTTAAGCAGGCTCCACGCTCAGCGCAGAGCCCAACGCAGGTCTCGAACTCATGACTCTGGGATCATGACCTGAGCCCAAATCAAGAGTTGGACGCTCAGCTCAACCTACTGAGCCATCCAGATGCCCCAAGAGTCCACTTTTTGAAGGTCTGGTAGAAGCAGAGGAAATATTGCAACATTCTGGGTGTTGTGGCCAATATCACACAGTTGGCTCTTGCCATGATTTGGGTAATTACTGGGCCCATAAGCATGAGCCAAATGTTCCGAGGAGCAGTTTGCCAGGCTGACTGATATGGATGCATACACTATTGGTCCAACTCTCTTCTGTCTTTAAATAATCAGCAGAAAATTTTTCTGTGTTGAATGCTTGCTGTGATAGGGTTTGTTTGATTCCACAGAACGTTAAAGTAACAGTGAATTTCTTGATTTGTTGAACAGTGTGTGTGAACACCTGCTAGGTTTCAGGGCAGGGTTTCATAAGTGCTTTCCCCTTATTTAATGCCAGGAGGTAGGTGGGTTGGGGCTAGGTATGTAGATTAGGAAATGTATTATGAGTCCCAAAAGAGGGAAGTAAAGCTGAGAGATTACTGCTATGGTCACATGAGTAGCTAGGACACAGATCTGAGTCTCAAACCAGGTTTCTGGTACCAAGGCAGGGGCTCCTTTTCCGCAACGTCTCTTGTTCAGTAATTCTGAGTGTGCGTTCCACCTGAACGCTTATGTCAGAATAACTTAGAATATTTGTGTAAAATGTGGAGTGCTGAGCTCTGCTCTAGAAATACCGAATCTCCAGGATTCGGCATTTTGAACTGTCCCCTCAATAGATTTTTATACATGGTAAAATTTAAGCATTGCTGGTCTAGATACTACACATTTTGAAATATACAATCAAGTTAATTTGACACTAACAAAAGATAGTTTGAGAGGAAGGGAGAAACTTTCTGACCACAAACAATAAGCAGCAGCTTACTATTCATAGTAGCCTTACCAACTGGGATTTGAATATGAGATTTAAAGTGATCTATCTATTTGGGGAGGTTGTCTTTATTTGAAGTATTCCATAGAGATGTGAATAGTTTTATAAATTTAGCATGTTCTGTGGGACCTTCCTTCCATAAGATATTCATTAATTCATCAAATATTTATCAAAGTATCCAGTACTATGTTAAGGACTTGAGGAACAGCAGTGAAGAAAAGAGCATGGACCCTGACCTCATGGGACCCGTAGTCTATTGAGGAAAGATGTTAATAAGTGTTTTACGCCAGAAGTTGTTGTGTAGACAAATATATCTGGGTTCAACAGGTTTTTTCATGGCAGGGTATGTCGGAGCCTTCAGTGTATTAATAGGCGCTATGAATATCTGAAAGAGGACTATTGTTTGTGATGTGTTCCAGCCTGATCACAGGATCCTTCATGTACAGAACAACTCCTTAGTCTAGCGTTCTAGAGAATGTTTTTTTGGATCTCACGTTCCTTACACATTTCAGTGAGATCCCTCCCCACCGGAAGGCCCAAATGGGTGGCACTGGTAGAGATATGGAGTGTATCTTTACAATGGAATCTCACTGCGCCTCCACCCTCCAGGGCAGTTTTATTCTGAAATCCTAATGAGCACCGGAATAAGCAATGGGCAGACTTTAGTCAAAGAACTTGGGTTCCGGAATATAGATCATCTCTGGGCTGTCTTTGAAAGTTGGACTGGGTGATGAATTTGAACATGAAGTAGATCCCTGAATATATCTCCAGTTTCTCCAGCTGGGGAGGAAAGGCAGACCGATTCTTTCAGGTTCCTTCAGGAATTCAGAGGCCACCTGGGAGCACCTGGGGCTGGAAGAGTGGTGTTAATGGGGATCATGTGCCAGTCTCCCTATGTAGAAGACCGTGTATTATTGGAGGAGCCTTTGGCTGGGTGCAGACAATCAGATTATGTGCTGAAAAGTACCTCCTGCCTATGCACTGCCTACTTTTACCAGGATAGTTGTTGGGAAAAGGACAATATAGATATTTTTAGTGGACCGCCTAAAGTCCAATTCCATTTCCCCCCCCTTTTTCTTCTTTTGCTAAGGCAGTGGCTATATCTAACCAGAACGAAGTGACTTGGCAAATGCTCAGATAACTCAGAGAGGTGTGTTCACCTGATGGATGGATTTCAATAGTTTGGTTGTTGACATTTATCAAATTACCCCGAGAACTGCCACATCACCACCTTGATTCATGCCTGTGGAGAGTTCTTAAAGAAGCCTCTTCAGAATTGTTTGTTTTTCTTAGTTATGAAAATATTTAAAGATATGTTGCTTTATTGTGTGTTAAGTATGTGCTTTATTCATAAACAGGTTTTACCACACATGCTTCCTCATGGATATACAAAGTGAAAGAAAGAAACATAGCAGGTATCGCAGTAAGTCAGATAATCCTCAGTTGAGTCTATAAATACTTGAAACAAAGTGGGGTTTCCCCCATTTCCAGAGTTGCCTGAATGACTGTTTAGCTGTTCGTTCTGTGAGGAGACCCCAGATTTCTAAGTGTTAGTTTCTTAAGTTCAAAGTCTAAGTTCAGTTGACTTTTTTAATCACCGTGAACAACAGGAGTTGAATGCAGTTGCTGTCTTCTGGGAGCTTTTCATCTTCTTAGGCTTGGTGGTAGTCAGGAAGGTAAGTACATATGATTTTTTTAAACTTTTTAAATGTTTATTCATTTTTTTGAGAAAGAAAGGGAAAGAGAGAGACAGTGTATGAGTGGGGGAGGAACATAGAGAGAAGGAGACACAGAAGCTGAAGAAGGCTCCAGGTTCTGAGCTATCAGCACAGAGCTCGATGCAGGGCTTGGACCCATGAACTGCAAGATCATGACCTGAGCTGAAGTCGGACTTTTAACTGACTGAGCCACCCAGGCACCCCAAGTACATATATTGTTATACTACCAAATATATCTGATAAATGCTAAATATGTGAGTATGTAAAAAGTTTGCAAGTATGGCGATCGTGGTTAAAAGGAGCTTAATCTGGCCATGAAGAATTACAAAAAGCAGACTCCTGGAGATTGTTTTGAGATTGGTCTTTAAGTGGGGTGTCCAGTGGCTCAGCTGGTTAAGCATCCAGTGCTTGGTTTTAGCTGAGGTCATGATCTAACGGTTTGTAGGTTTGAGCTCCATGTTGGACTCTTGACTCTTGTGCTCATGGTGTAGAGCCTGCTTGTGATTCTCTCTCCCTCTCCTTCTGCTTCTCTCCTGCTCATGCTCTCTCTCTCTTTCTCCCTCCCTCTCTCTCTCAAAATAAATACATAAATTTCAAAAAAAGTGGATAGAATTGGAATTGTTGTAGCAGAAAAGAGAAAAAAAAATACCCTTAGGGTGTTGTGTATAAAGATAAGAATGTGAGTAAAGGCACAGACATGGGAAAATATAAGGCCTATTTGCAACACAGAGGTGTCTTTAGGATGGAGAAAGAGGAGGAAGCAACAAGGAAGAAGGTTGGCTCTACCACTATTGAAGGTCCCTTAGACATGATACGCTATTAAGTGTATTATCCATTCATTTTTGCTTTTCATCTTCACGACAAGCAGGGGAGGATACTTTTGAGGCCAATGTTCACCAGTATTTGGGCACCATATTGTACAGTGCCTCTACTGGGAAGTGGCTGCGGAGGGGTTGCTACATTTCCCAGGCCCCTTTGCATCTAGTTGGGGCCAAATTATGGCTCTCAGCAATGAAATGTGGAGTAACTTTCAGGCCGAAGTGGTTCAGAAGCCTATGTGTCCTTTCTACCATGGACTATGGAAGAGAAAAGCCTGGAAACAAAAGACTTTAAGATCTTAGGGGAGAAAGAGATGCTGGATGAAGGAGTCTAGGCCCTGCTTAATATGCAGTTGGGGCTCACATAAATGAGAAATAAACTTCTTGGCGTTAAGCTACTAAGATGTGGAGATTTAACTATAGAGCAGCTAGTCACCTTCATTAACACAGATATTATTACAGGTTGATATAATATAGGCTCATAGATGTAACTTACTCAAAATCACATAAATAATAAGAAGGGTGGCCAGGATAGAGTGCTGCTTTTTAAAATTTTATTCCCATGGTTTTAATTACTTTCTATATGCTAATAGGTATCTGAACTACTGGTTCAGACTTCTTTTTGGAGGTCCAGACTGGTGTAAACAGTTGCCTACTGGATTTCTCTGCTTGAAAGTGTGTATACTTACGGCATAAAAGAAACAGTTTTAAATTAGACTCCAACATACAATGAATTAAATAAGTAAAAAAAAAAAAAAAATATATATATATATATATCCCCTCAGAATAAGTGTTTTTAATGCAATGTTTGGTGTGGCCTGTCTGCTTCATTGACTCATTGGTTCTTTCCATAATGTTTGTTTGTTTGTTTGCTTGTTTGTTTTTTTTGCTAACCCAACTCCTGATTATCGGAGAAGAAATCCAGGGCAAGCAATTTCCTTTTAAGCAAATGGCACACAGCTTGAGTACTTTGGCTCTTCTTCCATTGTCAAGAACTTAGTCATGTGCACACAAGGGAGGCTACGTGGTGCGGTCCCTGCTAGGTGGTTATGTGCTCACCTGAAACTGCATCAGGTGGAAGAGGAGAAGTGTGTTGGGGGACACCCTTACTCTGGCATGAAGACGCTCAGATACTAAGTTTCATTGGGTTTAGAAACGCACTCCCTGTCTATCCAAACTGAGTTCTCATCTTGTATTCCCTAACTCGGTTAATGGCCACACCACCCTCCCACATGTCCAGAGGCCACAGTAGTATACTTTGACTTTTTCTTTTACCTTAGTCATTTCCATCTCTTAAATATCTTGTGAGGCCTCCTGCGCCACCTCGTCCCCTAGTACTGCCTTGGTTTGTGCCTTTGTCATTTCTCACGTAGACGTGGAGGGTGGCCTCCTAACTGGTCACCCTGCCTCCAATATCAACCCATCAAGGACATCCTTCACACTACCATGAGAGTGATTTTTCTAAAATGCAAATCTGATGATCATTTTACTCCCTTTTTACAACCCTTCAGTGATTTCCCATGGCAAAAATCCAAATTGCTTTGCAGAGCACAAAAGGCTCTCTGTGGGTTAGTCCCTGAGTCTCTCCAGCCTAGTTTCTGACACTCTACTGTTCCCTTCCTCCAAACAGATCACACCCACAGCTTCAGTTATACTGAGCTATGTCAGACTGGCTCATTTCTTTGTGTCTCTGCTCATGTGTTCCTTCTGCCCAATGAATCATTATACATTTTTCAACACCGGACACAGCTGACACCTCTTCCGTGGCATTATCCCAGCTTTCTCCAGGCAAAATTCATCACTGTTTCCTTGTTGCTTCATCTGTTCCATGGATTTTATTGAACACCTGTCCCTTTTAGATGTGATGTTAAACATTGGATGTGGTGAGGAGAAGTAGATATGGTCCCTGCCCTTATGGGGCTTAAAGTCTCATGGCAGGGTTGGAAATTGATTGGATATTCCCCACAAACAGATAAAAAATTACAGCTGTGATGAATAGCTATGAAAATGAAAAAAAAAAAAAAAAAAGACACAATGATTAGCCCATATAGGAGAATTCAACTTGGTCAGGAAGTACAGGGGAACTTAACCAGGGAATTGTGCGTAGGCAGAGAAGGAACAATGAATTAACCAGGCGAGAGAAGTGAAATGTAGGCAGAGGGAATTGTGTATAAGACTTTATGTTAGGGGGGAATTTGGGATTCTAGGAGAGGAAAAAGTTTCCTTTGATACTCTTAGGTTTTCTGAAAATTAAACTAGCAAAGACAGATTAACAGGAGAAGATTGCAAACATTTATTTAATGTAAGTTTTATGTGACAGGAGAACCTTCATAAGAAAATGAAGATCCAGAGAAAGGGTTAAACCTCAGTGTTTTTGTGCTAGGTTTGAGTGGAAAGCCATGGAAAGATTTAAGGCAAAGAGTATGAGCTAAGTGTAGTAAACAGGGGGAGAAAACTAGGCCTATGCATTTGATTTCTTCCTGGTGTCCCTCCATCTTGGAGATAAGAATGTTCCTTTCCTGTGGGAACAGAGATGTTACCTCTCACGTGAGGGTCTGATCTGCTACAGGGGAGAAGGGTGGGGGAAGGTCAGAGAGACCTTCTTGCTCTGCTGTTTGCTCAAACTCTTTCAACTTAAAATATTCAATATGTCAAGATACCATATTTGGGGGTAGCATGTCCTGAACACCATCAGAGAACATATGAAAGGGTTGAATAAAGACCAGGTCCAGTGGGGGCATGCGTGGGGGGAGGGATGGGGTACCGAATGAGGTAGGAGAAGTAAATAGAAGCTGGACACTGAGGAACCTCATAGACCATGTTAAGGAGAATTCTCTTTATTCCAAGAGGAATGGAAAGCCAATAAAAAGTGACCAAGAGAAGATCTGGATCAGGGTTGTTGTGTGGTTTTTGAAAGAATTCTGGCCAATGTGTGAAGAATGAGTTTGAGAGTGAGCTGAGTGAATAATGCTAGACGTGTTCAAGTAAAAGATATAGATATACTGAATTAGGGTTGGGATAACAGGTATGAAATAATTCATATTTAGGATTAGGTCTGGTGGATGAGGGAGATGGTGGTATGGAGGATGGTCCCTGTCCCCTTGGATGGGTGACGAAGCCAGTCGTGGAGATAAGGGACACTAGAAGAAAACTAGTTTGGAGAGAGTTTGAACATGAGGGGCCATGGGGAGATTCGGGAGTCATTTCTTTTAAAAAAATAAGTATATTCTTTTTTAATGTTTATTTTTGAGAGAGAATATGAGCAGGGGAGGGGCAAAGAGAGAGGGAGACACAGAATCCAAAGCAGGCTCTAGCACAGAGCCCAATGTGAGGTTCGAACTCATGAGCTAGTAGATCATGACCTGAGCCAAAGTCGGACGCTTAACCGACTGAGCCACCCAGGCGCCCCAGGATTCATTTCATTGTATATTAAGTGTACTTGTATTCATGTATATTATACTGCTTTACAATAACTTTTGTGTGTTTCTTTTTATTAAACTGAACTTTTCAAAGAAATGGAGCAGCATTTATGTTATTATTAGTAATCTTACTCAGTTTTGGGTCCCCCAGCACCTATTACTATAACTTGTACGTAATATTTTCCTCGTAAGTGTTTGTGACTAACTGACCCCCAAAGCCCACACAGTTTCTCCCTTGTCAGTAAAAAGGGCAAGAAAATATTGGAAAGGCAAGTTTGTTCTCAGTTGTAGAGTGTTTTAAATCCCTGGCTAAGAAGTTACATTATGACACAACATGTAATTAAACCTTAAGTTTACATTTACTTTCCAATTCAACCTTTGTTTCAAATAATGCTTCTGTTATTTTTAAAACCATGTAATGTTTACTCAAGGGACATTCTCTCCTGAGTAAATCAAAGCTAGCCAAGCTACAAGAAAAGCACAGAGATCATACTTGGAAAATGAACTCTGCCTTTCTGTTGTAGGATTAAATGAAATTAAAATGAATCTACTGGAAAAGGTTAGGCAGATACAAAAGAAATGTAACTGGGCCTACTTATTTTTTGTACTGTCTTTCCATTTTATATCAGAGGTTAGCGTTCAGTCATTAGGGCAGATGTGGAGAAGGATTCAGACATTTACATGGTCCGTTGCTGGGTTATTTTCACAGCGTGGCTCTGAAGGGATTAATGTGGAAGGGCTTCCACTGTTTCTTAGAGCCAGAGCGATAAAACAATATTTTGAATCTGTCGAACTTAGTACCCGTGACACAAACAGCCTCTATCTAGAGTAAAACAAAGCCAAGTCTATAAATGCCCTGCATATAGTATTTGGGATGTGGGCCCTTCCAGTTGGCTCAGGCAAGGCCTTGTTTGAACTCAGTTTGTGCACCGTGGTGCATGGTGCTGTTTCAGCTTCAGTAGCCCAGATGGGAATGAGAAGTTTTGTACTCTAAGCCTGAAATTGGAGAAATCGCCCTTTATTGTCTTACTAGGAATCTATACAGTTGATCCTTGAGCAACAATGATTTGAACTGTGCAGACCTACTTTTTAAAAATAAATACAATACAGTACTGTAATTGTGCTTTCTCTTCCTTATGATTTTCTTAATAACATTGTCTCTAGCTTGCTTTATTGCAGGAATCCAGTATATAACATGCATAGCATATAAAAATATGTGTTAATTGTGTCATCACTAAGGCTTCTGGTAAACAATAGGATAGGAGTAGTTATATGTGGCTTTTTAAAAAATATTTTTTAATGTTCATTTTCAGAGAGAGAGAAGGGGATTAGGAGGGGTGGGGGGAGAGAGAGAGAGAGAGAGAGAGAGAGAGAGAGAATCCCAAGTAGGCTTTGCACAGTCAGCACAGAGCCCAGCGTGGGGCTCGAACTCATGAACTGTGAGATCATGACTTGAGCTGAAATCAAGAGTTGGACACTTAACTGACTAAGCCACCAAAGTGTCAAAAATGTGAATTTTTGAGGTATGGGGGGGCTGGGCTCCCCTAACCCCTGTGTTGTTCAAGAGTCAACTATATTACTTAAGGCTTTATACCTAGCTTACCCCCACATGAAATAGGAAGGTAATTGAGACCAAAGTGTGTGTTTTCCCCTGTCCTATGCATTTTTGTGTGATTCATTTTCTTTCTTTGTAACATTGCATAATCCCTATGTAATGTGAGCAGAGGGGATAGTGGCCAGAGTGAATGAATCCAGAGTTTTTTCCTGTAGATATTAATGATGAGAGTCAGAATAGAGTATCACGTGACTGACGGCCCAATCATATCGATTCTAATAACTGACTGTGGCAAGAGTGACTAAAGACATCTGCAGACTCTGAGGCCGGGTCTACACAAGGTGAAGTGTAGTCTGACAGCTCTCTAGGAACTTCAGGCCACAAAGTTGCCCAAGCTGAATACAGGTCTTAGAACAGGTGGTGTTCCCATCAAGAAGTTTAGTAGAGTGGTTTAGAGCCCAGGATCCAGAAATAGACTGTGTGCATTCATTTCTTCCCTTAGCTACTTCCTAGTGTGATGACCTTGGTCTTCTAGCTATAAGTAACTCTGTGTGTGTCATGTTTTCCCACATTATGATGAGGTTAGTAATTATTGCACAGGGTTGTGGGGGAATTAAAAGCATTAATATCAGTAAGGTGCTTTGAACAGGGTCTGGAACACAGTAAGTGCTAAATAATGTCTAGCTACTGTTATTACATTAGGAAGATGCTTCAGATGTGGGCTTTGTAGAGCAAAGATTTATGACAGCAAGGTCAGTGCAACTTTTGGTGAAATGTAAAGAATTTTGAACTTTTGGTGAAGCATTAACTATACATCATCTGCTTGACCTTTGACACAGAATTATTTTGGAGACTACTGTCTGTAAATACTCTCTAAAAGTATTATGAGTATCAAAAAATACTCTAGAGAAGTTGAAGACATAGGTGTCATTTAGTGAAGGGTAAGGACCTCAAGACAGTTTAGTTTGGTGAAGAGAAAGCCACAGGAAATT
Source organism: Crocuta crocuta (assembly GCF_008692635.1). Taxonomy (NCBI): domain Eukaryota; kingdom Metazoa; phylum Chordata; class Mammalia; order Carnivora; family Hyaenidae; genus Crocuta; species Crocuta crocuta. The sequence goes on along the minus strand of NW_027527436.1, from coordinate 3,547,889 downwards.
TACCAGGCTGGACTTGGAAATGGGTTTATTAATAATTATGATGATATAATATGTTTACTGAGTGATTACTGTATCACAGGAACTTTAATTTCACTTAATTCTTTAATTTTGCTTAACTTTTAAAATTATTTAACTTAATTCTTACAACATTTCATAAAGTATCATCTCCATTTTATGTATAACTAAATTAGGCTAAGACAGGTAATGTAGCTTTCTGAAGTTCGTTTAGTACCAGAATCAGGATTTGAACTCAGTTACGAGAAATTGTAAAGCCAGTGTTTTTAACCACTATGATTTCTCCCTATGTATATGCTGTCATTTATAAATGAAGATCAATGGTGTGGTACTTTAAGCACTTTGAAATCCCTATGAGTTAAGCATTCTTTACATCCCAATTTTATAGATATTTATAAAGGGAAGCTTAATAGAGTTGATTGACTTTCCCATGATTAATCTGTTACTGCATATCCCATTTGTAAGCCTTCAGATTTTCTAATTTATCCACAACCATCTAGCACTGGAGGTTGTTTCCAATCCCGTATTTACCACTGTCCCAGTGGATTGATGTAGGGAGAGAGAGACGCCACAGAAACACCAATGGGCAAGTGATTGAAGGAGGACAGGGCATCTGTGGAGAGAAACACAGAGCCGTAACTCTCCTGCATTGTCACTGCAAGCTAGAAAATATACAACTTGGTAAAAATTTTAAAAATTAAAAATTAAAAAAAAAAGAAAACATCCAACTTGATTGTCACATTCTCAGTAACATGATGACTCCTTTTGTTTTCTGTTTTTCATTAATGATGTCAAAATTATAACAGAAAATATTTAAGTTAGACTTTTTCAAAACTTTTTTTAAGGTTTATTATTGAGACAGAGAGGAACAGAGCATGAATGGGGGAGGGGCAGAGAGAGAGGGAGACACAGAATCCAAAGCAGGCTCCAGGCTCTGAGCTGTGAGCACAGAGCCCGATGCAGGGCTCGAATCCACAAACGGTGAGATCATTACCTGAGCTGAAGTCGGACTTCAGCTGACCTGAGCGGAACTGCTTTCCACATAAGTTTGTAAAACATGATTATTATCCTATGTAATAGCATGCCATACTTTAAGTAAGCATCATTAGGGTCAAAAAATCCAGCTTTTTGATAAATATTGTAAGTCCGATAGATACTGCATGAGCCAGCGAATTTCTTTAAACACATCAAGCAAATCATGGGTTGTTTTTAGTTTGGTTTGAAGTAGCAGCAAATCATTATTCTCTAATTGGGAACTTGCCAATGAGATGACATCCAGAGTTAGGACCTGCCGGCAATCACTGTTATCTGTGGTGATGACTTTATGCATACATTCCTCTCAAGATAATTAAGATATTTATATCCATAAAATGGAGAAGTGCCCATCTTAATGTATTTCATCCATAACACCTACACAGAATGTAGACATTTTAATAGGCTGAGTATGAGATCAGGATCTTGGGGGGGAAAACACACACTAATAAACCTTTCACTCAGTCTTTCTTCCCTTCTGTGTCCACTTATACCAAAATTACCATTGAAAAATAGCTCATGGATGGAAAGGTAGCCTGCAGTAAGCTTATTCATTCATTTATTCATTGAATTTATACCAAGCAGCAACCAAATGGCCTTGCTCCAGGTGCTGGGGAGTGAATGAAACAGACAAAAGTTCTTGGGTTGAAACAGACAAAAGTTCTTGGGTTCATGGAGCTTATATTCTAGTAGAGAGACACTTGGTAAACAATAGGAGTAAGTAAATATACAAGATATAAGGTCACTGTAAGTGCAATGAAGAAACAAAAAGGAAGGGAAGGGGATATGAAATATTTGGGAGGGTGAAGTTGAGGGGGACAGGGAAGGCTTATCGGTGAGAAAATGACTTTTGAGTGCGGACCTGAAGGAAATGAAATCATCCTTACAGATGTCTTGGGGAAGGGCATTTCAGGCAGGGGGAACAGCAATTGCAGAGATGCTGTGGGAGGAGCTGGCCTGGCACGTTCAAGCAGGGGCAGTGAACAAGAGGACGAGTATAGGGGGCGCCTGGGTGGCTCCGTCGGTTAAGCGTCATGATCTCACAGTTTGTGGGTTCGAGCCCTGTGTCGGGCCCTGTGCTGACAGCCAGCTTGGAGCCTGGAGCCTGTTTTAGATTCTGTGTCTCCCTCTCTCTCTGACCCTCCCCTGTTCACATTCTCTCTCTCTCTCTCTCTATCTCTCTCTCAGAAATAAATAAAACATTAAAAAAAATTAAAAGAGGACGAGAACAGGAGATGCATCAGAGAGGTTGAGGGGTGGAGGGCTTATGGATCATGTGGGGCCCTGCAAGTCAGAGTTTATAGAATTTGACTTTGTATCATGCCCAGAGAGGGTGAGCGCAGGCAGATGGGGAGGAGTTGTTTTGGAACATGCGTTAGATGAAACTCTTTTCATTTTAACTGGTATTTATTGAATACCAGCCACACGGCATGCACTGTGCTATATTCTGGAGGCCCAAAGAAGAAAGACACATGAGTGTCCCTCGAGTCATTCAGTCTGATGGAGAAGACAGAAAAGTTGAACACTCAAAAATGCTGCACTCTAAGCTTCCTTCTGTCAAGTGGGAGTTTTATACAGGTGTAGCCCAGCCGTATTTTCCCCAAAATCTGAGGGAAGGCTCATGGTGACATATCCAGAGACCCCTCTCACTCAACACCATGGGGTGACTGCCCACTTCCTCATCTCCCCACGTGCAACACATCTGTCCAGAGAAGAGAAGACACGGTGAGCTCTTCGACATTGTAGATCTCCATGCATGAGTGACAGTGTATCTTATTGTCTTGAAAGTGTCCTTGAATGTTCTGGAAAAGTTGTAGATAAATTAAAATTTACCTTGGGTCCAAGTGAGCTATATCCAGAAGGAATTCCCAGTCATCAGTAATGCCAGTAAATTCATGACTTCCCATCCTGTGAAAGGAGGAAGTACCCCACGTTGTTTCAGTCAGGCTACATTTTCTCACTCTGCTAACTGAGAGATAGCTGCCATTAGACACCTCGGTCTGGGAGGACTAATTACTTTCAGTCTTGCCCAAATTGCTGTATAGCAAGACTATCAGATCTTTCTGGCTGACAGGCTGGTACTGTCTTCTGCATCAAGGTCACGGAGATGTTGATTATTTTCTTCTTGGTTATTTCTGGTTATTTTCTTCTTTCTAGCACTGATTTATACTATCATCTGTCGAACTAGCATGAAGCTTCAAATTTTAACAATTTTTCTTTTTTGTGGTACTGTGTAAAGAAGGATTATTTTTTATTATTTATTTATTTATTTATTTTGGGAAGAGCGCAAGCAAAGGAGGGGCAGAGAGAGGGGGACAGAGGATCCAAAAGTGGACTCTGTGCTGACAAGCTAACAGCAGTGAGCCTGATATGGGGCTCGAACTCATGAACCGCAAGATCATGACCTGAGCTGAAGTTGGATGCTCACCTGACTGAGCCACCCAGGTGGCCCAAGCTTTATCTTTAAGTAGTGTTAGAGGTCCACCTCTCTTAGTCCAAATTCATTTTTTTTAAATGTTTACTTATTTTTGAGAGAGAGAGAGAGAGAGGGAGACATAGAACTTGAAGCAGGCTCCAGGTTCTGCCTTGTCAGCACAGAGCCTGATGTGGAGCTTGAACCCATGGACTGTGAGACTGTGACCTGAGCCAAAGTCAGATGCTCAACCGACTGAGCCACCCAGGCTCAGTGCAAATTCCTAAAGAGAGGAGTAGCAAAGGATTTTCAGACATCTTTAATCAACCACAGTTTGCCCTCTAGTAACAAATTAGTAATATTCTTCCCAAATGAGAAATACTCTCATTGTCTCCCAAGGTGCCCAAAGACATTTCCCATTGTAGCATTGGTGTAAAGGTCAGGATTTTGTCGACGAAATCAGGTCCACACGTCAGTGGGGCTCCCCAGAGGGCAGTTTCTTGAAAATGGTCTCTCTTAATCTGAAGGCCTATGAATTAAAAAGGTAAGTTACGGCCCCATGTACATCCCCCACTCAGCATGTAGTGGTGTGAAGGGGTAAGATAACTGCTACAAACACTCCCACTCAAAAAGGAGGAGGAAGAGTGGGAGGCACGCAGGCGTTACTGCTCCATAGCAGTTCTGAAATCGAGGTCACGTGTCGCCAGTTCCTTGATTACAGTCCAGTCCTGCTGCCTCAGAATGATTTTCTGAGGGTTTCATCTCTATCCTTTGTTACCTTGGTTGGTTCCACCATTGAATCAGCCTTCATGAAAAACACAAACCAAAAAAAGGTCCCCATTTGGAAGTGAATAGCTGTCTCAGCCTGGTTGCTGTTGGTAGAGGGTAGGGAGTCTGAAAGCCTCTTTTCCTCTTTTTTTTTTTTTTTTAATGTTTATTTATTTTTGAGAGGGAGAGAGACAGAGTGTGAGCAGGGGAAGGGTAGAGAGGGAGGGAGACACAGAATCCAACGCAGGCTCCAGGCTCCAGCTGTCAGCACAGAGCCTGACATGGGGCTCAAACCCATGTCTGCGAGACCATGACCTGAGCCAAAGGGGATGCTTAACTGAGCCCCCCAGGTACCCCTGAGAGCCTCTTTTCATTTTGTATTTTGTCTTTCTGAGCCCTTCTACTGACTAAACTCATTTTAAAAAATTTTGTAATATTTATTAATTTTTGAGGGGCCCGGGCAGAGAGATGGGGACAGAGGATCTAAGCTGACAACAAGCCCTATGCGAGGCTTGAACTCACAAACTGGGAGATCATGGCCTGAGCCGAAGTTGGATGCTGAACTGACTGAGCCACGCAGGCGCCCCCTGATACAATTCTCTTAAAAGCAAATGGGTTTCCCATGACTCAGTGTCATTTGCTCTATTAGTTAAAAGTCTCACCTGTGTATCCCTTCAAGATACATCCTTATGTCCTTCTCAGTCTTGAGATGTGTGTGAGGTTGGTATAGAATAACCAACTTCTAAGATGCTTAGAAGTTCTGTCGTTTAACAGAGAAGGTTTATAAAACTTGCTTTTAGAACCTTAGAAAGCCCTTTCCGTAGCTGAAAATTTCTGTGGGGCACCGCTCAAATCTATCTTAACACAGACTGTATTTGATCTTTATCTTGACACAATTAAACATTTCTTGCTTTGAGAATCCTTTTTTCAAGAGAGACTAAAAATAAGAGACTGTTTCTGTGAAACCCAGCAAATCCTGGATCTAAATTCCACTAAACAAATTGAACAGTATTTTCTTTAAGCCCTTTCTGTCTTGAATTTTCTTAGGGGCACCTTAGAAGAAGCTAGATAGCGCTTTCAACACTGTGCCTGGAAATCTTAGTCAGATCCTTAAGATCAGTAAGTACTTCTGTTTTTTTCTGTTTTCCACATTATTATAGGCAAGAGGGTGATAAGTGTTCTGCTCATACTTAATTCAGGGGCCCTTTCCTGCAGCCTCCCTCACATTTACCTCTGCCCTAGTTTCCATCTCCATGAGATTCTTCCACCTTCCACCCCCCATCTCCTGGAGGCCTTAACAGCCCAGCCCGTGCTTGCCACTCACTTCCCCAGGCAATGCAACACATCTTAGACCCCACTTCTGGAAACAAATTTGACCTCCGTCATATGCAGCAACATATCTGGAAACTCACCCTGGAATTCAGTGGCTTAAAACCATCACTTTTATTGCTCCTGACTTTGTGGATCTGAAATTCAGAAAGAGGTCGGCTGGATGGCTGGTGCTTGGGGTCTCTTCTGAAGTTGCAGTCAAATGTTGGCGAGGGCTATGGTTCCGTGATGTAGCTGGACTCCGAATGAGTCACTCACATGGCTGACGGTTGATGCTGCTGTTGTCTGGGAGCTTGGGGGTGGGGGAGCTGGCAACCTGAGCATCTATATATGGCTTCTCCTGGCGCCTTGGCAACTCACAGCATGGTGGCTAGATTCTAAGAGGGAATGTCTTCAGAGAGTGTTCCAAGAGATCTGCATGCAGGTGCAGAGTTTCTTATGATTCCACTTTGGAAGCCCCAGAATGTCATTTTTTGCTGAATTCTAAGAGTTCAAGTTCAATGGGTGGAGCTATTGTCCTTTCAATGAAAAAAAGAGCAGATAATTTGTGGCTGTCTTTAATTTTCCACACTGATCATCAGAGCTCTCCCAAACTGCCCCCATTTGGGGGAGCCAGTAACTGAAAATTTGGGAGCTTGTTCAGGGGAAAGTGTGGTCTGGGGAGATGTGTAAAGAATTCCAATCCAGAGAAGTCTTCTTGCTGGAAGCTTTTTGCCCTGGAGAAGTAAGTTTATGAAATCTTACAAACCTTTACAAGATGCCTTCCTTTCTTTCTTCTGTGGCTCATTCATATTGTTCCCATATTTTGAATGCTACGGCCTTATCTGCACATAAATTTTGAAATTGTGTGAATCCTTGTCAGAATGGTCCATGTGTTAACTTCAGCTGGACAGTCCATCCTATTTTATAGTCTCCACCAGGACTCCGTGACCTTTTAACAGTAGTGTATCAAAATCTTGACCTTTTGTTCTGGAGAGCTGGGTGCTAAGAAGGCTGGAGTAGTAAAACTGTGTGGTCATATCCCATGTGGGAGGGGGTGTGGAGGCTCCTGAGCTTATGCTAGCCAGAGAGGCTTAATGGCTCTCAAGGTGTCTATTAGTGGGGACTGGGGGTGGAGGCTGGCAGCCCAGGGCGATTTCAGTAAGCCCTGGTCTTTGTCAGCTTTTGTGCCATCTTGAGCTCCTGGCCCCCAGTGACTGAGTTCAATTCTGCTTCCTAAAAGAGGACCTAGCCCTAGAATACTTTTTTTGTATGACTGCACACTTGGAGCAAACAAGAAAAAAATCCAGGACTTTTCTGAAGCCAGTTGGACGTTTGAGCTCTAATCCTGAGCGACATTTAAGAAGAGACGTGAGTAGAAGCAGGGCTGACCCTAACAGGGACTCCTGAAGCCAGGAGTTGGGCACAATTCAAGATCAGCTACATGAATGGCTTGGAAAGTGAGAAATCACAGCAAAAATCAAAGTCAGTGATTCCCGGTGGTCAACAGTGAGCTAAGATTGGAGGATGAGATGAATAAAGAGGCAAACAGGCAGATGTTTGGTAGGTTATAAGCAAGCTGAAGTTCTGTGAATCATGAGGACAATATGGTGAGAAGCAATCACATTTTGGAAACCCAAATGGACAAGTTGAGATGATTTGAAGGCATAGTGGTTTCAGGTCTCTCTGATCAATTGGTAATTGCTTTTCAGAGTGCTGTGTTGAGAACAAGTCAGGCCATGTTTGGTATGTGCGTGAAAGGGTACCATGACTGCCAATGTCTGCCATAGATGCCGAGGCTGGGTGGCATAGGCAGCCTGTGTGCCATGTAGTGGGCATCTGTGGCCAAGCTGATGAAAAAGAGGCTGGCACATGAACTTCAGGATGTGATCTTGGAAAGCTCTCTAGTGAGCCACAAACTGGGCTAGATGAAGTGGCCTAGAATTAGAAACTGATTGAATAGGAATAATTTACCCCTTAATAAGGTCAGAGTTCACAGAACTCAATTTAAAGACCTTTTATGGTGTGTTCTGGAAGCCAGAAATGAAAACCATTCAGAGTTTACTAACACCAGAGCTGTTCATGAACTATGACCATTCAACCACTGGCCTTTGGGATTTTTTTGGCCTTTTATTCCACTGCTATTTCTAACTTTGCTAACTTCACCTATCTCCATCCCCCAGTTTTTTTCTTGATCATTGGATGACGTTGGACTTCTTCATCTATAGTACTTGGCCCCCTCTACTAGGAGGCCAGGTAGATGAAAGCACACTCCTTCAACCTGCAGGGTACGGGCGTGTCTGGTATGATATGGGGAAATTGTAGTTTAAGGAAGTGCGTAAGTAGATTTTGCTATAGCCCCTGGTGAGAGTATCCCTTTCCACCACCATTAAAAATTGAGAATGTTTGTTATTTCCCAGGCCCTGTTGATGATATCTTTAGAACTACTGGGTGTTTCATTTAGTTCAGTCTAGAACATAAGAAAGCAAACATATCTGAATATATTTGACGGTGAGGAAAAGAAAAAGGACCGTGGCTTCTTACTTCTTGCCTGTCTCAAGATGGTCTGTGACTCTGGCCCTATAAGGTGTTGAAAAGGAAGAGATTGTAGAATATGTAGCTTATTTCTTCTGTGGTTTTGTTCAGTGACCATGTTAAAACAGGTTTGCATGGCATCTAAATGAAAGGAAATTCCCATCCATGCCATGAAGTTCTCTTGGAATATTTTCTTCACTAGTTTATACACATTCATTCCTGAACACCTTGCTGGGAAAATCGAGCAGATAATCAGGTTTTGTGCACTTGCTGTTAATCCAAAATCTGCTGGGTAAAGTCAGTGTTTTAGACTGTCACACCACGTTTTGGGTTATATCGTGTGCCTGTGTAATCTGTTGTAAATAACTTCTTGTAGTGATTAAAAAAAAAAAAACCCACCATTTGATTTAATTCAACAGAGTTCTGGCAAATACCAGCAGAGAGCTACAATGAACTATGGAAGTCCACATGGTAGAACAATTATATATATGGGAGGAGATGGGAAATGACACAAGAGGGTAGCATTTAAGAAGAAATTTAAAGGATGACTGACTAGGGTTTTGAGAAATAGAAATGCTGGTGGAGTTTGAGAGAGAATCAAAGGTTTGGACGTAGTGGCCATTGTATCTGGTTTTGTTCGAATAGGTTAAGAGTCTGTGTGGTAAAGAATTAGGAGAAAAGCCAGGAAAGATTTTTAAAAATTTGTATAGAGACTCAAATGCCAGTTTGGGTATTTGTTTTTAATTTGGTAAGTTATGAGGAGGTACTGAATTTTTTTAAAGTATAGCAGTAATAGTGTCAGAGTTGGGAACGACATGCTTTAAGTAGAGTTCATCTGAAATGGGCCACTCTGTTTATGAAGATTTTTATCTATATAAGCACATAAATATGTACATATAAATTTCCACAGCCAAAGGAAAAGGCTGTATTTTATGGCATAAAATTATATTTTTTGGCTCTGACTCAGCAGTCATAAAATCTAACTATTTCCAAGCATAAGAAAGATGGAAAGCACTCTTTATAACATCTTAAATAATTGTATGGAGGCCAATCCCATGGCCCTTGTGCATAAGTAGCTCACACTGAATTTTAGGGGAGTTTTTAAAATACATTGGAGCATTAAGTTTGGGCCTAGAAACAGACCGTATATCTAATAGGTAACTTCTCTGTGAACTTCCAGCCCTACTATATACAATGAAATGTTCATAGATGCATTTAAATGCAACTATTAAGAAGAACTTGAACCTTTTCCTATGTCTGTTGACTAATAAAACAAACTTTTCCAACTAAGCCCAAGGGGAAACAAGCGCAATATTTTATGTAGAAGTTTCGGCTTCCAAGTTAAAGGAGATGACTAGAACTCACACATGGCTCTCTCTCAAGGAAGCATTGGCATTTGATCCTGTCATGTGTAAGTTATGGTGGTGCCTCGAACGCTTGGGTAATGTCATCACTGATAAAAATTAGAACGACCTAAGCTGTTAACCCAAGGCGGAAAAGTTGAAGTCACGCGGAATCTGGGGAACATTAGCCAGCGTTACCTCATCAAGTGTTCTGGGCTTGAAGTACAGTAGTGTCTCCTTGTCAGTGGGGTTTGCTTTCCATCGTCTCCATTACCTGCGGTCTGCTGCAGTCTGCGAGCAGGTGATCCTCCTGAGGAAGCATGTGAGAGTCAATAGTAGCCTAGTGCTACATCTCTGTCACACTGCCTACGTCATTCACGTCACCTGCCTCGTCACGCAGGCGTTTGATCATCTCACATCGTCGCAAGAAGAGTGAGTGCAGTACAACAAGACGTTTTGGCACAGAGGAGAGACCACATTCACATAGCATTTCTTACAGGATTTTGTTATTTATAATTGTTCTGTTTTATTAGTTATTATTAACATCTCACTGTGCCTGATTTAGAAGTTAAACTTCATCATAAATTTGTGTGTACAGGAAGGCAGTGTGTATGTGGAGTTGGGTACTGTATGGTTTCAGGCACCCACTGGGGCGTGTCGGGAATTATCCCCCTCACACAAGGGCAGACTGCTGTACTTTTATTTACTTATCATTAATTTTTCTGATGTAACGTAACACAGGGGCAAGTTTTCCTTGCTTCTTTCTTCCAAGTTCCAAGGTTAAGCCAGGCCATTAACATCAGCCAGAGGATATTGAGATTAGTCAATGTTTGAGTCCTGCTGTAATATTTCTGCTGTAATATCTCTGCCTAGCTTGCAAAACAGATGCGTATATGGAAAGTATGCATATATTTATCAGTCTAATAAATATATCCGGACCTATTAAAACTGTCTTAATTGTGCTAGTTTTTTAAAATTTCTCAGTTCCAGGCAGGTGGTATACTGGAGGGCCAGGGAGAGGAGATAAAAATTTAAACCACAATAGTCATATAGAACATGGTAAAAGCATAAAATTGGGCAAAATCTGTTGTTTGCCAAGAAGGATTTTACACTACTGTCTACTTCAGAGTGATAGGAATGAGTCTGACAGAGTTCAAAGTCAGGCAAAGGAGGGTGTCAAGGCTAAGACAGTAAGGTTGGAGGACAGGTGATGGTCACAGGGGGAGGGGAGCAGAGTTCAAAGCCAAGTGTCCCCTGCCAGTGAGACTTCAAGCTGGCCAAGCAGCTTGTAACAGTTGATGTTATACTAGGGGGACTCTGAAGGGAATTTTTGTTTCAAAAAAACCCTTCTCCTGAAAAATGAGCCTCTCTATCATACGCAATTCAGAATTTTTCTTCTTCCATTAGATCCTAAAGTAAAATCATCAGTGTCTTTTGCAACTCTGTCACCTCAATTCATACTTAACTAACTACTTTCAGGAAATAGTCATGGGATCACTTAAGAATGACCCCAAAACCCACTGACACCAGGTGTTATAGGTGTGTGTGTGTGTGTGTGTGTGTGTGTTAGCTGAGGTTGAGGGCAGTGTGTGATGAATCTAGAGGAGGTCTACCTTTTATACTGCCATTCACTCAGAGATGCCCATTTTGATCTCTTACATTTTAAGATTCCAAGTACCGTTACTTCCAAGGAGCGTGCTTTGAAAGTCAGTTCCTTTGCTTGAAAACTGTTGGAATCTATTGCTCGGGGACTATTGCATTTGAAGGCTTTTACCTAATTTCAAGGTTTTTTTTTTTTTCCTCAGTCATTGGAAGAAATGTATCTTTTAATTCTTTGGTAATTAAGTCTGCCATTTTGGTTGCCAATGAGGGAGTGTTGCACTGATGTTTAATTTCCACAAAGCAAGTGAATTTACTACAACCTGGTTCAGCTACTGACTTCGTTCTTAAAATGATAATTCTATAGTGTCAGGGTTTATTTTATTTATCTAGAAAGTGACATAAGGTGAAAGTGAGCATTTTTATTAGTTTCTACTTCATGAAACCTCTCATCTTTCCCTGTAGGAGACTCCAAGGTCACACAGCCTACTAGCTTCACAGGCTTGGAAATCACCAGCCAGAAAAACTGAAACTTGGGACTAGGGGTGGCTGCTAGAATGGGACAAGTGCTGGGCTGATTGTCCACATGTGGTTTGGGGAGGATGTCTAAGCCAGAGAATAGTGCACAGAATCTGTTACCATGGAGACGGACGGGCAACATCAGAGAGGTCCAACAAGTGGTAGGTGATGTATTGCAGGCAGCCAAGTTGTCCAAGGGAAAGTAGTCAGCATCGATCCAGGTAGACTCCAGGCTTCAGAGAGGACTCGTATGAGCACATGGCTAGCACTCAGGAGCCAGGGCAGAGTCCCCAGACCATTCTGACCAAAGCTTGGGAGGTGAACAGCTCAGTCCACATCCTGGCCCCACCACTTACTCATAGTCTTGATCAAGTTATTTAATCTCTCTTTACTTTTTGTAAAGTCAATAAATTGAGATAGTGCCTCCCTTTTAGGGTTTTGTGGTGTTAAAAATAGTAACGCATTCAGCACCTGAGTGAACCACACTAAGAATGCAACATCTGATCGCTTTTTATAAAAAAAAAAAAAATGGTTATTAGGGTAATGCCTAGAGCGATGTAGGGATTTGATGATAGGAACTAGGGATTCAGTTACTAGAGACAGGCTACCCCATCAGCAAGAGACTGGAAGAATGATGATGATGACATGACATCTACCTTGTTGAGTTGCCTCTGACTAGAGGTCAGGATGGATGTCATGCTTGGAAGGGAGCTGAATTTGCCAGGGGGTCTGATTAGGTTTCTTTGGGAATGAGAGTGTCATAGGAGCTAAGAACTAGATGGAGAATTGCACTTACTTTAATTGTCCAACTGAATCTACATGGAACCCATAATCCTTCAGCAGCTCTTCCTAGAGAGTAACCCATCATGTGAACGTTCCCCAAGGTTTGCTTCTCACCACAGAAACCTCATCTGTATGGAAGAGTTTTATGATGACTCTCAAACAGTAGAGTTTATATAATTGTTATTTTATTGCAAAATTTCAAAACCTCAGATATGAAACGTATCCTGAATGGGAAGAGTGTTCCTTTTCGTCACGTGATGATGTCACTGTTTTCTTCTACTTCTTACCCCAAAACCCCTGTGACCCTGTGCCCCCCAACACTCTGTGTTCTCTCCGTCTCCGCTCCAAGAAGCTCCGCTTCTCTGACTTCAAAACCTTGCTTGGGGACTAGTCAGCTGATAAGATAATGAATCACTCTCATATAGCCCGTTATCAATTAGGAAGTGTATTGCCCTTTAGGTCTCACGTATGTGTCTCTCCGCCCTCCTCAACGTGGTGAGGCAGGAATCATCTGCATTGGGCGGATGAGGTAATGAGGCTCAGTTAGTTCAACTGCCCAAGGCCAGTCAGCTGGTAAATGATAGAGCCAAGTCCAAAAGCCAGGTTTTCTGAATACAAGCTCTATGACTTTTTCCACTCTAATCATGTTGACTGCAAGCTGATGGTGGCAGCTCTTCGCTCCCCTTCCGTTTTCACTTACGTATTAAACAGTGGCTGCCAGCGCTTTTGCCAGTTGACTGCGCACTCACTGGGTACCGGCACTCTGCACCTGGCTCTCCAAATGCACTGTCTCCCCCAGAACTGTGGTCAGAGGCTCTAGGGGACACAGGAGACAGTTTTGTCTTTGACTTTCTTTTCTTCTTGACTCAAAGATAAAGTATGTGACAAGTGTAAGAATGTGTGACTCCTAAAAGAGAATAGGCACTGAGGGCAGAGCACTGTCTGAGAAGGTTTTGGGTCATAGAGCCCTGTTCTAGGAACAGTCGTGTGTTAGTATTGATGGCATCCAGGATCAGAGCAAATAGTGGTTTGTTTGTTTTTTTTTCCAAAATAAGTCAAAAATCAGTTTGCTTCTCTGCTCATTTTCCTAATCATTTTCCAGTGCCCCACCTGTCTCACATCTGCTTCTGCTTCAGCCACTTGGGTCTTCTTGCTGTTTCTAGAATACAACAAATATGGAGGCGCCTCAAGACCCCTACACTTGATGTGTCTTCTGAGAATGCCGAAGAGATTGCATTCTCTCTTTGGGCACGAGGGCGTGCCACTTTAGGACTGTGAGTCCGAGAGTGGCATCAGTCACCTGTGTAATCCACTCTTTGACACGAATACGGTCATGTCCTTCCCCTTTCAGAATCCTGTACCTTCCTCCCGTCGCAGGATGATATCCAGACCCCACAGACTGGCTGAGGAGCTCTCCGTCTCTCACACTGGCCTTCACGCCTCATGTTCTAGCGCTGCCCACAGACGGGGTGGGGGGGGGTGACTGAGGGAGGAGGGGTTAGCCCTGTACCCTCCATCAGCTCCCCGCGCCCTCTGAGCAAACCAAAATAAACGTATAATAAACTTACCAAAATTGCTTGTGTACAAACCAAGCTTCCAGACAAATCTCCAACCCCAGCCTTCCAGCTGGAGTACTTACATCCATTCAGCACAGAGCGGCAGGAGCCATGCTGAACAGTGCTGTTTGGAGTCTCCTACTCACAGCAAATTTCCCTTCTGCTGAGAAAACCCTTTCTTTTTTATTTTTCCCCAGCTTTATTGAGATAAAATTGACATATAATGTTGTATAAGTTTAAGGTGTACAACATAATGATGTGCTATATGTATATGTTGTGAACTTATTACCACAGTAATTTTAGTAGATACATACGTCACCTCATATAGTTACTTTTTTTTTTTTTTAGTGGTGAGAACTTTTAAGATCCAGTCTCTTAGCAACTTTCAAATACAGTAAAACCTTGGATTGTGAGTAACTTGCTCTGTGAGTGTTCTGCAAAACGAACAAACACTTCTAATAAATTTTAATTTGACAACTTAGTAATGTCTTGCAATAATAGTATTACGTGATGCTGAATATCACAAGATCACAACCGAGCCAATGGTTCTTGAAATTCACCTTGATATACAAGTGCTCTGGATGACAAGCATGTTTCTCAAATGAATTATGCTCGCAATACAATACTGTACTGTTAATTATAGTCACCGCGTTGTACACTACATCCCTTCGACTTACTCATCTCACAATTGGAAGTTTGTATCTTTAGACCATCTTCACCCATTTCCTCAGCCTTGGGGACCGCCAGTCTGGCCTCTGTTTCTAGGAGTCCCACATTTTTATAGTCCCCATATATAAGTGAGATCATACAGTGTTTGTCTTTCTCCGTTTACTTAGCATAACGCTCTCAAGGTTCATCCATGTGGTTGCAAAAGGTAGGATTTCCTTTTTTTTTTTTAACGGCTGAACATGCGTGCATGTGTGTGTGTGTGTGTGCTTGTGTGCATATATATAATCAATCAAATTTTCTATATCCATTTATTCATGGATGGAGACTTAGATTGTTTCCATGACTTGGTTTTTGTAAATAATGCTGCGTGGGGGTGCAGATACCTCCTCAAGATGGTGATTTCACTTCCTTCAGATATATACTCAAAAGTGGAATTGCTAGATCATATGCTGGTTCTATTTTTAATTTTCCATAGGGGATGTGCCACTTTATATTCCCACCAGCAGTGTGCAAGAGTTCCTTTCTCTTTGTGCTTCCTTGCCAGCACCTGTTATCTCTTGCCTTTTTGATGACAGCCATTCTAACCAAGTATGAGGTCATATCTCATTGTGTTGCATTTCTGTGATGATTAGTCGTGTTGAACTTCTTTTCTTTTCCTATATCTGTCGGTCATTTGAATACCTTCTTAGGGAAATGTCTGTTTAGATTTTTGTCCATTTTTAAATGGGATTATTTGTGTTTTCCTATTGACCTGAATGAGTTTCTCATATATTTTGCATATTAACCCTTACCAGATGCGTGGTTTGCAAATATCTTCTCCTATTTCCTAGGTTGCCTTTCCATTTTGTTTATTCTTGCTCTGCAGATGCTTTTTAGTGTGATATAGTTCCGTTTGTTTATCTTTGCTTTTGTTACTATATTTGGGGTGTCATTCCCTTACAATTGTTGCTGAGACCAATGTCAAGGAGATTTTGCCCTATGTTTTCTCCTAGGAGTTTTATGGTTTCAGGTCTTACTTTGAAGTCTTTATTTCACTTTGACTTAATTTTTGTGAATGAGGTAACCTAGGGGTCTAGTTTTATTCTTTTACATGTGACTATCCAGTTTTCCCAGCACCATTTCCACTGGGCGATGCAGAGAAGAGACGGGGGGTAATTTCATTAGCCCGCGCAGTGCACAAGGGAAGCCTGAACTAGAGAAGTGGCAGGTCATACTCTGTGGGTCCCCGAATCCTCATCTGCAAAGGAGGAGTGTTAACACTGTGTACACCATAGGGTTGTTGTGATGACATATTGTGCTGAGAAGTCACACATTTTTTTTAATTTAATTTAATNATTTCACTGTTTCTCATTGCCATGTAGTATTCCATGGTATAGATAAACCACATCGAATGGATCAAGAAGTCAACACATATTATTATTTTTAAGATATTAGCAGCAGTCCCAATCAGTTGTAAAGAGCACAGCCCTGGGCTGTGCTGCCAACATTGACTCCCTTTTCGCAGAGTTACTTGCTGGTTGAACCTCAGCAAGTTTCGTAACCAATTTGTGCCTTCGTTTTTACATCTGTAAAATGGAAATCATAATTGCACTTAATTCATGAGGCTGTTGTAAGACTTATATGAATTAATGCTTGTTCAGGTTTTAGAGCTGGCATGTAGTAATGTCTTAATAAACATTAGTTTAAAACACACACACACATACACACACACAAAGTGATAAGATCGTTGAGGTAAAATAAAGGTGACTTTATAACTAAGTGAATGTGCAGGTGGGTGTATGTGTATTTTTTGGCATGGGAGGTAGAGTAAGGTAGAAGAAAAAATCTGAGATAAAGTAGGTTTGGGGACATAATGAGTCTACAGATAATGGCAGCTTGACCCAAGATTAGAGCAAATATGCTAGAATAAATTTGAAAAGTTGGGCCAATATTTAATTCAAGATTTTATCTGCTAAGGTTGAAATGGTGATGGGTATCTGTATATAAATGGTAAGCAATAGGAGATTGGGATTTCAGATTTAGAATTTATAATTTAAGAATGAATAGCACATAAGGACTAAAAAGTAGTTAAAAATAATAGTTAATATTTTTTGAAAACTGAGTGCTGTGCTAAATATTGAATATATATTATCTCACACAATCCTCTTGGCATTCCTAGGATGTAGGTACTAAGATTAGCTACGTCTCAGGTGAGATTAGCTACGTCTCAGGTGAGGCACGGAGCAGATAAGTTACTTGTCCCAGGTCACCCGATTAAGTGGTCAAGCAAGAGTTTGACTCCAGGCAATTTTATTCTGTTGCCTACACTCTTTATTCTTTTTTGGACTATCTCCAAAGCAGAGGTTGAAGCCATGAGGTTGGTCCAAAACGCATGTGAGAAAGAGGATGTGTCCTATAGGAATGTTTTTGACCTAACCATTCACCCTTTTTCATTTGGGGCCTTCTCTTGCCGACAGTTTCTCCTTGTAGAACAAATAGTAAGGGCTCAGTCGCCGTTGCGTAAGAGAGTGAGTAATCGGATATTAGAGGCTCTGGCATTATGGCCGTAAAGTAGAGAAAGGTTAATTGGCTCAGGCTGTGGTTTGGATGCCTAACCCTGTCTTAGCAGCAAGGCACATAACACCCACAGTTCACAAAGAAAATTGGATGCATCAGAATCACCTGAGATGGTTTCTCAACCACAGCCTCCCAGTTTCCAGCCCTGACCTACTGCATGGTGGGTCAGGGCCAGCCTGGCAAACTGTGTCTTTAATAAAGGTCTGGGAGATCCTGATGGGCAGCCAGTTTGTTACCCACTACTCTCACTAACCAAGATTCCTGGGATTGAAATGTGGTCTTTTTGTTACATAAAGAGCAGCTATAAAAGAATGATACTGGTTTTCTTGTGAGTTTTAAACCAGCTATGAAGGTGATTTTAAAAGAGGAATTCCCAAAATGTTCGAAGCAATCACAGCATCGCTGAGGTAATCACATAGCCTCCCCAAGTGACTATTTTGTAGGGAAATGCCCATTTTGGATTTGTAGTATCTGATGTGTTTAATAAATACCACTTTCATTACTAAAAGAGCCTGCCTTCATAAATGTGGTTTTTCTGGATAAAAAGGAAAACATAGAAGAGCAGAGCATTCATCCCACATTATTGCTATGCATTCTCCACTTCATCGATACTCTTATGTTTGGAGAGGAAATCGGTCAGTTGGGTCATTTTCTGAGCTCCATGGACCCTCATCATCCCTGCTTATATTTGAATTGTTCACAGCACTTTGACCTTTACAGAGAACAGCTCCACATTGATGCCATGCGTGGTTTTTATATAGACGAGCCCTTGCGAAGTGGTGGCGGAGGACCCTACTAACACCTGAGCTACAGGCTGATTTCTATTAAAATTCTAGAGAACCTTTCTCAGAATGCAATTTGACCTATGGGGAATCTGAATTCAGGCAGTGATTAACATTGGTATATCTGGGGCTTGCTGAATTTTTATATCTCAGCTTGGATAGTTTTGGTAGATGGAAAATCGTTTCCTGGCCTGATGCATTAGGCCTTGGTGTGATTAATACGTGGCTGTGCATGTTTATGTTAGGTTTCCCTGATACTGTTGGAAATATCCACCGTATATACTTTGTCTCACAATAATTACACAGAAAATTAAAAAGGATCAATTCCAGTTTAACAGTTTTTTTGCTTAACCAAATTTTTGCTCTGCCTACAGATCTAATTGCTTTAATTCTAATTTTATTTTTCTGTAAGGTAGGGATCATACCCACTTCGTTAGATTGTATTCTAGGGATAACTACAATTAGAAAAGATAATCTTTATTGGGACCCTGAGTAGAAGATACCTTTATTTGAATTTCTTCCACAGAGCCTTTCTCTTTGGCCTTTCCTTCATTCCTTTTTTTTTTTTCTTTTCTTTCTTCCTTCACTTCTTTAACACATATTTGTTGAACACCAACTCTGGGCCAGGTATGCTTCTAGGTGCTGGAGAGATCACTGTGGGGGAAAAATAGCCAGAAAAAGCCCTGCCCTCAGAGAGCATAGAGACAGAGAGAGTGGAGTGGATAGTAGACAAAATAAACATTAATCCTGTGAACTATATTAGAAGCTGTTAAGGATTATGGGAAAAACAAAGCAGGAAAGGAGGCAGGGAGGACTGGGCTGGGGAGCGGAAGGTAGTGTTTCTGTTAAATAAGGTGTTTGGTGGGGGAGACGTCTTCTCTGAAGGGGTGACTCTCAAATCTTTGGAGGGGGTGAGAAACAGCTGTTAGTTAATGGCATCCCACGGGACATTAGTCCTAAGAAATACTGGATTTGAAAAGGGTTTCACTGTTCAATAAGTTGGGAAATAATAATTTCTACATATTTACAGTGCTTGTTAGCATATGAAATAATTCGAAAAGCCTGCTGGAGAGAAACCTATTTAATTCAAACATATTTAAAATGTTTTCCTTCCTCCCTCCTTCCTTCCCTCCCTCCCTTCCTCCTTCTTTCCTAACATGGCAGAGTGGCTAGACCATGGCTCTGAGCCATCCTTCAGAGGTGGGTAGGCCCCCACCAACCAGTAAGGTTTCTGAAGCTGCATGGTCCAGCAAAATTGCTTCCATTCTGGAATACGCGTGAGACCTGAATCTGCCACTTTGTCCCTGAGCGAGTCGAACCTCTCTTGTTTTTGGTTTTATCATCCATAAATTGGGCATAATAGTATCAACTGTGCAAAGTTGAAGGTTAAATAAAATCGGGGTGGAAGCACTGTCTAAACTTTAAAGTACTACAAATACAGATGTCCTATGTGCTTTTCTATTTGCCTTTTTGGCACTTGGGATGAGTCGGTCTCCTGTTACTACCCTGTCTGGCGTTCATTTAGAAAGAGTTTGCCAAGGAGGCTGAAGGAAAAGGAACAAGAATTCTGGGTCTGTGGGAGAGTAAAAACCTGCTCTCCTGGCTGGGCCTGAATCCCAAACTTGTGCCTTATTAGCATCAGGCTCCAGTTAGACTAAGTCACTGGCCAGAGCCCCACTTCTCTACATTAGCCAGTGGTTCTTAAACTTTAATGCACGATGGAATCACTTAGGGTTTAAAAAATACCATTACCTGGCTCCAACCGTCAGATGTTCTGAGGTGACTGCCGTGGGGTACAAACTGAGAATCAAGATAGTTTAAAGTTCCAGCGTGATTCCATCGTGCCCCAAAGTTTGGAGACTCTGGTATAAGCTCACCCCTGTGGTCCTCTTTTTTATTAGCCTGGCCAAGAGTAAAGGTTATAAGTTGATCATGGTTGTAAATCAATGAATTTGATTCCTTTTTCTTCTGGAAGGGTAAACAGACAGGGAGGGAGGAGAATTTGCTTTTTTCAGGCACCTGTTTTTACAGGACATTAGGTCCTTTAATACATTATGTTATTCGATTCCCTTAGTAACTCTGTTACTTAAACATTACAATTCCATTAAAATTTTTTTTTAATGTTTATTTTTCAGGGGGGGATGATGGGGGAGGGGAGAGAGAGAGTGAAAGAGAGAGAGAGAGACAGACAGACAGAATCGAAGCAGGCTCTAGGCTCTGAGCTGTCAGCACAGAGCCCAACGCAGGCCTCCAGCTCACGAAATGAGAGATCATGACCTGAGCTGAAGTTGGACGCTCAACCAACTGAGCCACCCAGGCGCCCCTCCTGATTCCATTTTAAAGATGCAATAACTGATCACAGAGAGCTTAAGATCATTCCCCAGGAATTTGAGACAGGACCTACGGTTCTGTGTTCTGGGTCCTTCCGCCACTCTGTGACAGCCATTCAGCCCTCCTGTATGCTCCCAGGGCTGTCTCCCACCCTCTTTATCTTCCTTTACATTAGCTTTCTGGAAAAATTTGGTATCCAGCATTAATGTGTTAGTGTCAAACAAAGTCACCGTTAATATGTTTTTTGAAGGGAGGAGCAGTTTTGCATTTTATGTTTAAATATGACCAGGAAATGGCCTAGTTTATTCCCTTATAATAATTGTATCCATAAAAGTAGCATAATAAGCAGTACCTGCGGGAGCTTTACAAGAGAGAGGCCCCTTCTGAGCAAAGCACTGGTTCAGTGTAGCTTAGGGCCTATGGGTAAGGCTGGCGCTGCTATTCCCCTTCTCAGAGTATCTAAAGAATTTTCATGGAATAGGAGCAGACGTGGGCCCAGGCTCTCCCCTGATAACAGTTTATTCATTTAACATTCGTGGAGCACCTACTGTGTGTTAGGCACCAGGAGTAAAAATATAACTAAAATCTCTGTTACACTAAAGGCATTTACGACTGAGCGGCAAAGGCAGACATAGTAACAATAATCAAAATAAAATACTGTGAGGATAGTCACAGAAGTGTGTTGACAAGGGGTGATGGGTCACACAGGGCTGTCACAGGGGGGAGAGTGGGAGAGGATATCCCGGAAGAGTCGATCAAGGAGGGGACGTTTGAAGCATGTGGTTGGGTTTCCTCACTCTACCCCTTTGGTCATCACGGGAGCACCCATGCTAGAGGGCTCATTCCCCGAGGGCGCTGTCAAAGAGGAATTCCTGGGTGCAAGCAGTTGAATGACTTTCCCCGGATCGCCAAAGCAGTAGGGGCAGAAATTAGACTCCCAGTCCAATGTTCTGACTCCAAGTTCAGTGTTCTTTCCATGACGCCGAGCTACCTCTGCAGCTGGTTCAGCAACTGTCAGGGCCACATAGCTGAGAACATAGTCGTAACATGTGGCATCAGGTGACATCTTGATGATTTTTTCCAGTTGAACCTGGTTGCCAAAGAAGAGTCTCTCTCCTTTCTGAACCCAGGCAGTGAAGGCACTATCTCAAATGAAAAACAAAGCCTCGAAATGAAGAACTCCAGGAAGCCCTGGGCGTAAAATAAAATCTGAGATGTATGGTCCTATTCAGAAATTTATGGTACAAATACAGGTGTCTATAAATATTTAAAATCACCAACACTATTTTGCCTTGGGTATTATATAATTCCATATTTCACAAATTAGATTTTATTCAAATAAATGCAATTTTATTTCAGATGCTCCTAAGTCATTAGCATTCCTGTCTCCTCCCCCCGCCCCCGCCATCTTATTATCAGCTCACACCACTGCCAATTCACTCATAATTCCCAAATAAGTTTCTCCAGCCACAGATTTCTTCTAAATCTTTCCCAAGGCCAGTGGAATCTGGCTATATCACATACCTTTAAACATAACATATCCCAAACGAAATTCATTATTTTCTTAGCATAAGCTTAATCTGTCCCTCTTTAATGTGCTTCCATTAATTTAGTTATCCAGGCAAGATACTTGTCTGTTGATTCCAGATCCCTGAAAAACATCCCTCCAAGCCACCTCACTGCCACAATTCTGTTCCAAGCCCTCATTCTTTGCCCCCCCCCACAGCTGAGTCAACCTTACCCGTATTCCTAGAAATAATGAGTATTTTCCTGCTCTCAGTTCATCTTTCTTAGCACACAGAGAACAGTCCAGCCAGCTTAAACAAAACCAGAAGCCTTGTCTTGATTTATTTCAATATTCAAATCTTTCTAAAGGGCTGATACACTGTCCCGTGTCAGTTAAGTAAAATACCTTGACAATAAATTTCTTTGATGATTGAAGCTTTTATTGTGTCTCAAGGCCATCATTCTGAACACTGGTGATTATTATACATTGTTCATGGTGTAGTCAGCACAGCATTCGACTTAAAGGAATGTATTATTCTCCTTAAGTTCAGTTTTAAAATAAACTATTCTTACATCAGTGGTTCTTAACCTTTCTGGAGTCATGGTCCCTTCTCAGAATGCAATGAAAGTTATAGGTCTTTTCTTGAGAATAATGAAGACACTTGCACATGTGCTTGCACGCCCACGTGTGCACAGCCCTGCCCCCCCCCCC
>NW_027527436.1:3511152-3525347 GCF_008692635.1 Crocuta crocuta | reverse complement strand
TGCACAGCCCTCCCCCCCTCCCATATTTTGCCCACAACCTTCAGATGTACTTAATTGGCCCATGGATCCCTAGATTAGAGCTATCATGCAATCTGGCTTGAGTGCCCTTGCCTCACGTGAAAGTTTTTATTTTTGCATGTCAGAGGCATGGTATAAATTTGTTTTCAATAGGTATCCTAATTACCCTGGTCCTAGCTGATGTGATTTGCTGTACCATTTCCCCATGGTGTGTACCAGGTCTTGAGTGTGGCCTGGGACAAAGTGATTTCTGCACAATTATCCTGATTCTTCCCTTAGCGAGCTAGAGGACTTTGTGAAGTCCTGTAAGTAGCACATAGAAGTCAACTGAGAGTCTCAACTAGGGGACCTTATGTTCTACTAACTTCATAAAATTTTTTTAGAAAATCAACTCTGGTGTAAAATGTGGTCCATCTGCCATGATAATATTTTGTTGTGTTGGAAGGGTGCTTTTTCTTCTGCTAGTTCATTTTATGCTAACAAAAACCGGTGAGAAAGTCAATGAGTTATAAGTATTCAATACAGAGAAATAAGGAGAGGAACACTGAGAGAGGCTTTCTCAAAGTTAGTTGCAGTGAGGAAATATGTAGATGATCTGTTCTGGTTCTAACCCCCAAGTCTCTTCATGGTAAACCTGTGCTGTAACTAACTTTATGATTTAATTCAAGCTAAACAGGAGATTAAGGCATCTAGGCAAAAAATCCATTCATATCAAATAAGGTCTGTACAACAATCTGATTGTGTTAGAAACAAAGTTGTAAGCAATCATGAATGATAACTAATAACATTTTAGCTGATAGGGTGGGCTCTTGGTATACTCAGTTAATTATTTTATCTCATATAAAAGAGACTATGTTTAAAAATCTAAGTTTGAACATATTTTTGTATATGGATTTTTTTCCCAAGCTACCCTTAAGTATACTCAGAAATTAGAAATACGATGTTTGTTAACTTTATCTGAGCTCCTTAGCATATGTTTTATATCCTCCAAGAAAAGAACCAGGGTTCCTAGGCTGAGCTCTCTCTTTCTCTCCCAAATCCTGCTTCAGACTTGTAGAGCTTAGAGTTAGATAGACCTTGGAGACTGGTTAAATCTCTTCTTGTGTAAGAGGGAAACCTAGGCCCAAAGTTATTAAATATTTCTTTAATTTTTTAAATATTTATTTTTGAGAGAGAGAGAACACATGAGTGGGGGAGAAGCAGAGAGAGAGGGGAAGACAGAATCTGAAGCAGGCTCCAGGCTCTAGCTGTCAGCACAGAGCCTACCATGAGGCTTGAACTCATGAACTGTGAGAATATGACCTGAGCCTAAGTCGAATGCTTAACCGATTGAACCACCTAGGTGCCCCAAGATAATTTGCCAGAAGTTACACACAGCCAGTCAGTAGCAGAGGCAATATCAGATCACTGGCCTGATAAGTGATCTTCACTTACTTTCTTATCATTCTAAACAGAAATTAATTTGACACTCAGAAAATTAAAAATATGGCAGATAGAGGCTCACCTATAACAGCTAAAAATGATCGTTTTGTCCACCCCCCCCCACATTCATTAAATTCTGCCTCATTCTAATATGCTTCTCCAATTAAATAATTTCACCTCTGATCTTACTTAGTTATTTTCTAGAGACTATCTGAAGTATGGAGAAACAAGCTTGCAATTTTTTCAGTTAAAAGGATAAAACTTTTGCTACATAAAACTTCCAGTTTCTTTCAGATTGAAAAGTGACATATTAGCTCTCCAAAGGGCGGTTTTGTGTCAATTAGTACATCAGAAACAATTTAATGACAGCCAGTGTTGTACTTAGGCAAGAAGAGGCTGGGGAAAAAATGCATAATGCTGTTAGAACGAAATTGGGAGATGAAGAAGAGATGAAAAAATAAACCCCAGAAACGTAGAATAGTGATGTCATGCATAGAAGTGAACAGGGTAGAATAGAGAGAGAGAATGATCAATACACCCAATAATAGTAAATAATGGCTTTGTGGGCAAAGGAGAACTTGAACTTGGCCTTGACCAGTAGATAGAACTTGAATAGCAAAGAGGCAGAAGGGGACACTGAATGCTTGGGCAGTGACATTGGGGTTAACCAAGGATGTGAGATGGGCAGTGGGTGACCAGCCTGACTGAACTATGGGTGCAAGGTGTGAGGGGGTAGAATGACCTTGAATAGGTGGGTAGGTAGGCAGAGAGCTTGATAGTAAGGGCTCAAGGCACCCACTTGGATCCCAGCTGTGTAAGGCTGGGCAAATTACTTGACTTCTCTGTGCCCTCAGTTTCCTTGGGTAAAACGAGCATACCTGTAATCCTTCTCTCATGTTCTTGTTGAGAAGATTTAAATAGATTGGCAAATTCTAAACACAGGCAAAGTTTAAGACAATGCCTTTTATGCATTCCATCCATCTTAGTAAGCATTTTTGTCTTGCCCTTTGGTTTGGTTGGAAAGTTAAGCTGAGCATGCTACAACAATATTAACTATTATATTTAGGGTGAAGCCAGAAAGTAAAGACTTGAATGTAGTCTGAATAAACAGAGAGCAGCTCTTAGCCAGAGGTGGCTTGAGAGAACCTGGTTCAGGAAGGATCTATTCCACCTGGAGCCCTCTGCCTCTTCCCCCTTTGCTCATTGCTCACCCCTGCCTGCCTGCAGCGGCATGTAGATTGGTGGCAAACAGCATGGAAAGCATTTGTCCAGAAAAAAAAAAAAAAAAGGATTTCAAGGGATTAAAGTTAGTCAAATTTTTATGGTTCTTTTTTTTTTTTTTTTTTGGCCGTGAGGCTTTAAAGGTCCTGTTCTAAGGCTAATAAGTAATAAAGCTGGAGAACCAGGTTGGTAGCTTGAATATTAACGAGCCTCTCTTGGATAGTATACTAAAAAGTTACCAATCACATCAATAGATGGTACCTACTCAAGTTATGAATAGGCCCTTGCCTCCTTTGACACTGATGCCCTCTATGCACCGGACAAGACTGTACCAGTTCATCCTTCTGGCATTTCAAGGAGACCGATAAGCTGAGCCAGAAAGCTGTGTCCAATTGTTAAGGGTGAGGCGGTCCCTCGTTCAAGTTTGGGGATCTGTCTACTCGTCAATAGTCCTCAGACCCTGTTAGGTCTACTTTGGTGAGGCTCTTCTATTCTGACCGTCTGGTCTTTGCAGAATTACAATACCCTCCCTATGGAATTTGCTTAGTGATTCTTGGCATATGACTCTAAAGGGAAAAGACCTAAAAAGGGCAAAGACCGAGCAAGCTACTGGTTATTTTCACTAAATGTAGCCAACCTCTCAAACAGGCAAACTAGTTTTAAACCTAGAGCAGCTGCAGATGATCTTGGATGAGATCAAAAGTTTTTCTCCCAACCAGCTTTGCTTTTCAGATATGACACTCTCCTCCTCACTTTATTTTTCACAACCTTGATTCCTGCTGTCATCTTTTAGGGACTTGGAATCCATGTGAATAGTGACTTTACCAATCCATGATGGTGACCAAGGTCAACAAAAAAGAAGCGTGTGGGAAAAAAAAATTCCTACGCCCATTCTTCTACTCCAGACGGGGAAAACTAGCGATAAGGAAGGGCAAAGTATTTGCCAAACCTGGCACTAGGTATTTATTTTTCAGTAATGTGCATATGGTGATTAATTATGTACAATGTTATGATTAATAGAAGCTACATAAAACAGACCGACGTACGAATAACAGAAACTAAATATTATAAAAAGACCTGATCTGTGCTTCACCTATCACGTGGCCACACCATCTTAAATACCTTCTGATGTTTGCAGAAATAAATATTAGGGGTTATTGTGGAGACCTTTCCTATGGATTCCAGAGGACGTAATTATACAACATGACAAGTACAGTGGAGAGCCAGCAATAATATCTTTGTAATAAGACCAGCTTCTCCTGCTGTTGTAGAAGAATTCNGTGTCTATAGAGCCCCCTCAAACAGGGGGCTTGGGCTTTTATTTCTCTCTCTCTTTCTCTCTCTCTCTCTCTTCCCTGCCCCCTTCCCATTTTAAAAAGGCTTTAAAGAACATCTCTGGGAGACAAAAATAGCTCCAGTTGTGAGAGGCCTACACACTCAGAAGGCAACTGAGATGCAAGTCAGCAAGTGCGAGCCGCGAACATGAGTGTCTGGCCCGGGGTGGATGCTCCTCGCTGTCTTGGTGCCGATTCTCTGCCTGGGCCCGGTGGGTAGAAGGGAAAATGGTTTTTCAGGGGTGGGAGGTGGGTCGGGTTAGGTTGGGGGTCCGCTAATGGAAGGAATCGAGAGCCCAGCATTCGGGCCGAGGGGGCTGTTCCTTCCCCTCCCCCCACGTTTTGAAAATTTATTTTGCCCAGGCGGGGATTGGCGACGGTCAAAAGGGAGCAGTTGGCACTGAATGTCACCCTGAAGGTAAAATGAAAGACAAAAGATGAACGCATGCTTGCTTTCCGTTTGCAGCGGCTGCGGCGGCGGCAGTAGCAGCAGGATTTAAAGGGGCAAAAAACCCCACACGCACATACACACATATATACACACCCAGAGGCGTCAATTATGCAAACGCAATAATGCAATCAAATCATGACAGTGCCGGGAAATTTTTTTTTTGAAACACAGTTATTTATTTTTCAAAAGAGAGCGAGAAACGCATGCAAACAGAAACGTGCACATACCACGTAACCACCCGAGGAGAACCTGGCAGCCTCTCTCTTCTTCTGCCAAGTTATCATTGAGAAAACAGACAGGCATCATGACGTCCTGGGTCACAGGGAGTGCGGACCGACGCTACCAAGAGAAAAGGGAGGCGCCTGGGCGCTCCGGCTAGCCGCGGGCGCCGCTCTGCCCCTCGCANGCCCCCACCCCCTCGCCTGCTGAGGTCGCGGGAGCCCAGTTAAAGGAGGCGTGTGTAAGACGTGCAATGTTCCTGCATGGGGGTTTTGTAGACTTTCATAGCCAAAGAAACCGGCTTCGGCTTCTTTAAAATCCCCGACGACTCACCTGATTAACCTGCTGCAGTTCTGACCCTGCCAAGGTAACCGGTCCAAATCCTTACCATCAACATCTGGAGACAGACATTTGCATCTGGGGCATTCTTGATTTGCGGTCTTGGTGGAAATCTCTATTGCTACCCCCTTCCCCCTTCACTTGTTTAGAGTCTCTTGGAAAAAAAAAAAAAAAAGCAACCCCTCCCTCAATAACACAACCATGAGTACTGGCCACCTCTTGCAGACTTGCCTTACCATGACTGCAAAACTGTCAGCGTGTGTGCTGGAGACGCGGATAAATTCTCATGTCCGTGAGATTTGTTCTTTAAACACCTCTCCCATCCCCCTCCCTGGATAGAGACTTCAGGCTTGGTAAAGTGGCAAAGAGTGAGGGCAGAGTTAGGGCACTGGACTGATAGGGGTTGGGGTGAGTCCTCCGGGCTTCTGGGGGGGAGGGGCGACGGGGAAGGGGTCTTGGGGAAGAGGGTGGTGTCAGGACTTGAGGAAGGCTGTCGTGGGCTGGAAGATCCTTCTGGTGATTGCTGCTGCCGTAGTCCCGGGCGTCTCTCCTCTGTCCTCTATGCCTCATTCCCTCCCCGCTCCCCCAACCCGTTCACCTTCCCGAGGGAGGGAGTCTCTGAAGTTGCACGGAGGTCACCCGACCGTCATTTAAGTATTTCAAACCACCTACCCCCTTCTCCCCCTCAAGTGTGTCAGAAGCGTCTGCAGGCTAGAGCCCCCACCCCCTCCATGTTTGGTGACGGGCGATTCTCAGAGAGAGAAAGACACAGAGGGCAAATCCCCCCTCCTCCCCTTCGCTTCCCTTCTGGCAACCTTTTCCTAGCTGCACCCCCTCCCCCTTTCACAATCTTAATGAGCAATTCTGGAAGAGTCCGGAAGGGCCTGGAGAAACCCCCGCATGCCTCAGTGCTGTGGAATGATTATGTATGTGTTTATTTATTGTGCTTGCTTCGGTTCTGTTGTGAATTGCCACATGGGTCTGCTTAAACTAGGGAGGCACGTTTGCTGTGTTTGTGTTGTAGTACCAGAACCAGTGGCTGTACAATAAGACACAGACACACACAGAAAGCAAGTGGTTTTGCTAACGTAAACCGGAGGGCAGTGTTGAAAATAGCACCTTCTCTCTCTCTCTCTCTTTACAAAAAAAAAAAAAAAAAAAAAAGGAAAGAAAAGGAGAAAAAAATTCTCAGCATGTGAGTTAAGAGAAGCTGTTAGGTCCACATATGACCTCCTACTACTTTCAAAACACTGCTGCTTAATACTTTAAGTCAGGATCAAGAGACCTGCAGATGTTTTGAAGTGTTTCAGAGCGGCTGAATGACTTGGTCTAGTTTTGAAGAGAAACTCTCCTTTGTTTCTCACGCTGCCCGAAGACCAAATAGGGGAGTGTGTTTGGAAAATGCCCAAATTCAGAAGCAGCAGGCAAGGAAAAGAGGAAGAAAAGTCCTCCAGGGGAAGGCAGGGAACGGGCTTGGGGAAGAGAGGCAGGGTTCTTGTTTTCCTTTCCGTGTCCAGTAGATTTGATGTGATCAGAATGAGTTAGCCAAGCTAAGAAACAGTCCTGTCATTGTGGGAAAGAGAGGGAAATTTAAACAGTTCTCAAATCTGGGCTAAGGAATAGCCGCCAGAAATGAGGTGCATGAGAACATTGATGGCTAAGACACCGGTGGGGCTTCCTTTCCTCCAGAAATGCAAAGAGTCCACGATGTCACGAAACAGGCCTAGATGACCTTTCAGACGTGTATTTGTGTGTTACGCATGACTGTTACTTTTACTAAAACAACTCTCGTAACTCTTTAAACTCGTATGACATAGACGTGTGTATGCCGAGAATAGCGTCAGGTAGCACGTAAGACTGTCCATTGACTGGGGCGATGAATGTAGATAAAAGATGATCTGTTTTCTTTATTAAGTCAAAACAGCTTTAAATCTTTGTGCATGGTTCCGACTGAAACCTGCTGGCCTTCGTTAACAGGAATTGCAAAGGGAGCAGAGATGCGCTCTGATAGGTGGTGCTTTAACAAAACGGAGCAGATCGATCCATGAGGGTTCATGTGTGTGCCGCTCAATTTATTCTGTACAATTTTTCCAGAAATTAAAAGGTTACCAAGAGAGTACCCTCTTCCCATCTCCAACCGAGCACCGCTTATTACTGCAACAGTATTTCAATATTAAGTGATCTTCAGGATATTTCATCTTTCATTTTGAGTTCTGAATTTGAATCAGCAGGAGGACGGTAGTGCAGCCGGTAAGGTAGAACTCACGAGGCAGACAGCTGAAGGGTGGGACAGGTGTCGCTGAGAATATCTGGGGCTGTTCTCTGTAACCTTGTTGACAGGGACATTTTGGTTGCAGCTAGAATTTTAGCAAGAGCCTGCCAGTGATAATGCGCTTATGTTTGAAATTGATCCTAAGTGTCTCTTTTTTTTCTCCTTCACAGACGTGCTGTGAACACCTTAGCTGAACACTCAAGGCAAAACTTTCCTGATGCCCCATGATGTTTTCTAACATAGACAAATCCCTGGATTAGGGTGTCACAGGAAAAGGGGTTATTAGGACGTTCTCCTTTTGTTTACAGATGTTTTGCTACACGTAGCTTTAGCCCTGTTAGGTTTTTTGTTTTTTTTTTAATATCTTGCCTACTTCGCTCATTCAATGCAAAAACAAGTCATATTCGAGGAAGTTAAAGTATGCCTTACAGATTGGCCTGTAAAATTAATTTCAGTTAGACAGTGAAGAGCTCACCATCCTGGTGAGGTGAATTTATGATATCATGGAGGAATTTTGTATCTGTTTCCAAGTTGTTGGAAAACCACGGGAACAAAAAGATTTTGAGGGAAATGCCAAAAGCCACATTAATGAAGAAAAACCGTGTTGAGATACTTTTGAATAATAGATAGGATATGGAATGGTCAACCACAAGATAAAATTTTTACACAGTATTTTTATGGCTTTAAATTGGCTGCACTGTAAACTAAGCTTACTACTCTATTAAGTCATTATACTTTTCAATTATTTAGCATTTCTGGCCAACCTATCTTCTGTGGTCTTTTTCTGTACACATCAGAAATGATATGTACGGTAGTAATTGCTTGTTGTTAGTGTGGGGATTTTGCGATGGAATAGGGTTTAGCATTAAACTTCTTGGGACAAATGTTACAAAGAATGCGCAGAGGAGAAAGAATGTGATGGAAACAGACCGAGCCCTATGAAAATGGAGATAACCACAGCATCGAGATGTACGTGATACAATTTGAGTTATTCTCACTAAGAAACCTTGACAGTATCTGCCTTCTAGGTACTGTGCATTTGGAAATACTATATCTCCATTTAAATGCAGATCTTCTGTTTTCTCCAGGGAGCAGTTGGTGAATCTTTCAATTGAACCACTGGTATGAGAAAACCAACTGAAAATGTCTCCATGAACAATAGAATCTGTCGTTTTGAAGTCCTAATTACCAAGTTTTATAATATTGTGATTTTTTAAAAATTCCTTTAAAGTATCTTTATAAAGTCAAAATGATGTGCTTGGCCCCAGTGCACACGAAGAAATTTTGTCTCGTCACTTTGTTGTTGGTTTTATAAAGCTGTGAGATAATTCAGCTTTGCAGTCCAGTTTTTAGGTTAACACTGACATCCCAGGGGAGTAAGGGGGCCTTAGGAATCAGGGAGTTATGTGGGGAATTATGAATAAGTTCTATAGGCTCGTCACGCTCTCATGCTAGCAGAGGGGGTGAGGTGCTGCAGGAGGGTGTAAGGACCTTTGTCTGGAATGATCTTCTTTTGATTATTTTGAGCCTAATTTATAAGAGTACTTTGTGTTGGAATCAATGATGGTGGTGGCCAAAAAGGAGAGCCAGAGCCCGTGTGCCCCTCGCTTAAGAGATGATTGCAGAAAGCAACACAGGCCTTTGGCATAGAATGGAGACGTACAGTCTGAGGGTTTTGGATGTTCAGATTCAGGTAGCTGGAGAGATCTTTGCAAATCTTTAAAATCAAATTCCTGAAGTACACAGTGTGATAATGTTAAGTCTCTGTGTGTCTTGAGCACATAGCTGGGGAAGTTTTCTTTTTTTCTTGGAGAAAAAACCCTGATGATTTCCAGTTGTGAAAGCCCCCTACCTCCATAGCTTACCTCCTCCATTGTATTGGGTGTAAAGCTCACTTCCCGTATTCCCTCTGACATGTACACCTTATACAGATATTTAATAGTGTATTTGTACCAGTATATACATATAAAAGCTATAGTTGTGAAGAAGAATCATCAATCATTTTAAATCAGGCCTTTGCTTGTATTTCTATTACAAAGGATACTTAGTTCATTTAAACAAGGGAGGGATCGTAGTTACCGTAAAAGAAGGTTGAATGTGTTAGGAATCCCCGCGATAAAGTGCAAGACACTGGAGTTTCAAAGACATCTTATTAACTTATGGATGCTTATGGCTGTTTCAGATGGCCCACCTGCTAAAATCAATAAACCTGGATGGGACTCGAGGAAGGGTGCTAATTAATAAATGTGCTTGGTTTACTTCCCTTACACAAACAAATCATTTTAACTTGGCAAATATGCATATCTGGCATAGTCATGTTTCATTGTTTTGAAGATTCAGATTCAGGATGTTAACGTTACACGAAGTGTAGCAAAACTTCCGTATTCTTATTCTGATAGCTACTTATGGAGTAGAAGAAACAGTGTTTCCAGATATCTGTGTTACCAGAGTGGCCCATTTTTAAATTCAACCTCACTCTAAGATATATTGGGTTAATAAGGCTGATTTCATGACCAGTATAATTTATGTTCACAAACACCTGTTTTTATTAGCACAATTATAGATTGTGAAGCAAATTTCCATATATGTTAAATACGAAGAAGAAGAATACCATTTGTATAGTGAGTTATAGTATATAACCACACATTAAGCTGCACTTTGGAAGAATATTTATTGCACTTTTTTACTCAAGAAGGCAATCAGTTTTTACAATATAAACATTATACGAAAATATATCCTTTTATCAGAATTTCTTCCCTCCTTCCCTCCTTCTGTCCTTCCTTTCCTCTTTTCTTCCTTTTCTCTCTTCCTCTTTTCTCTTCTCTTAATGGAAAAAAATCTAATGACTTTTCTTTGGTTGGGCTTGCGTAATTGTTTATCACACATTTCTATTAAAAAAGAGCTTTAACAAGCAATCCAACATGATTTTTGGAATATATCTTCTGTCTACAAGTGTTCTTGAGGAGAACGTATGGTCGCAGAAATCATTTCATGCCCTGTATGTTTTCAGACATAAATCAGGAAAATTGTTAGCTAGTTATAGCTCTTCTTAGAGACTGTGGCTATAGTGCTATAGTAAACACAGGCGATATATTTTTCCAAGTTATTATGTGTGGAGAGAAATCCAAAGTTGGCTATTTAGATGAAGAGTTTAATTCAGTTATTAGAGATTCATTTTCTATTTACTATGAACATTTATTTTCCAAAGGTTGTAGAAATGGAACATAATACCTGATGATCCTTTGGATCAAACACCTTCAGAGGTGGATATTTGCTCTCTTTCGCTAATGTGTTTATGACCCAACGTCGATCTTTCAGCTAAGGATCAGTTGAAATGGTCCTGAGCATAGTTTGTAGTATGATCTGGTTATCTTCTTTATCCAAGACCAGTGAACTCTTGTTTCTTCATTTCTAAATGAAGGAGTTTGACTTGATGGTCTCCAACTTACTTCGTTTCTGTGATTGTGCATTAAGTGATTGATTAGTAATGAATCAACCAATTAATTATACTCTTGTGTATTTCCATTCGATAAAACTAATTATTTGCTTTACCATGACCAGAAAATTTAGCAGGTAGGCTAGGAAATGAGCTCAGGTGCAATGGTTTGAAATGAAAACCTCATGAAATTTGGACGCTCAGGTTTAAATAAAAACTTTTCATTTGTAGCTCAATTCTTAGCTATTCAAAGCACACTTTTTTTCCCTACATAAAACAATCTTAAATGCTGACTACTTTCCTAGGCTAGACTATAAAAGCCTATGTTAACTTATTGGAGTGAAATATTGTATATCAGTGATGAAAAAATATGAAAAAGAGTTCTATTATGATACAAGTGATAAACATAACATAAAGGCAATAAAACTGAATGATAGTTTATCATTTATCTAGACTCTAGAGGGCTGATGTTTAAGAGAAATGCACATATAACTGGAAGTTAAGAAGATAGATGGAAACTATTGCAGAGTGTGTGAAAGGGATTTTTAGAAACTTTCAGGATTTTTAGAGGCTGCTTGCGAAGTATATGGCTTTTCTTTCCCTTGGAAGAGTGTAGCATTAGCACTACTTCTAAGTTTATCACCTGTGATAAGATTTGTTTTTTGACACCCAAATGCACTGGAAGGCAGGAGAGTGAAGAAAAATGGAGAGAAAAATTATTCCCTGAAGTAATTGGCCAAGAAGTGGGAGACGTGAAGAACTGAAGGCATATGAAGGTAGAAGAGAGAGGCAATGTGTGTGTGCGTGCATGCGTGTGTGTGTGTGTGTGTGTGTGTGCGCGTGTAAGACAGCCTTGTCTCCATTTAATCATTCATTGGATGAGAAACCACAAGGAAAAGGCGGGGTGGGGGGTGGCTAACTAATGTGTGCACATTCTTCCTTAAGGGAAAGTACAGTATGTTAGCTGTGTGGAAAAACTTATAAATGAGAGCATCCATTTTAACATTTTTGTTGGGTCACTTATTGCCTGTGTGATCTTGTGAAATCGTTAAACTCTCTGAATTTGTCTTGCCTGTAAAAATGTAAATAATAGAAGCACCTGCCTACAAGTTGGCTATGGGAGTTGAGTGAGACTCATGGGTATATAAGCTCTTGAAAACTAAATTTAGTTTCATGGGGGCACCTGGGTGGTTGAGCACCTGGCTCTTGACTTCAGCTCAGGTTATGATCTCGTAGTTCCTGAGTTTGAGCCCCACATCAGGCTCTGTGCTGACGGTGCGGAGCCTTCTAGGGATTCTCTCTCTCTCCCTCTCTCTGCTCCTCCCCTGCTCATACTCTGTCTGTCTCTCTCAAAATAAAAATGAATAAACATTAAAAAAAACAACAACCATGTTTAGTTTTATGTGGTGAGGAGACGTAACTGGGTCAGCCCAGGTTTGACAGAGTCCTAGGCCAATTTGTTTGGCTCCAGAGTGGTCTTTGGCTGGCATATTTCTTGCTCACTGTGGCCTAGAGCTGTGGTAGGTACTTTTCGTATTACTTTATGTAGGGAGGAAGCAGGAAATAGTATGCAGCTGGCCAGTTGAATGTGGCAAGTCTGATATTCTAACATATACAGTGTCAGTAGGTAGAGAACGTATTTACTTTCCCTTACTGATGGCCACAGCTTATCTAAAGAAAATTTATGACTCTGGAAACAAAAAGAGTGTATTCAAAAATTGTTTCCCTTGTCTTAAGCACTGCCCGTCGTTTGCACTTCTGCCATGACAGTGATAATAATCTAAATTTCCTGGATTTTTGTTAAGGCTGAGGCATCGTTTGGCAGTAAGTGCTTACAAATAATGGTATAAATTCCATTAAAAAAAAGATTTCCAGGATACAACAGAACTAATTAACGTAATATGTGAGTGAACTCCAAGCTCTAGATACTATATAGATCTCTTTTAAGAGTATTTTTATTTTTATGTATGATTCACTGATAAAAGTCTAGCCAATTTTTCCATCAGAATTGGACTGCATTTTAAAGCACAAAATGAAGCAGTAGATTGACAATGATTCAAGAAATTTGGGCTGTTGGTGTAGACACCATACTAAAATAAAACCAGATCCAACAATTTTCCTGGATTCTACTTGAGACTGACCCAATGCTCTGCTCTGATTCACAAGATAATGACCGATGGAATTCTACACTTTGTGATCTGTTAACCTAGAAACTGAAGTGAACCTAGAAATCAGAATGTCTTGGGATCTAGTTTGAATTTATTTATTTATTTTACTATTAATTTTTTTTAATGTTTGTTTATTTATTTCTGAGAGAGACACACACACAGAGTGTGAGTGGGGGAGGGTCAGAGAGAGGGAGACACAGAATTCAAAGCAGGGTCCAGGCTCTGAGCTGTCAGCACATAGCCTGACGTGGGGCTCGAACCCATGAACTGACTTGAGATCATGACCTGAGCTGAAGTCGGCCACTTAGCTGACTGAGCCACCCAGGTGCCCGTCAAGTTTGAATTTAAAAGTAAATATTTTATAGCTTTTATGAAAGCACAGTATATATATTCAATGCAGAGAATATATATGAAGAGAACAATCTTTGGGTGGTTTAATTATGAGGCAATGTTAAAAACCTATACATTGATATGTATATAATTATTTGGAAATAATTGAAGACATAGATGGCATGAGTAGTAGAAGGCCACAAATAACCTCCAAGTCATTATTTTCTGGGGATTTCTATCTTTCTGTGGCATTGATTATAGATAGTAAAATGGACTCAGCTTGATTTTCTTTTAAATATGGAAAAAATCTGGGGGTGTCTGGTGCCTCAGACATTTAGGCATCCGACCTCGACTCAGGTCATGATCTCATGGTCCGTAAATTCCAGCCCCGCATCAGGCTCTGTGCTGATAGCTCAGAGCCTGGAACCTGTTTCAGATTCTGTGTCTCCCTCTCTCCCTGCCTCTCTGTCTCTCTCTTTCTCTCAAAAATAAATAAACATTGAAAAAATAAATATAGGAAAAATTTTAAACACATGGCATGCTTAGTATCATGGTAGATCTGTTGGAGAATACAAAGTAATCTTAAGGTATAGTCTCTCTACTCTATGAGACATTAAGGGAAGTACAATATATATGCAAGAAATGTACAATAAGGATAAGGGTATAGTATAGAAGTATGAAAACAAATGCCCTGTGGCAAGTTCATATACATACTCTGAAGAGTATGCAACCGAATTGGAGCTTGGGCTGCCATTCAGGCTGCCGTTTTCTAGCTGTGTGACCCTCACTCTTTTAAGCTGTGGTCTTCCCATTTGCAAACTGGGTATAGCTTCATCTGCCTCATGAGACTGTTAGGAGAATCAAATGAGAAAAGTGGTTGGAAACATTTTTCTGCTTTGTGATAGAGACTATGCAAACTACAGGAAGGGTGGCAGAAAAAGGGAGCGCTTGTAGACTGCCCTAGAGAATAGGGACCATGTGTCAG
>NW_027527436.1:3469138-3511062 GCF_008692635.1 Crocuta crocuta | reverse complement strand
CGTGCCTGTCTTCCAGAGGAGGCTCAGTAAATGTTTGTAAATGCATGCATGGCAGGCATTGTAGTAAGCCCTTGACATATGTTATCTTTTGCCTCTTCACAATAATCTCCTGCGGTAGATATACTGCCGCCATTTCATAGATGAGGAAACATTCAGAGATTTTAAGCAACTCTCAACCTCCAGCAGGTAGGAAGTAGCAGGGTCAGGATAAGGAGCTAAATCTACCTCGCTCTAGAGCTCAGATTCTTTTCATTACATCATGTGGCTCTTAAATGTAAGGGAAATATTATTTTTGAACAATAGCATGGCCGAAATGAAAAGCAAAGGCCTTGGATAATTCACCAGATGCCCAGGCATCTTCTGCGCTGGCTTTCAGATAAGTAGGAGAGCATTTCCCTCTGCCTTCTGACACATTTAACGTGGACTTTTGTTAAACTGTCAGTTCTGATCTCTGCCCTTTGAAGTAAAATACACAGTCGTGAGAAAATATCATATAATATACCATAACCTAGACTTGTCATAGGGACAGGAGGGAGAAGGGCAGTGAGAAACACACAGATAACGAAGTGGTTAATTAATGCCTTGGATTAAGTTTGTTACAGCAACCAGTAGTAGTCTGGGTCTCTCTCTCCCTCTGTCTCACTCTTTCTGTCTCTTACACTCTCTTGCTTTCACTTGTAGAGTTGGTGATGTCTAGAATTTCCATTCTTGTCTCTATTAAGGGTGGTAGAGAAGGATATTCCATGTCCTTCGTTGCTCGCTTCCTCCCCATCTCCCTGCAGCCTCACGATAGAGCCTCACTAGTGGTTTCTACTGAGTCAAGTTTGCAGCCGTGCCCAATTTAAAAATGGCCTCCAACAAAAACAGTCATTTTAAAGCTCCAGTCTCTGAACTGGGAAGCAGAATACAGAATGAGTTACCAGCCTACCCTACCCTATATTCCCCCCCACCCCCAGTTTGTTTGTGAGGGACATCAGAAGAATGTCAACTACTCGAGATTAGTAACACACCGTGGATTTGAAGGTTTCTCTAAGAAACAGAAGGAAATGCATTTTAAAAACTGGGACGCATTTAGAAGCCGTTCTGTGACAGTACGGTCCGCGGTGGGTAGGGACAGCAGAGACAGAGACTACACTTAAGATTATGTCCGGAGAATACCTTGCACTGTCACCAGAGTCCGGTTGGTAACTGTGTTTGGTTTCCCGGGAACTGCGCTAACATACCCGAGATGAAACCCCGGGGGTGAGGGTGGGGAGGACACTTTTCCTCCCTGACCTGTGGTAAGTCGGCTGGGTTGAATTGTGTGAAGTTGTCAAAGGTTGCTCTCCTCTCCAGAACTTGGCACCAGCTCTGCTGAAATGTGATGCCATTGGTTTTCAGTAAAGGTTCCTTTCTGCAGGGCTGCAAACACAGATCAGCTGCTACTGTGTATACATAACCAGGGAGCAAATCAACCAGCACAGTTAAAGCAGCCTTTTTAACCCTGAGACTTTCCAAGATCTCTTCTTCACGCAGGAAGTTTCCTTCTCTGTTGTCAGATTTAGCACTGTGCTCTTGGCATCAGATCCGAGCTAGGCTCCCTGCTGCACAGTAGAGAGGCTTCCTTAAGACATTTGTCCTTGAAACTGCACCAAACTCTTGGAAGAACCCAGAACGTGTAAGTATGTATGATTTAGGCAGCAATAGCACAGGGTAAAGCTGCAATCAACCATTATACAATATCCGATTAGCAGTGCAGGAGGGATTTTCCCGACGTTCTGTTACGTTCATTTTCAATTCGTTCTGAGGAAACAAATCAATTCTAGCTTCTGATACAGTGACTTTGCAGTAGATGGGGTTGTAATATGTTAGCTTTAACTATTTGCTGTTCTCATTTAGCATTTAGATGTGACTTGTGGGACAATTATTGTGGGCATTAAACTATAAAACTTCTCAATTTTTATTAGCAATGATAATTGTTGGTCTTGTCCATCTTGAGAAACAAGTTTGCTGTGGGGAATGTTTTTCAAGAATTAACCACATAAATTCACCGACAGTGGAATGAATTTGTACCGTTCTTGCTCTCAATAAAGCATATTAGTTTGCAGTTTTAATTTACTTGTAAAGAGCATTCCACCGAGGTTTTTGTCTTAATTGAATCCTACCCAGTGCTGTCTGTTTGGTATTTTACTGTCTTGTACGTATGTGTTTAAGTTTGCTGGGATTGCGGTCTGGTGAAACCTGCATTTGGGCACTCTTTAGATCCTAAGAGGATTCACCTAAGATAAATGCTCACAACATTTTGAGGGGGTGCAGGACTTGTTTTAAAGGGGGGTCGCATTACCCTTGAAAGATTTTTAGATGCACAACGTGAACGGTTGTCAGATGTAGACCACAGACTGAATACTCTGAGACTCTAAGCGAAATCTCAGCTTGTCCACTTTCGTAACTCCAACCAATAAAAGCCCGTGCCCCCTTTCTATCAATTTTTAATATGCACCAATACTTATGTTTATAAGATTAATTTCTCTCAGATTAGTCTGATTGATAGCTGGAGTGTGGTTTCTTAAGAGCTTGCTCCCTGAAACCCACAGCAGAGCTGCATGCCATTTAACTAGTGAATGTAAAAACGGGTAATCGTGGATTCAGCCACCACTAACTGCCAGTGCAATGACTTGTTGTAAACAATACAAATGAGCCAGGAGAGCAGAGGCAACCAGACATGAAATGATTTTAATAGAAATTACGGTAAAAGGTCATGTGATGTGGTATCTGCTTCTGTTCAGTTTTAAAGGGAAAGTCTTTCTTTTCTCCCCACCAACCCCCACCCCCACACACCTATTTCCAATCAACCCAAGTAGATGTCTCCACAAACTTGGCAGGTCCCACGCTCTGCTTCCGTGGAGCAGGGTGGCCAGCGCAATCCCGAGCACAGTGTGGTGACGTATGGATTTTCACTGGTAAGTACCTTTATTTTAGAAACAAAAAGGAAATCTGTGTATGCCAGGGCTCCCTTCATGGAAGGCCACGCTAATTGTGTGGTAGGAGCCCTCAAGCTTTGACTTAAGAGGAATAGGTCATTTTGTTCCTTAGCTTTTGTGCGATACAGTTGGCTTTTCTCTCCCTGCCTAAGTCTCTAGATGATTTTGTAACCTCGATCTTTCTGAAAACTGTTATTTGCTTCAGAAGCAACTTCTGCAGTATGGTAATGAGCACATGCAGATCCCCGGAGCTGTGCTGTGCCTAACTTCAGGGATCTCATCCACACGCAGACCTTGGCTGGGCTCCGCAAGGACCACGTTTTACAATACCGTTTGCATTTCTCTGGTCGAGATGGTTTCTGTATGTGAAAATTATTATATTCATCGATTTGCCTCCAACCGAGAAATATTAGCAACTTGTACCTGGGTTAAGTGTTAACCTCATGGTTTGTTTGGTGTACCGATGCCAGCTATGCTTATTAAAAGAAAATGAAACTCTAGCCATAAAAGCTGGGAGAGGTGGGGGGTCCTTACAAACCAGATTTGGGGGCGGACAGGTGTGCAGGAACGAGGGGCTCGGTCGCTGTGTCAGAGACCCACGGGCACCCACGGACACTCTAAGCAAAAGACTGTCTCTAGGTGTGTTGAGCCTCAAGGTGAAACAGACTCGAACTGGTCTCTTGAGCCACACTTCCTGCCACATGCAGATGGTACAAAAATTGTATCCTCTCAGAAGAAAAGAGAATGCTGTGTTTATATTTTACCTTCTTTTCACATACAGATACTTCTGAATAGATGCATAATTGCACGTGTATAGATGTCATGCGGAGTAATGGAATTTCAGGTGTTGATTTTTCTATTACTACCTCCACTTTGATAGACCCAATCTGCACATGAAAAAGCACTGCTTGTAATTTAGAGGCTCATGAGGATGTAAGAGCATCAGCCCCTCTATATACGCTAAAGAGTTTTATCTAGTGAACTAGAGGTTTCTTTAAACCTGTAAGTGTTAACATAATACTTATATGTAAGCTTTATTTAAAAAAAAAAAAAAGCTTTTTAAGACGTTGGAGTGCCTCACTGCATGCTTAGACTGAAGAATTCTTCAGAATGTCATGGTTAGCTGTGACCTCATGGTTTACTATTCTAATACTAGCTTTGCTTATCAAAAATAAATGAAAGAAGAGACTCTCGTAATTCATGCTGAGGGAAAAGAGAGAAATTTCAAAGCAGATGTAGAAACCCCAAATAGGGTTTGGGTAAATACGTGGTTTTTACTTTTCCTGGTCTTGATTTTCCAAGTCGAAGGATAGGAATGAAGTGGCCAGTAGCGAAATCTTTGTGGAGTCAGACATGGGTTGCAGCCTTTTCTCTGGACCTCACTCTTCTTTGGATTTGTTACATCCCATCTTCGAGCTTCCGTATCCTCATCTGTAGATTGAAGATAGTAATACACACCAGTGAGTGAAGGAGAGGGTTAAAGGAGATCATGCATAGAAACTATTTCATATCACATCTGGCACATAGTAAGGGTCCAATAAGCTGTTGCGAGTTTGAGGAAACTTATGCTTAAGTGGAATCCTGCTATTAGTGTTAGGCTAGAGAAAGACAGTATTAACATCCTAGGTTGGTCTTTTTCTACAACTGTACGCTGCTGCAGTAAGTCATCATCACTGAGGGCATGGTGATTCAGTTTGTAGCAGTGTAGTGTTTTAGATACCATTTACTAAAAGCCAAAGGTGGTATTTTATTACTGCATTGTTTTCATTTCCATGCAAATTAGTCAAGAAAATTATTATTTTCTTTTACTTTAAGATTTCTGATGCTTTGGGTATTGAGGCAACGTGCACATTTTGTCTACGATCCTATTGATAGAGTTGAGAGCAGAAGGACCCTTAAAGGTATGAGACTCATAATCACATCAATCTTAAAAGCTTAAAACTAGTGGTAGATAATTATATGCACTAAAGAGCAGTAATAATTAACAGGCTAACAAACATGGAGGTTATGTGGTACCAAGGAGACATTTCTTGAGAGGACCGTGTACACGTTCACTGTGTCCTTTGACCTTCCTGAAACCCAAGCACCTGCTTCTCTCTGACCTCCTTGTCTCATTTCCTTTCCCCCTTCCCCCTTCCCCCTTTCTGTCTCCTCCCTCTTTCCTTCCCTTCCTCCATCCATCCATCCCTCCCTCCTCCTCCCTCTTTCCTGGCTTCCCCTTTCCTCTCTCCCTCCCTTCCTCCTTCCCTCCTTCCTTTCTGTCAACTCCTGTATGTTATCTCAACTATATAGCGTTTTCTTGTTCTTTGTGAACCGTAAAGGTTCAAGGAAGAGACAAAAGAAGAACAGGGGACCCATGGTCCTTTCATGCTAGCTCTGATTTTATAAATGGAAAGTTTAAGAGGAGTCAGAAAAATCTGTTTTTCTTTCTCCTGCTGTTGAACTGGAGAGGCACATCTGAGATGACCTGCAGACCCCAGGGAAGCCTTGCTCAGTAACTATTTGTTGATTCATTGATTAAACGGCATGGAGAGTAGGGACATCAAGCGCAGAGATTCCCTCAGTACTGAAAGCTTTGAAACCCCAAGCTGCAGTGTGCAGTAGATGGCTTCTCTGTGACCTTCCAACAACTAATCTCGTTTAAGAACTGAATCAAAGCAGTTAAGGGATTTTTGTCAGATGGCTTTTGCCTACAGTTGGGTTTTTGGCAGTTGTATGCAGAAGGCAATACATTCTTCACAAGGATATGACTTTTTTTTTTCAGAAAGGAATGAAGACAAGGTGCCAGCAGAGATCTCTGGAGAGGGACTCTTGTTTATCCATGGCACTATTCAAGCAGGGACAGCTGCAAGGTGGATGACTTTCTCACACTCCCCAGCCAACCTTCTCCTTCACCACCC
The DNA here is from genome assembly GCF_008692635.1 of Crocuta crocuta. Lineage (NCBI taxonomy): Eukaryota > Metazoa > Chordata > Mammalia > Carnivora > Hyaenidae > Crocuta > Crocuta crocuta. The sequence goes on along the minus strand of NW_027527436.1, from coordinate 3,505,202 downwards.
TTGTCTGATGGTCTGGTCAACAAGTTCACTCAGCCAGTGGGTCCCTCTCCATAATCTTCTCTTCCAAGGGCAGAGAAAAAGCCTGTGATCAGAACTGGTATCATAGGCGTGGCAGTGGGTATCTGCTACCTATTTCTAGGGACATCATAGAGTGTAGAAGTTAGAGCTGGAGACTCTTCATTTTAATGGGTAAACAACTTGCTCAAAGTCACACAACTTAGGAGTTGTAAAAACACGGCTAGAACTTGGGGTTTCTGATGCCCAAGCAAGTGTTCTTTTGAGGGTTCCTGCCTTTTCATGGTTAGACTACAAAAGAGAGAGCTTATTTTACAGTGGAAAAAAAAATCTAGTTTCGTAAATGATGAAACTCTCCTAAAGGGATGGCTCAAAAGAGTAATATGGGCCTGGTTCTAATCCTGAAACCGTAATTTAGAAACCCTGTGATCCTCGGGAAGGACTCTTAACCATTCCGAGCTATGGTTTCCTTCATTGTAAAACTGAGATTAAAACGACTATAATGGTTACATTTTAGGTTGTGTTGGGGATTAAATAAGATGACATATGTAATGTGCCTTGTCCAATGCTTGACACAACAAGATAGGTATCAGTAAACATTATTGCCATTCCTCTTTCCTTTCCAAGGTCAGTGGTGGAGTCACCTGGGGTAGAATTATGGGAAACAGCTCTTATGTATGCATGTGGAATGGTGCATTTTCTTTTGCTGCCACACATTCAGAAAACATATGTGGAGAATGACTGTGTGCCTGGCAGATAGTGATCAATAAGTAATACTATCACAGGAGTGACGATAATGGTGGTGGTAGTGATGGCAAGGATGCTGATGTGGATGGGTGATGTGCACATACCGCAGATGTGCCCAGGCTATAAGCAGCTTCCAGAGCTCTGGCTTGGATTGCACTGTTTTCCTTCCTACACTAGAGAGGAAACCCGGATGTTGTGAGCAAGAGCCATGCCTTTATAAGTGCAACTACATTCCTTTCCATTAAAAAGAGAGTAACTAGCAGACTTCGGTACTTTATTCATGGTAACAAATTTCTGGCAACATACCAGCTGGTCTAGAAGATGCCGTCTTTTCTGGAGGCACATGGTTTTGGAAGGTGCTTTACATCACAGCTCCAGAACTAGACTGCATGGGTTTGAATTTGGGATCAACTACTCACTAGCTGCGATGATCTAAGGAAACGAGGGAACCCCTCTTGTAAGTCTCTTCTGTTCCCTCACCTTTAACTGGAATAATAATGGCGCCCACTTCATATGATTGTCGTGAGGATTACATGGGTTAACACATATCAAGTACTAAGAAAAGTATCTGCCATGTAATAAGTGCTCAGTGTGAGCAATTTTTAGAGATTTCCGTCTCCAAGATGTTTCATGGGTAGTAACCCATTCTCTCCCCAAATTACCATTATTAATGTTATCCTTGGTGTCATTAATGCATAGAACTGGTTTTTTTGTTTTAACACAGTAAAGGCTGCTCTTTATTATGCATTCACCATCTAACCAGGGAGTTATGCCATTTGTTTTATATGGCATCTTAATTGATCTAATTCCCCCATTACTCTTATGAGATAGTGTTACCCCCATCTTACAAATGACAAAATTGAACCTCCAAGAGGGGATAGAACTTACCCAGCTCCTGAGTGACAGAGCCAAGTCCCAAATGTATAATCTTCCCTATGTCTCTCCTCTGCACTGCCTTATTAAGTTGGAAACCAACTTAATTTGGTTCAGAGGTGGCAGGAAAGGTGTATTTTCTGGAATGAAAGAGAGACCTAAGAATCATGAAATGGATTTACTCTAGCACATTCAAAAGACTCATACCAGAAACAGAGAAGATGATCATAGTAAAAAGCAACTTAATTATCCACTAATCAGAAAATCTAGATATATAACTTAATTCTGTCTTTTGGACAGGAAAATATAAGAGCCAGAGGTAGAAAAGAATAAAGGATAGTGAGGAAGCAGAAGACAAGATAGACAGAGATAGAGGAAGAGGTAGACAGATGGAGAGAGAGACAGAGAGACAGAGAGAACAAGGCAGAGGCATAATTAGATGCCTCTTGTTTAACACTCAAGCAGTCCTGGAGATAGCTGGTCTAAGATCATCACTCTGATTCTGGACATTATTTTTTCCAAGACGACAAAACTGAAAATAATGGTTTAGAGATTGACACTATGGTATTGTACCTTTAAATCCAGTGTATTTTTCTACTTCATCAGGCTACCTTTGGAGACACAGAGATTCACACAAAGGTATAGACACATGGAAAGAAAGATTTAGGGGTACATTGACATCAGGACAAACAATGTTAGAACCATCTTTTTGCTTTTTCAGATATTAACTCTGAAGATTTTCTGTTTTTTAATTTATTTTTTAGAGAGAGAGAGAGAGAGAGCACTCACACATGGGAGATGGGCAGAGAGAGAGGGAGAGAGAGAATCCGAAGTAGTTTTTGAGAGCAGAGCCCACTGTGGGGCTCAGTCTCACAGACCGTGAGATCATGACCTGACCCAAAAATCAAGAGTTGGTTGCTTAACCAACTGAGCCACCCAGGTGTCCCAACACTGAAGATTTTCTAAAGTTGTGTTGTGCTTTTGCAACTGCAGGCATAAGTTAAATTAATCTAGATGTAGGAGACTTGGTGTTTAGTAATATTTAATGCTTCTTATTTAAAAATAGTTTTTACTTCTGTTTTTGATTTTCAAAAAAAATTCTTATGACTTCTGAAATAAGTCACATTTTCTTCCCAATTTTACTGATGAAGACATTGTGTTTTGTAGAGATGAACTGATCTTCCTCCAGTCATAGCAACTTATAGCAGACATGAAGGTCATTCTCTGGTTTTGAGCCTCCAGAAAAAGATTTTTCTCTTTCCTGTGATGATCTCTTCCAATTGGTATGGTTAGCACTTAATCAACTTCTAAGAACTTGAGGACACATGGAGAGAGGAGGGTCACGCTTGTGTGCATAACGAGGGCCTGTCTGGGAAATGGAAAGAGAGCCTGACCCTTTTATTCAGGTTTTGCTGTCGCCTTGCAGTCTGGGATACCATCATCCGATCTTTAGGGAACGGTGTAAGGGCTGTAGTTTACAACGTTCCCCTCCCCCCCTCCCAGGTTCCAGGCTTTGCACCGGAGACAATCCTGTGCTTTCCTGTGCTTCAGCCTCCTGGGGTCCACCAGACGCTATGGTGTCTTCCCCAGACAGAAGCCTTCTGCTCCCACATTATGTCCGACTGGCATTCTGTTCGTAGAGCAGATGGAGTTCCCTTCCGAGAGGTACTTCCTACTCTGCATGTTTGCTTTGAGGGTGTGGGTTTGGGTAAGTACAGGGGACCAGGAAAAGAGGGAGGTACCAAACTGTTGTGGGAGCGTATTGAGATGTGGTCCAAGGAAAGAGGAGAATGGGAAATCCTTGTAACTTCCAAGCCAGACCACCTTCTTAAGTCAGTTTAAGCAAAGTCCCTGAGGTTAGGTCATGAGGTCAAGGCCCCGGGGTCCCTCTTGGGTGAGGTTCGGTCATGAGGTCAAGGCCCCTTGGGTCCTTCTGGGGCAAGTCCTACCTGCCCAGTTACCCTTTTCCAGTGTTAAAATGATAGAAGTGGAGAGGAGGGGTTGGAAGGGAGTAAAGATCGGTTTCCATCTTTTCCTTTAGAAGGTCAGGGAACCACATGGCCAGTTTTGAGTGTAGATGCCTGAGAATAATTGTGCTTGTTGATGAAACATTTTTTTTCTTACTGTGTTCACTGAAATCACACGCAAAATGACTCCCTTCCACTATCTCTCTAAATTTAAGTACTTCTCCTAATAATACACGGTATTTGTGCAGTGAAAGTTTATGAAGTCACAAATTATCGTCTGCTTTTACAGCTGAGTTAACTTAGCAAGATTAAGTGGCTTGTGTGGAGTAACAGTTTGTTAGAAAGAGAGCAGAAGACCAGAAACTGGGTCTTCCGACCTCCAGATCTGGATTGATTCTGCCTCCTCGAGATGCCAATCTCGAAAGAGGGCCGGTGCAGGGCGAGACTAAAGATGAGTGTGAAGAAAGTTAGGAAGGGGAGAAACACCCTGAGAATGTTAGAAGAAACGCTTGCAGTGTTTTGTTTTGTGTTGAGTGTGGTATCTGTGGCTCATGACGGGGCAAAGATCTGATCCTGTCCCCCACTGATAAAATGAGGGAAAGGGGGATTGCCCCTAGAAGGCTCATACAGGATGCAGAATACCTCTGCCTAACCCAGTCCTCAGGCTTGCCTCTCTTTCTTAGGTCAGGCAGTACAGTGGAAATACTCTCTGCCTCTCAGAAGAATGAATTGAGGCAGCTCTAAGTTAGAGACAAATGGCCTTATACATGCAAGTTTAGTTCTCATGTTTACCTGAAGTCCCACCCACTTTACTATGTAGTAGAAGAGTAATCCTTGTCTGTAACATCATCTCAGAATCCTAAATGAGTCTGAGGGTAGACAATGCAACATTCCTTCTTCAGAGTAATTCATACCCTTACGATAAAATCACATTGGTCTGATACTTGGTTAAAACAGGAGCGTCATTTTTTCCCCCTTTGGAATGGAACCTTATAAGTTGCATAGATATTAGAGGGTGAAATTAATGTGTGCCCTTTCTCATTGAGTTCTAGTTTATTAATATCAGGTAAATAAGATCCTAATACAGCTCTGAGGAGTAAGATGAATGTCTTGGCTTGGCTTAATTCTAAGACTATGACATAGAAATTAGGTATTTGATAATGGCTCTGAAATCTTGAAGTTGATCTGGCATTAGTCAGCATTTGACCACAGATTCCCGGTAGGAAGTCCATTCAAGCTATTGCTAATGCTTCAAAAGTACTGTATGTGACTGGCAGAGCGAACAAACCAGTGTCATAGAGATGTCAGCTTTTTGCCCTCAAACCATCATTAACCAGAAGCAGCTACCAGCTAATATTTCAACATTACTTTTAGAATGTCAAACTATTAGTCATCGAATAGACAACAAATATGTTTCGTTAAAAGATGCATGCTTAAAAGCACAGCGGGTCTTGGTCTATCTCAGTGTTGTTTGTACGCTGGAGGTTTACTCTGTATTTCTCTCCATTGGATTATTTAATAATCATTTTAATTTTAGTAAAGTTTCACTTTACTACTCCTAGAAATTAGAGGAAGATATTGCCTACATTCATTTGCTATGTTACACAGACCCAGGACACAGCAAAGGTAAAAGATAAAAGATCAATTCTTATGGATCTCATAGTTCCAAGCTTTTGAGGCTGTATTATAGAAACTTTGTAATTATTGTGGGTAATCTTGCAGAAAATTAAATGTTGAGTTTGCATATGTGAAGAAGTTTGGACTGTTTTGCTCACCATAGCTTGTTAGTGCTTAGCATCTCCCTGTCCCTGTCAGGCTGTGGGTCGAACTACACTACTGGTACTGTTCTGTTTGTGGCATAAGTGAAAGCCTCAGCGGGGGCACACCATCTTGTGTTTGAGGCATATTTTACAGAACTTGTATCTGTAGTTTACTCATCTCTTTCGAAATGCTAGGCCAGTGGTTCTCAGCTAAGGGCAATTTTGCCCCCACCCTAGGGACATTTGGCAATGATGCAGCACATTTTTCATTCTTAGGACTGGGAAGAAAGTGCTAAGGGCAGCTTTTGAGTAGGGACCAGGGATGCAATAGGGCACCCCCCATAACAAAGAATATTCCAACCTAAAATGCCAGTAGTGTTGAGAAGCCTTGCTCTGGGTTTTTCCTAAGTTTAAACATTTACTGAAGAAAGTAGGTAGCTTAACTATTTTCAGATTAAAAAAAAATTTTTTAAATATATATTTACTTTTTGAGAGAGAGAGAGAAGCAGATCACGAGCTCGGGAGGGGCGGAGAGAGAGACAGAGACACAGACTCCCAAGCAGGCTCCAGGCTCTGAGCTGTCAGCACAGAGCCTGAGGCGGGGCTCGAACTCATGAACCCTGAGATCATGACCTGAGCCGAAGTCAGACCTTCGACTGACTGAGCCACCACTGAAAATAGGCACCACTATTTTCAGGTTTCTTTAATGGCTGACTTTTTTTTTTTTTTTTATAACTAGAAGTTTCCCCCTTGAGATATAGAATAAAGACGAGAAACACAAATACGTCACACGTTTGCCTTACAAAATATTTGGGGTGTGATCTATGTGTTGTGGCTAATTGAGCCGCATAGGACAACCTCTAATCCAGCAATATTAAGAGCTACGGCTTATCTAGGGCTTACTGTGTGCCAGACACTGTCCGCAGCGTCTGTCCATACAGTAATTCAGTTGATCTTCAAAGAAACTGTTCAAGAGGTGCCATGTCTGAGCCCAGCAGTACTGGGACACTTTAAATACTCGAGTCTGGAGGAATAAGGGGAGTTCCTGGCAGGGAGCGTAAGGAACAGAGCATTGGCAGCAGTGACGACAATGTATTTGGAAAGAGGAAGCCTTTATTTTTCTAAATGCCCCTGGTTGCTCAAGCTTTTATTCTATGGTGCTATTATTTCAAAAGTGCTTCTCTGGGAAGCTAGGATTGCCATCATAAAGCAGGCTTATATTTGCTTCTAGAGGGCGAAAAAGAGAAAAGGTTTTGTAACTCTCTGCTTGCCAGTTTTGCACCCGGCCCCATGCCTCTCTGTGTTTTCCCCTCCACTCACTGTTTTTCTTTTTTTTTTAATTTTTTAATGTTTTATTTATTTTTGAGAGAGAGAGAGAGACAGCATGAGCAGGGGAGGGTCAGAGAGAGAGGGAGGCACAGAACTGGAAACAGGCTCCAGGCTCTGAGCTGGCTGTCAGCATAGAGCCCGACACGGGGCTCGAACCCACGAGCCGTGAGATCATGACCTGAGCCGAAGTGGGATGCCTAACCAACTGAGCCACCCAGGCGCCCCTCCACTCGCCGTTCTTGACCGAACTGGTCAAGCTTATGTGTAAAGGACAGAGCGTGAGAACCCACCGCAGCTCAGCCTTGAAAGTCCCAACGGGTTGCTCGCACCTGTGGCCGTAACCTTCTAAGTTGTTTTTCCCCCCCGAGTCTCATTGCCTGGGTTTTCAAGGGATAAGAGACTCTCCTTTTAAACTTTTACCTTCGGGGTGGGTTTAATCCACTCAGACCTCATGTTTGAAAGAAAAATGGGTAACATTTTTCTAAGCAAGCCCTGTGGGAGATTCTCCAAGAGCACATTTAACAATGGAATTTTCCCTGGAAATGCCACAATGAAGGTCATATTCCCAGAGGGGGTTTCTTGTGGGAATTGGCAATGAGCTAGGTCTCTGCCTTCACACCTACTGAGGGCTCTGAGTCCAGAGAGTTAAGTTTGTCATTGCTGAGGCGTCTTACCTTTGCCAAACTGGTCTATTGTATTCAACCTCAGTTGCCGTCAAAACCCGGAAAGGAAAACATCACAAGTCACTAGAAATACAACAGCGTTCAGAGCAGCTGGGTTTATGGGGCACTAATGGATATCCTAGACTATTTACCTTCCCAGTAGCAGTTGAAGCATATTTGCCTTTTTCTTACTGTAAAAGGCCTTTCTGTCCAGGAACTGTAAAATCCCCAAGCCCGGGAGTGGGGTTGAAGACAGTTGGCACTCTTGGTCGTAGTTTTCTTTTATGTCTTGTCCCCTTCACCTTTTTGCCTCTTTCTCTTCCTCACTGAAAACCCAAAATGAATGCCGTAAGGATCCATTCAAGTTAGGAGGGGTCTGCGCCAAGACCGGCATAACTAGCGTGCAGAGGAGACTAGACAGAGGCCCAACTCACAGATTCTTTATCTCCTGTTTCAAAAGATAGTTCATTTTGTTTCATAACAGGTTTCTCTGCGTCTAAAGGCTGATTCCTACATGCAATTCCAATAGGTTGCTTTGTCCATCAAGTTCCCGTAAAATCTACAAAGAATGCTCATGCCTTGGGGGGCTTCTGATATTTTGCTTGTGTTAGCTCTGGCCCTTTCCTGAGCTCCTGGCCCCCCCAACTCTTGTCTTCTGTGGAGGAAAGCCCTGAAAGGCAAGGAATTACATCCACATCAGGTGGGTCTGAATTCCTTTGTGACTTCTCCCTGTGACGGTCTGTGGTTCCATTTGGTAGCCGCAGATTTGGGTCCCACACCCGGGCTTGCCACTTATTAACTTGTGACCTTGGAGCAAATTATTTAGCTTGCACAAGTTCCATGACTGTAAAATGAAACCAGTCTTACATATATGTGCAAGATTAAATGATGTAAAGTAGGCAAAGCCCCACCTTTCATGGGTAAAGAGTTGGGTGGTTTCCGGGGTAATACTTCTGGCTATGCCACTGGAGTCCTAGGAGAGTTGACTGTACTTAGCCTTGTAAAAGAAGGAGCGCAGGGACTACAAACGTAGAATCGCCTCCGGACTCGTTAAAATGCAGATTCTATGCCTCCAGCCCAGTGGTTTGTGTTAAGAGTTTCTAGAGAGTGGGATCCAGGAACTCGGATTTTTAGAAACACCTCCTGTGACTCTCACACCCTTTAGAATTTGAGGAGCATTGGGTTAGCCAACAACCTTTCCTGCTCCGTGATGCTCTTTCTCTTCTGGGGCATTATAACCACATCTAGAGAATTCTAGGCTCTCTATTTACAAGTTCTTCTCATCCCGTGGAGTCCACCTTTGAGCCTGTTAACTCACTCTCCCAGTTTATAAGCAGCCCTTCTTACGGTTAGGCCCCACATGGTTGGGTAACCTAAATAATGTGATAATGAGGAGGGACCAAAGGTCGCAAGATTGTTAACACGTGTGAGGAGATTGTAGGCTTAGCCTATCAGGTGAGGGAAAGGTTAGCAGACCAACTGTATCCACACTTCAAAGTGTGCGGATAGTTTGCTGCGCTAACTTAATTATCTGTGCTATTGATAGCTTTGACGAACATGTCTATACCCCGGATACAGTTACTTCACAGTAGGAGATAGGAGGAGGTGGCTTGTTCGCTTGCCAACTTCCTAAAATGCTTTTTAGAGTCAGCTGGGTTGCTTAGGCCTCTCTTGCTCTTGGATTAAATATAAAAATAACTATGTAAAGCATATCAACCCTCTTTTCCCTGTCTGCTGAAACTGCAATCTCCTGTGCTTTTTCTAGAACCCATTAAAGAAGGAGGAGAGGAGGGGTAACAATATGTAAAACCCCAAAGCCCGCAGCAGATACTCTCCCAGAACGGATCCCGCTGTTGGATCTCGGCTGAGGGAGAAGAGGAGCTGGTCACCTCAGAACATGCCAGTTCCCTCGTCACTGGCTGAGGGCTGATTAGGGAACCGCGAGCCTGGTGCCTGGGCTCGCTCTCCCCTCTGTAGCCACGTAAGCCTCACATGTCCACCAGAAGCTTGGAAGGGAAAGAAATACAACCCAAATCAGGTGATGTTTTCCTTTCGAAACCGTGAATAGTGTTTGATGTTAGGAAACGCTGGAAGCTGCAGGCTGAAGGGAGGGGTTTGTCTCTACCCTGTTTTTGCCGATCCAAACTGGCCGCGGTGCTGTGTTATCACAAAAACAAGAGCACGGGTTTGCAGGTTTCCAAAGAGAAGCGCTTCAGTCTCGGACCCTCCCCTTCGACTGTAGCTCTGGAGCACAGATTTTCTCCGCCAGGTGTCCCTTTAATTTCTTCTTTTCTTTTTTTTCTTTACCTACCTACAAGGAGGATTTTTGTGTCCGCGGCCCTGAGTGGTGGGCATTATTGGGGAGCAGCTGATCTGTTGACTCTTCTGCAAGTGGGCGTGATACGGAATGTAACGAGACAGGATTTCCCAAACCCCTCACTGCACTGAAACTGAATACAGTGCCCTGTTCTTTGACACCGAAAGGTAGCCTGCTGTTGAGAAGCTAGGATGTTTAATAGGCAGAGAACAGGGGAGAAACTTCCAGCTTTTCATCCTTTTCAGCCTTGTAGAGTCTCTCACAGCTTTCAGAACATGGTCATTTTCATGATAAAAATGCTGGGGAGTGCCAGAGCGTCACGCAAAACCAGCTGTGGCATCCTGCGTGACATTCCAAATATTAATACAAATAGAATTAATTCACACGCCAGGGGTGTCTCGGGAATCCATTTTAAGTTGGCACTTAACTTGGGCTCGAGATTTCCCCGTGACTGCCCATGTTGAAAATGTTTGGTAAACAAGGCAGGGCTGGGCTGCCCGCAATCTATAAATTCGCTCAAACTAATTCATTAACTAACGCTTGATTTTAACTAGAAGCAAACATAGGTCAAAAAGTAGATGGCTGTTTCATGCCCTTGGTTAGCAGGGAGGTTGTTGCAAATGTTATACCTGGCATATCGTTTCTAATTTATTTGGGGGGAAAGAGTGAGGATTATTTAATGACATCATTTCTTAGTTCATTAAGGATTTACTCCGGGGTTTAAAATATATCTGGTTTGTAGGTTCAGTGAGGAGGATGCTGATTCCTTGTATCCTGCATTACATTTAGTTTGTGGCTAGACTAAAGTAAGACTTCTGTGTCTTTCTGGTTCTCCCCAGCCTTGTCTTTCTATTTCTGCACAGTGAATTTAATAAAGAAACTATCTGGGAGTAATAATTCCGACAAGCCCTGGACATTCCTTTGGGGGAAGAGGACTTGACCTTTTCCTGTTTTTAATAAAACCTCTGTGAATTTGGGCTTGCCTCTTCCGCAGTCCAGTGCAACTGTCTTTTTATTCCATATTTAAGGGTGGGATGAGCCCATCTATTTCCTCCGAATTAGAAGCATGAAAGCAGTCCCAGGAAAGATGGCTCTGGGGAGGTCTCTTTTACTCCTGTCTGTTACGTTTGGCACTTATTTCCATGCACTTAGTTACTTTGCTTTATTTCATCTCTTTTTTGTTGTGAGCTTTAGTTCTTCATTTGTGATTTAATATTTCATCTCTTTTGGAAAGAACTGAGACCTAGTGCTTTTAGAATATGGGGCTGAATTATGCTCTGGTGATTGGCAAGCCATCTTACCCTAACTGTGGCACTGGCAATTTTAAGAACTTCATTTTTGTCTTAGTCTTGAACGAGGAGAATTTTACACATTATTACCTCCTGAAAATCCCACTGGATGGATAATTTGGAGTGGAAGCACTGAAGACCTTTTGGGGGAAAAAAAGAACACATCCACAAAATCTCTATGATTATTCTTTATGGTCACTAAAAATATTTAGTATACTAAATATTATAGCCTATCCATGAAAGTCTGATGTATTTTAAAATAGAATAATGGGTATAAAGCAATCATTTCTAAGAGATATCTTCTTTATAGTTTCAGGAAGATACCTGCGCATTTGTTTTGATGGGTCAGACATACTCAAAGGCATTTATTCCCTCAAGTCTGTCTATCTGGTGTTCAGTGTCGTTTCGATTGTATAACTCAAACTTGACTCTTTTCGCATGAGTCCTGGCATATTCTCTGAGAAGGAGAGCAATGTAGATGCTTGGAAAAACACAGGCTCTGGAGAAGCTTATTTAATGTATGTAACACAGTGAGCAAGTTTCTATGAAATCCCAGTAAAGAGGAGTAGGGTAGTCCGTCATGCTGAGGGCACGATTCTTCCCCCTTCACCCACATAAGACTACGGAGTTATTGCCGGGGTTTATCTTGCATCGTGTTCCGTTAGCTCTCACAGCTTAATTATACAAATCTGAGAATCAAGTAAATGGTGGCGACATTAAGAAGTTCAGAGGAAAGGCAAAATCACTGGACTCATAAAAACCTTTAAGTAGATCTACATTATCTTCCTAAATTAAATATAACTCTGCAAAGACTTTTGTTGACCTTCACAATATGACCTCAGTCATCATTTCCTAGCATTCTTTTCCACTTCGACCATGTGCTTTGCAGTGCCTTCTCAGCAGGAGATTGGATGTCAGTGAGAAATGCAGTCTGTTTTGTAAAAAACAAAAACAAAAACAAAAACCATTATTGTAAATAAAACACAAATAGAAAAACTATATGAATCAAATGAGTGTCCTGTTGTATTGCATATGTATATATTATATAAATATTGTACAGCCACCCATAAGCCACACCCAGTCACAGACTTTTGTAGACCCCATAAGTAATCATCATCCTATTACAGTAATCACTTCGTTATATTTTTAGAAACACACTCATCACCCAGTGTGCATCCCCAAATGCTATAGTTTAGTTTTGTCCATTAAAAAACGAAAGGATATGCCCCGTAAATCTCTTTTACTTTGTAAGTTCCTCCATAATCCCTTTTGTTTCCTTATGGTTTATCTGTTGAGGAACCTGGGCCATTTGACCTGTAGACTTTCCCTGAGTTTTACTGACTAAATACTCATGGTGCGCTTTAACACATTCTTCTGCTCCTTGCCCCACCCCCGGGTTTCTTGCAGATTGGCAGTTCGATCCAGAGACTGGATTATACTCAAGTTTGATTCCTTTGGCAAGACTGTAGGTGGTGGTAGGCAAGGCTGCAATCATTATTGAAGCTCAAATCATCTCACTTTAGCCAGGGAGGACCTCGTCAAGTTGGATCTTGAGTCCTTTTGTCATAGCCTTAACAGCCTTCGATAACTTCCCTGCTATCTGATGTACAGGAAGTTCCAGGTTCATCTTGTACATTTCCTGTCTTCCATCTGGAATCAGCCATTTCTCCAAGAAGCTGTAGTTTCTCTGGGTAAGAAATGTTATTCCAGGGGTGCCTGGGTGGCTCAGTTGGTTAAGCATCCAATTTCGGCTCGTGGGTTCGAGCCCCGTGTCGGGCTCTGTGCTCACAGCTAGCTCAGAGCCTGGAGCTCTTTCAGATTCTGTATTTCCCTCTCTCTCTGACCCTCCCCTGCTCACGCTGTTGCTCTCTCTCTCTCAGAAATTAAAAAAATATATATATTATTCCAAAACTACAGTCTGGGTGCTCGGGATACCCATTGCTGCTGTGTTGGTCATTGTTTCCTAACCTTTTGTAGAGGACAAAATTGGGATCTATCTACCTGTCTATGTTCCTACCTACCTACCTACCTATTTATCAAATAAACACATGAAAAATGTAGCTAGGTAGATATATATATATATTTTATGAATTAATTTTATTAAATATCTCATGGGGGCGCCTGGGTGGCTCAGTTGGTTGAGAGTCCGATTTCGGCTCAGGTCACGATCTCACGGTTCCTGAGTTTGAGCCACTCGCCAGCTCACCAGAGCCTGGAGCCTGCTTCAGATTCTTGTGAGTTCAAGCCTTTCATCGGGCTCTGTGCTAACAACTCGGAGCCTGGAGCCTACATCGGATTCTGTGTCTCCCTCTCTCTCTGCCCCTCCCCTACTCCTTCTCTGTCTGTCTCTCAAATAAACATTAAATAAAAAAAGTTATATTAGATATCATATGAACTAGGGGTTCATATGATACTCCAATTCAAATTTGAGATCACAGAGTTTTGTTTGACCTCTTGTGCATTACATTTATAGATTCTTCCTTTCTCAAGAATCTTGATTCACAAGGATACGTGGTATAAGAAAATTAGTATATTTCAGAGCTACCCACTTGTCTTATACCATATTAGCCACACACTAGTCTCAGGAGAACAATACTAATACTAGTACCAATGCAGTTACTGAAAACATTAAAACTTTTTTTTTTTTTTGACATACAGTCCCAGCCACCAATCGTTCCCTCATTTTAAAATAGTTGTGTTGTATGTACCTTGTCAGAACATATAGCCGTTAGATACTCTGCTCTCTACCTCTTACACTTTTAATCGTAATTCCATAGGCAACTATATAGTTTAATATTCACCACCAGTGTTTGTGTTGATGGTCTCTCTAATTGTTTTGATTGCCTGAAGTTCATTCTCTAATAATGTTCTTCAGAAAGGACTCATGGGAACAATATTCTTCTAGATCTGGCCTATACCCATAATAGTTTGTTTGAACCCTTTACACTTGCAGGCCAGTTTTGCTGGATATAAAATTATTGTCTTTCCTTTAGTATATCAAATAGGCAACTCAATTTTCTTCTGGCCTAAAGCATTGCTTTAGAAAATCTGTTGATAATGAATTTTTTTTACAATGTAAGTCATGTACCCAAAGGGTTTTATTAGAATGTCTCAGTATTGGGTTTTTTTATCCCCCATGGGGTCAGTATTGTCAGGTACATGGCATAATTATTCAATGTCATTCAAATTCTTTTTTAATATTTCAGGAAATGTTCTTGAATTCTAGTTATCAGTATTTGTTATATTCCCTTGCTTTGATTTCTTCTTTAGAATCTCTTTTTAACCATATGCTCAACTTCTTTGTTTACCTTACTATTTGTCTCCTTTTAAAACTTTTTACTCTTAATATTTATTAAGGGATTAGTTGTTGTGTTTCTTTGTTCCCAGTTTAGTTGGCACTTATGAACGTTTTTTTCCTTTTATTTCTAATTCTTTTCTGAGTTTTCTCACCATTTGCACAAGTTCTTATAATCCAACTGTGGTGCTCTTTCATATTTTGTGTCATTTCTTAATGTCTTTAAGCTTCTTTTCAAATGCTAGGTTATAGTTGTGGTCTGTTTTATGTGAGTGTCTTTCCAGCACACTTTCATTGTCTCTAGGAATGTGTTCCTGCTCCATATTCTTTTTTGTAATTGTAATAACTTTGTGTGACATTTGACCTTGATACTTTTCCATTGTTCATTTTTATGTGAAATTAATTTTCCTGACCTTTTAGAATGAAGTGTAGAGTTCAGGAAACAGCTCTCCCTGTGTGTGTGTGTGTGTGTGTGTGTGTGTGTGTGTGTGTGTGTATGTGATACGTAGTGTACAGAAATACAGTACATTCTTTCTGGCTTCTCTCTCCATCACCACTTTGATGGAAACCTTCTCTTTCTTTCAGATCTTTTATTCCATACTCCTCAAGTTTAATGCCACTTGCAGAAATTTCTCATTAGTAGGAGCTTTCTCTGTAAGGGAACCCTGGTGACTTGACAGTTTGTAAGAATCAAACTGTTCTATTTTGTTCAGTCCTACATAGCTTGGGCCCCTTGCACTTAGGCATTAAAAAGGACAAAGCTCCCTCCTAGTTACAGCTGTTGTTTCAAATTGGCCCTCTGAACTTTCCAGTGAGTACTGTTGGCTACCTTAGGGTTCCCCTGTTCTTAGGTCCGTGAGATGCCACTCCATTATTTCCTTTTCTCTCCCACCCAGATGCTGAGCCCTTGTACGATTTGTGGTTATTCGTGGTTTGCCCAGTTAACTGGTTTGGGATTCATGAGGAAATTTTGTCTCCTGTTTTGTTTCAAATGTTGTCCATGAGTTTCGGGTTTTGTCATCTAGTCATTCTATTTTTATACTGTTCAAAGGGTTGAAAACCTGTGTTGCCATTGCTGCCCACGTGTTTCTGTAATTCTCTCCCTTTGCAGTCCTTCAAGCAGTGCGTGATTAGTGGCATGCATCTGAAAAACAGCAGCCCAGGAAAAGGGACACAGCCTGGCTCTCCATAATGGCCTTCCTCTGTGTAAGCTGACTGTCTCCAGTAGGGTGTAAGCCATGACCACAATTTCAGTGGCACCATGTTCTAGCCAGCTTAGCTCGTCAGCTCAGAGATGGAAAAAGGTTTTGCATAGTTTTGGTTCTTGTTTAGATATAAGTCTATCTTTTCTTTCCTTCAATAAACACTAGTTTCTATTTATATCGAGTTGTCTTCCAAGCATCAACATATGGCGACCCATAAAAATAACCACAATAACAAAAGGTAAAATGCAATTAATAATATCTGGTGGAGTGCATTAGTCAAAGCAGACTACTTGCTGAAACAAACATCCTAAACATCTTGGTGCCTTACGTTATTTCTCATTTATGCTCTGTCTGACTTAGAATGGAGGGTGGGGTGAGTGGAGTGCTCTGCTCCACATGGTTATTCAGGGACCCAGGGCCTCAGAGTCTGAAGCACTGGAAGAAAGAGGTCATAAAGTATCCCTGGGGAGGATTCTAGAGGCCAGTGAGGTCATACATGCATCATTTCTACCCACCTGCCAGTGGCCAGAGTTCAGTCATATAAAACTATTTGACAGCAAGGGAATATGAGAAAGGTAGTATAACTGTATACCCAGAAAGGAAAGGAAATGGGCTTTTCTGAGCCCAGGATCTGCCATGGTAAAGACATGGGGAAAGAGAATAGGAATAATTTACCAGGATAGAGAGGGCATTTCAGCCAGGAAACAATCCTATGAAGGCCTGGATGGAGGGAAGAGTATGTTGGCTTTGGAGAAGAGGGAATTTTGGTGTGTTTGGAGTACCAGATGAAGTAAAAAAAATGATGCTGTCTCATAAGAATGGTGGTGGTGTCATAAGAAGGGGCTTATAGGGGCACCCTGGGGGCTCAGTCGGTTGAGCGTCTGACTTCACTTCAGGTCATGATCCCGCGGTTTGCGGGTTTGAGCCCCTCATTGAGCTCTGTGCTGACAGCTCAGAGCCTGGACCTTCTTTGGATTCTGTGTCTCCCTCTCTCTCTGCCCCTCCCTCACCCATATCTCTCTCTGTCTCTCTGTCTCTGTCTCTGTCTCTGTCTCTCTGTCTCTCTCTATATATATATATCTCAAGAATAAAAAAAATTAAGAACAAGAAGGAGCTTACCTATTATCTATTGATTCTATACCTTATCCTGCATGCAGAAAAGGGCTATAGGTGGTTGTAAGCAAGGAAGTGTCATAATCCAATTTGTGTTCTTGAAAGATAATTCTGGCCCCCAGCTATTACCAGCAATGTCTCTGAAATTAAAGAAGAAACGTATCCCAAAGCTTTCTTGATCATGTGCCTCGTTGTACAAACCCAGAAAGAACTGAATTCACCTCTGCTGGTGCCCGTCTAAATCATGCTCACATGGTAGGCTTCCATTAATGTGCTACAATCGCAACCAGAGTCTGCAGTAAGTTCTATAAATTCAGACTGGAAATGTAATTTCAGATCTCACAGGGCCTGTGTTGTTTCAGTGATATTATAATCAATGGCTGTAGCTCCCATTGAAGCTCATAAAGCGACCTCTTTTGACATTGATTCCTCATCTGTTTTTTCTCTGACCTTTCTTCACCTGCTATGTCTCTTTATTTGCTAAGGCACAGTATTTTATTGCCAGGCACTGTTCTAATAACCACAGTAGCCATACATTTAGCTTTGTTCGGGTCATTACTACCTAACTGGACACTGTTGTGGCAAGATCTAGTCCTAGGAAGCGCTGTTGCCACACTCTCGGAAGGAGACTGTCTTTCTTCTGTTGGAAGATACCAAAATGTGCTGTCAAGTTGTCTTCTTTGTTTAGACTGCAGTCTAGGACTATTGCTGTGTGCATTTGGTCCTTTCTTTTGATTAGAGCTCCAACCTGAAAACACCTCAGAAAATGATCACAAGTATGGGATCAAACCTAACGTGGTCATTTCCAAGGTATTTGCATGTCTTGCTGAAAGCCTGTAGGAGATTAAATAGGAAAGTAAAGGCAATGTGCGTCTTCCTTAGAGAAGCGTGCGGTTTGTCTGGAGTTTATGCTTCTCCCAGTGTGACCTTTAGAAGACGATATGATCGATAGCCTATTGGATCGTCTCTAGTCTGGCTGTCAGGGTTCGGGAGGAGGAAGTTGAGGGCTTTGGATGAAAAGCACCTGAACTGGCCAAGCGCAAACCTAGTAGAAAAAATACTTATTTTTTTCAAAAGTTTCCAGAAGGTTCCTAAGCACCTGATGTATGATGGGCCTTTTCATTTTGGGCATCTGTTGTCTTTGCCTAGCTCAACATTCCAGTGTGAGGGTTTTTTTTTTTTTTTCCAGAGCTCAAAACTGAACATGTCAGCAGTGAGCAGCCACCCAGCTTTGTAAAGAATGCCACGGCTGACAACTTCACAGCTGCTGAGGAATCGGCTGAGCCTTTCTTGTAAAGCAGTACCGTACACAAGAGCCTTTGTGCCATGGGGACCTACCATGGAGTTTCCAAATGCCCTTACTCCTGGAAAAATGTGCCGGCCCCTCCTTACCCTGTTGCCCGAGTCTCTGGTGATCATTAGCATGACTGTAGCCAGTCCTCTGGTAGTCTTGGAAGAACGCAACAAGACTCTTCTATACTATCATAGTGACAGACAGAACAGAACAGAACAAAAACATCCACCATATTTTAGGAACAAGGCCATTAACTTATTTATCCTGTCACTCAAGTTGTTTGGAACCAAAGAAATAGTTTTGGGAACACATATAAAAACTTTGTTTTAATATTTTTGAACAATTCCGTAGAAGTCTGTTGACTAGAATGAGAATCGCACAGTTTTTCTATAGCATTGTGAGGGTTTTTTGTTTGTTTGTTTTTTTTGGCAACTGCTTGGAGACAGTAATTTTGCTCTGATTAAGGAATCATGAGTGAAGAAAGATGAAAGAAAGGGATCTCTTGTTCACCCTGTCCATCTCCAGGTGGCCTATTCATCAAAATTCCTGTAATATGCAGGAGACCGCTTGGTGATTAAGGGTGATTATTCCTGGATTCTGGCTGGAAGACATAGGATTCCTTAACCAACTGCCCCAAAGTGCCTCTGAGAAACCATGTGAAGAATGCCCTGTTGTTAACTATCACAGGCAACCAGATTATGGTCCTCATTTCACCCCACCCCTGTAACCAACTGTCTTTTCCTCAGAGTGCTTATTTGGTCATTGCCTACCAGTTACCCTCCTTAGGGAATCTGGAAATGATCCATCAAGTCAAGGGGAGCATATGGTTTGTCTGAAGGACTCTTGGATATTGTGTCAGTGAAGTTATTAAATACCTGGTTCTGTGCATACAGATCTCTCTTCGATCACTTCAGAAAGGTGGGAGTGACCCAGTAACATTGTAACATGTATGTAATGTATGGTTATTACTCACTCTGCAACAAGGAATTCGTTTGGAAGAATTCACAGATGGAGGTTCCCTTGATGTTGATGCATTCAATCACTAGGAAACTTGCCCCAGCATCTGCTTCAGGGTTCCCCAATGTGCCTTCGGATACATGCAGATGACTTTCTGTGCCACATCTTAAATTCGATCTGTTTTGAATCACTCCAATTCATCCTGTGACACTTCCTCAAACATTGCATGAATGCTTTCTTTATAGGTTTTAAAATCCAGTCTCAAAATCCAAGGTATATTTCCGTTTTACATTCTTACTGTCTCCCTGTACACTTTGGAGTGATTCTAACAGGGTATTTTATGCAAAATGTTTTCCCTGCTCTTGCTGTTGTTGTCTTCGCAAAACTTTGGAGCATTTTGTCAGTGGGAAATAGGACTCCTGATGAGTTAAGTTTCTTTTGCAGAGTGCCACTTAGCTGTTTAAAAGCATGGTCAGTACATAAGCCAGCTCTCTTGTCTCTCGGGTCAAGTCCTCTCCTGTGTGGCTCTTTTCTCTGTCCCCCCAATCTAGAAAAATGACACAGTGACTGTCTCAGAGACATAAGTAGAGGATGGCCTGTGCCGGTGGGCATGCATTCACTCATAATTGTTGCCCTTTTAATTTGAGGCTCTAACAGATGGAAAATTATTTGGATGTTGCAGTAACAGCAAAAATAATGTTGGCTTCCTCTCTGCTTTTGCCTGGAGAAGCCCAAGAAGCCTGTTCCTTATAATTAGAAGGTGCGTGTGAACTTGAACAGTAGCACGGAGTCAGCCATTGTAAGCGTGAACTGATTCACCTTTGAGAAGTGACAAGTAAAGAATCAGCATAAGGTTGCCTGGAGCTTTCTTCAGGATAATACCTGAAGGGAAACCCTCATAGGTTCAAGCCAAGAATTATCAAATGACCCTGTCTTACCCCCCATGCCCCCATTATCCACTCCTTTCTCTCTTGTCTCAGAACCACCTGAGGACATGAAACTGCTGACTTCAGCTTCCTGGCCAGTGCGTGGGTCTTAGATATGAAATAAGGAGGAAAAAAGTCTTTCACAAAACCTTTCTTCCATAATTTCATTTTTTCCCTTTGTCAGCCTATATGCACACCTTAAGAAAATCTCTCTTTCTGCCTTGGAGTCAGTTCTGTTCACTAATTCTTCCCCACACCTGGCTACTTACAACCTGATGGCCAAAGCAATATTCCTTGACCAGAGCATTCATTTTAAATGGCACTATTGTTATGATTTGGAGCCCTAGAAAGGTCTTTTATTTATTTATTTTTTAATTTTTTAATGTTTTATTTTTTGAGAGAGAGGGAGAGAGACAGTGTGAGCAGGGGAAGGACAGAGAGAGAGGGAGACACAGAATCCGAAGACAGGCTCCAGGCTCTGAGCTGTCAGCACAGACCCTGATGTGGGCCTCGAACCCACAAACTGCGAGATCATGGCCTGAGCCAAAGTTGGACGCTCAACTGACTGAGCCACCCAGATGCCCCTAGAAAGGTCTTTTAATAGTGGGTGCAGGCACTCAAGTCCTAGTGACACAGTGAGTTAAGCTATAACTATCCCCAGATTTTCTGATTATTAGCTTAGTGACTTTGGTGGGGTCCCATTTGCTGGGGCCATTTATAAAGCATATTGAGGAAAAGGCAGTAGATAACGGAGCAGAGGAGATATGACTAATTTATTCACATCTTGGGTTGGGTGATGCATAGCCGGGGCCTCCTTCTTCCGCCCTAAAGCCCCTGCTTTTCCAACCATAAGGCTATTCAGAGAGCATTGGTTTACAGAGGTTGCCATTTCTTCAACTGATCCACAATTGTGAGCTTCTCTGTGAGTTTCTTGCAAGCAGGAGGAGATACCTGGCTTTCCTGCCAGCAACCTCCAGATGAGGACTCATTCACACGTAGAATGTCTGATCCCTATCTATTATTCAAACTTGAGGTATCCCCAAATGACCTATGACCTCAGATGATAAAGATAAATCTGGTTATCTGGTCTACCCATATAATAGAAAATAATGTTTTGCCAGGGAAGGGCTATATTTTATCAAGATCTTTCTCGTGTGTAACCTAATTTTTGTTGGACCACATCTTGTTTTACTATATCAGCAACTTCCCTGGGCCAAAAAATCCATTTATTAAGCTGTGTTGCCAAAAGTTCTTTTTCACCCCCCTGGCTCACATATCTTGGCGTGTCAGTGTAGATGATCCGCGGGGTCTAGGTCAGAGGATCACATAGGTAAGATTGCCCTCTAATAAGGTTCTTTGACATCTCAGTTATTAAATCCCCTTGAATGGGGTTCAAGCACATCTAACTTAACAGTGAAGTTGCTCCATGTGGATAATGCCGTAAATCTTCTGATGGGAAGTTGTCTCCTATTACTGCTATTCTTTGTAGATTTTCTTACTTTGCTTACCCAGAATGATGCCACCTCTTTCCCAGAGCATATAGTCTTCACAAATGGGAGCAGAGAAGACCAGCTTCCACTTTCCTTTCTGCCCCATTCAGGCTTACTTCCTTTTCTTGTGGCCTCTTTCTTCTGGCTGCTAGAGTAGCTGCTGTAGACTTCTCAAGAGTGTCACTGGCTGGTCTTCCTGTATTGGAGCCAAGTCTAGTGTAGCCTTTGGCTTCAGGAGAAGGTTCTTGGAGCTCAGGCTGAAGCCATGGGCCTTGGAATGGGGTGCAGGGAAGTGGAGAGATCATGAATGCCCAATACGGACACTTCCAGATCTTCTTGATGGCATGGACGGGCACACTCGTATTCTTTCTTTCCCCTTTCCTCCTTTGCTGTACACCACCTTATCACCTCCTCAGAAGAAATTCAGCATGGGAATTTCCCACCATGGGAAAAATGTTTCTTCTCTTTTCCAAGAAGCTGTACTAACTTCAGTGATTCTCTGTTCTTCCGAGAGACACAGTTCCCGGTTCTGTGACTCTCATGAGTCAGCATTTACCTAATGCTTTCTAGTCCTCTGAGAGGGAGACACATGTTCCAGGTAGGAAACTTTAGGATACTGTGCACATCCCTGCCTGCTTCTTGGAGATTCTCAATAGCATAGAAAAGGTTCTGGAAATTCTTGAACCCAAGAAATTCGTTTTTTTAAATGTAATCTGGTATGTTCCAGGGATGAAAATTCTAGTCAGAGAATGCTGGCCTGAAAAACAAATAGTTAGATTCTGACTTAAAGGCTGAATAGAATTTGGAGTTGGGGAGGGACTTTGGAGGTGATGATACGGGCTGAGGGTATACAAGTTTAAGACACTCCGAAGACCACTGTGACTGGAGATTAGTGAACTGAGGAGCTAGAGGCAATAAGAGGAGGTGGTGGAGAGCATAGGAGGGCCTGCTATGAAGGGCATATTGGCCACATTAGGGATTTTGATCTCTATCCAATGGGCAGAGGAGCACCTTGGAAGGGTTTTCATAATCCTTCTGGTTTAATTAGATAGTCATTGTCAAAACAGCCTTCTGGCTACAAGTTGAGAGCACATAGCAGGAGGGGCAGTGTATGTTGCAGGCTAAAAATTTACTCATACTGTAAGTTCCTGTTCTTAGCGAGAGCAGGGAAATACTTTATATCCTAATGTCTTCCAGTCTTAAGTCATTTCTTTCATTTAGAATGGTCCCTTTCAGCTGAGTGCCCAGTCAGAGTTACCCAGCCAGTCTCCTTCTCCCCAAGATGGTGGAATGGGAATGGGAAGAGCTTCCAGTGCCTGGTGTTTGCATCTGGGTCTTGAGGTGGCTCTCTGGGTTCTTACTACTGTCCTCTGAACCTCGCTGTATGCCTAGTCACTGCTGCCCCGCCCCCATTTGCTGCTGACTCTATGCCTGATGAACTCACTGTCTGTTGTATCTCAGCTTGGTTAGACCTATAGTTCTCTTCACGGCCTCATATGCGCCTGAGCTCTCTCTGTCATTGCTATATCATGACTGTCTGAAGCCTGGCTTTGTGTTCCATCTAGACTCCAGTATGATACCTCCTACCTCCCAGTCCTGGCTTCTCGTAGGCTCCCCAGTCAGCACCATCCGTGGGTGCCCTTGTCCCTCCACAGAGCACATGGGACCTTCTTCACTTCCATATTGGACTAAAGACAAGAAAGCAACTGGGTTGTTAGACTCAGTCTTTCTCTCTGCTTACCAAGGTTTTCCTCAACTTATACTCTGCTGAGTTGTTCTAATTTGGGAGTTGGGGAGCACCAGACAAGATGGTTCTAAATAGGAAGCAGAGAAAACCTCCTTAAATGTCTACCTGCTCCAGTACGTCACTCCAGAGAAGTGAGCAAAGACACATATTTCATGGTGTGCTGCTGCTGTCTCTGCCTATCATCTTCTTTCTCTAACACTATAGGCTGGAAAGTTTGGCTAGATTTTTTCCCCCGGTTCCATTTTGTTTTCTCTTTCTCTCTCTCTCTCTCCCTCGGCCTGTAGTCAAACACGAAAGTCTAGTAAAGAAGTCAAAGATCTTGCTATGGAATTGAGAATCCCCTTTCTTAGGCTCTCCAAGGCTTGACTTTTGAGTCTTCTGTCTACAGAGATCATGCAAATCATCTTTGAGACTCAAAGCTAAGCACTGTGTTCCTTCTTCTTGGTCATTTCCATCTACTTCTCCTACTGGGACAGTTATCCATATGCTCCACTGTGACGATGGATGGGTGCAAAGGATTATGATTTACTACATCAATTTACTATGTCCAAACACTCTCCCTGATAAAAGTAGGAACAAGGTCTTCTGAGACATATTTGGAACTTGGACTTGGGTGATGACAATAGAAATGAAAGGAAATTAATGAATTAGGAAAATATCTAGATGTTAGGGTTGTTAGTGCTTGGTGCTTGAAATAAAACATACTGAAAAAAAGAAATAAGGCGTATTGATCAAATGTGAGCATCTCAAGGTTTCTGGTTGGTGTGGATGGATGACAGTGCCATTTAGACACAGAACACTGGGAAAGGAATTGGTTGGGGGGACTAGGCCATTTTTGGACATACTGAATATAAAGCTTCATGAGACATCCAAGTAGAGAGTTATTGTAGTATGTACAGATTTATGGCTCAAATATGAATATTTCTAAGGGAAATTATATCGTAATTGTAAGGTTGGTGGATAAGTAGAAATTAGAAGAGCAATAACTAGATTAACCAAATGGTAGATAGTTTGATGCAAGCATCACACTGTAGGCAGAGGGTTACCAATGAAACCAGATGATATAAATAAGTCCATTGAGTCCATTGATTATGACTCTATCTCCCACAACACATTCCATGGTTCACTCCTTGCCTCTTTTTTGAAGAACATAGCTTTCATTTACATATATTAATATATTCAGTCAGTTTACAGCAAATCTTATCAACTAGGGAATCATTTTGTCTCTTTCCAGTGTTGTCGTATATCTCCATTCTGATCCCATTTTGTGTTGCTCTTAAGATTTTACTCTCAGAAATCTATTATGCTTCTGTGGTTACTGTAGTCCCCCAACACTGGCAAAAATGTTGATGAGCGATGAAGCTAGAAATGTAGGTAGGAGCTAAATAACCAGAAGATGTTTGGACTTTATTAAGGTAGGTAGTGGGGAGCCATTGAAGAGTTTTAAGCCAAGAAGTGAGTAACATATTGTGGGTGTGCTTGTGTAGCATGACCTCCTTGATATAGTGCCAGCAAATTGATTCATTCAGTCAATTCAAAACCTATTTATTGATCATCTCTTTTGTATAAGATATTGCGCTGGATGCTATATGGATATAAAACTCAAAGTTTAAAAAAAAAACCCTCCCAATTATTATGCTAATGTCCACTTGGGATATGAGTAGGAAAGGTTAGCACTAATTTTAGATTTGATTTGTAAAGGAATGCACCGCATAGGATGTCAGTAGTTCCTGACATAATTCCTTTTATCGAAGACATTCCTTAACCCTTTCAGATCCCAACAAGCTTCATAAACATTACCATTTTCAACACTGGAAATGCTAGCCTATGTGTTCTTGTGTGTTCATCTTGTCATTTAGCAGAATTATTTTTTCTTTAGATCCCTAATGGAAAGGCATCTCAATATATACTAACTATATATTTTAATTTCATTAAATACAAAAAAAGAAGAATCAAGCATACAAAAGACTTTTATGTGAAAATTGTATTCTTCAAAAGAATCAAGGCAGCCTCGGAGAATGTACCTCTGAGGGAAAGTGGCAAAGGGATTCTTTTAGGATTGGGTTCTAACATCTCTGACCAGTGGGGTGAAAATTGTTTTGAAGATGTATTACATTCCCTGATCAAATGGAAAAAAAATGACACCTGCCATCGTATCTAGGAAACACCCAACTAACATGGCCAAGAGCCACACACTCCTTCCCACACAGCCTTGCTGTGAAAGCTGTCCAATATCCCATCCTTGGCAACTGGGCCAACGTTGTGTCTCTGCATGGAGACTGGCCATCTCAGAAGATCAGGGAAAGCTCTAGACTTGTCATTATTTTTCCGTTGGAAGCTCTCAAGTGTAGTTAATGGGTGATCTTGGCTCACTAATATTTAACCTAGCACTTCTTCCTTTTCTGCCTCTTTTAATACCTGAGTCCACTTTGTAGACACTCGCACTCCAGATGTATGAGTCAGGAGGTTTGGCTGGAACAGTGTTATGTTAAAAATGTCTACCAGATGCACTTTAGGATTGTGTCGGTGGTTTCCTGGGGGTTGAATTTCCTATAACCTGGCATTGTGGTTTTTTGTTTTTTCAGTCCTGCAGGGGTTAATTTTCTTTGTTGCTGTTAGTGTTTGATGTGAATCCTTCTATATTAATGTGGTTTTTGAAATGAAAAATCCCTACATACACAAAGAGTGCCTTGGATAGTTTTGCATTTGCAAATAAAGCCCTAACAAATGCTCATTTAAAAAATATATTTTCCCAGCTGAGCACATTAAGGCTATATGCTGGATCTTTGTATTCACTTCAATAAACCAGGTGTGCTTCTGGAGATTAGCTATTTTTTATAAAGAATGATTTTGAAATAAATGACAATGGGCTCATTTCTCTTTATGCTGAGGATAACATTAAAGGAAAACTGCCGTGATTAGTTTTAATATCTCAAATAGCTTAATGAGTACTTACTAAAAATGTGAGTGTGTGTGTGTGTGTGTGTGAATGCACAAACACAGAAGGTAGATATATGTGTACACATGTGCCTGAATAATTTTCCAACATCTTAAGTAATACCTGTCAGGGATTTTAATAACCCTAGTGCCAGTGAATTATTCTGATTGCTGTTTTTGCTGAGGTTTTCAGCAGGAAGTCCGTTTTCCCATGGAGCTGGGGTTCTTTTTGGTTTTGTTTTGGTTTGTTTTGTTTTAAAACACCAGTCAGAAAATATGAAAATGACCTGGGATTTGATGTGTCAATTATAGTCAATGATTGTGTACCTCTTCCTAAGTTATGTGGAGTTCTTCTGTACCTTGTCTTGTCCGTAATATCAGCTGGAGGTCAGCATAGGGATTTGAGGTTAGGTATGGAATAGTTAGTATGTGATTTATATTAAGAACCAATAAGAGGTGGATTAAAGAGTTCTAGGATGGGGCGCCTGGGTGGCTCAGTCGGTTAAGGGTCNAAATAAAAAAAAAAAAAAAAAACATTAAAGAGTTCTAGGAGGGGGCCACATTAATTTGTACAGAATGAACTTGGAGTGGGATGGAATTGGATCATTTCATGGATCTTTCTAGGATAGTCTTGTAGGTAATGAATACAATGAGTGCCTGCTGATTGTGAGACGGACCCCATGGTTTAAAATGTTTGGTA
This sequence comes from Crocuta crocuta, assembly GCF_008692635.1. Classification (NCBI taxonomy): domain Eukaryota; kingdom Metazoa; phylum Chordata; class Mammalia; order Carnivora; family Hyaenidae; genus Crocuta; species Crocuta crocuta. The sequence continues at coordinate 3,478,579 of NW_027527436.1, read as the reverse complement.
AGCCAGAGAGCCTAGGGTCATGGTAGGGCTAGTGTTCAAGAGACTAATCACAGAGGCCGGTCTAGGTAGGGATTCCCAGGTAGCAAAAAGGGAGGGTGGCCAGCAGACAGAATGCCTTGGGCTTCTACATTTCAAGGTCTGCTACCCAGTTCCACTAAGAGGTGATTATTGCTTTATTAAGAGAATTGACTAAGACTTGTCTTAAAGACAGATTATCCAAGATATGACAGTCAAAGGATCCATAGCTGGTTTCTTCCTCTTTCTTCTTGCCTTTGGCTGTTTAAATGTTATTGATACCTTTTCTAGAAATTGAAGACAGAAAGGTACAGTTTGCTGCTCTTGTTGTTCAGAAGAACCCTGGGTAATGGTATAAGTGAAGGGGTGAGATTGGCGCTGTTGCTAATATGCACTTGGGTGAATATCCAAGAAAGACAATTACCCCTAATTTCTGTAAGCCCAGATAATTGATCTTTAGCTCTCCATTTGAGTTCTTAGTTTTTGTTTTGTTCCCATATAGGCACAATCTATATAAAGAACGTTAGCACTTTTTCTTCAGAAATATGACTTAAACTACCATCTATATGTGTTTTTAAGAGCCAGGATGTGGGCACAAATAAATGTAATTCTTTTGCCTCGTATCCTGAGAAGGTGGCTCAATATGAGGGTAATGAGAATAACAAAAATAGCCGAATTTAAAACTCTGGGCTAAGATAATGGCCCTTTAATAAAAGTATTGAGGAACACTATTGTCAGAAGATTCTTTATTGGCTCTTGTAAGACTGAGAAGGGTCAACAATGATGTGTTTCATTTCAGGAAGTATGACTGAGAATTTTGGTTAACTAGAGGTAAGTTATGCAATATTCATTTATTATTGATAGGTTTTGAAAATGACAAATACTTTTCAGGTTGAGTCTGGTGATTTTATATTATTTGTGTAAATGGGAGAGAAAGCTTTCCTCTCTGTAACTGGACCCAGCTTCCTCCTTTCCATTTATGGAAAGCATCTTTGCAGCCCAGCTTAGCTGCAGTGGGTGAGGGTGCTGGCTTTGCTGTGTCTGGGAGTGGAAAGTGCAGTGATTGCTCCGAGATGACTAAAGTGTGTCTTCCTTGTTGAGTTTCCTAATGGATATTGGGGCTTGCGCCTGATACATCAGTTATTATGGAGTGTTGTGTATGCTTGTTTGTTTGTGAATGCCAAGAATGTTTAATGTTTGGCATTACATTTGACATAGACCTGGGAGCAAAAGGAGAAATATAAATTTATGAGAGGGTATTTCTCAGGGCTCAGGGGGAAGTATCAAGCCACTGAGTGATTAATAGACTGTTCCAGAGAAGGCGGGGACATACCATGACAATGGATGAGAGTCATGGCTTTCTTCACTGGGAAGTCGGAAGCCTCCCTCACAGGACAGGGTACGGGCTGACAAACAGCAGCTCCCGGGCTTTGTTACCAGAGCTCACTCATCACTCCTTGACGAATCAAAGCGTACTGGCTGCTCTCATTTAAATAAACCCATTTGGAGAGGTTTTTTTTTTTTTTTAAGTTAACAGATTGGGTTCCTAATTTTAGCTGTAACAGCTTATAATTAGAAACATCTCTAAACTTACTTGTTTACAAACACCTGCACTGATAGTACATGTTTATGATTTTAGAATGGGCTATGCTGGCACAGAAAAAGGGGTTGGAGGGGGTGGTGGAGACCCTCTTTTTGTATGTTATTCCTGCTTGTTGCTACAGTACAGGCAGTGTGCCTGTGTGCATGTATGTATGTGCATGTATATGCACATGTGCATGTGTTTGCTTGTGTGTGTGTGTGTGTGTGTGTGTGTGTGTGTGTGTGTGTATCTGTGTGAGTGTGAATGTTTTCTTTAGTTCCCTCCCAGGTGAATGCCTCAAGCCCATCTAGCAAATGCTTTGGCCTGCGTCACACTGCAGAGCTCTCTCCTTTCTTGGGAATCGAAGAAATTGGTGGTCAGTTATTTGGGACAAGGTTAGATTTTAAATGACACCCTAGAGAGAAATTTTGGCAACTAATTTTAGCAACTCAGGATCTGCATTGGATAAAAAGCTTTCTCTATTTCCATAATTTCTATATTTATATGTCATTCAGCATACTGTATAGCTGAGTGATTCAAGAAAAACAAACAGGGAGAGCTATCCATAATATAAATAATTCTACGTTTTATCAAAGCAGAAATACATATCTGTGGTTAGAATGAGCCCACCTCGTGAAGTGATGGTTTCTTGTGGACTGAAATGAAATGCTATCAGGGATCATCAAAAAGATGACAGCAGCATGGTCGAATGATAGAACACTGCCCTGGTTCTCACTGATTTCCAGATCATAAAATGCCAGTGGAGAACCCACTGGGTGCATTGCTTTAAATAGAATCTTGGTGATTTCTTAGGACAAGCATAGTTACTCCTTTCAAAGAATGTAAAAAAGATATTGCATGCCAAAGCAAGATTTAAAATAAAAAAAGTAAAATTAGAACACATACTCACAGACCAATATCTAATTCTAATTAAAGTGGAGATTCTGTAGCAAAGTAAGCAGGTGTGGGCCTGAGCTGTGACACTTGGGTCCACCAGCTGGTAGTCTGATGCCTGTTTACTCTTCAATCTCCAAGACCACTGAATGTTCCGGGGAAGAAACAAAGTGGAAACAATAAACAAACACTATATATGCAGGGCTTGCTGGAAACTGATTTTTCCCAGAGCAGCGGAAGGTGGAAAATCGGCGTCTCAGGTCTGATCTGGACGTAGCTAACTTCTTCACTGTTATACCCCAGATCAGTTAGATTCAGTGACTCTATTTTAAGTCTGAACCAAGTGTATTCCTTTTCAAACTATGTACTAGATTATATACCAATGGATGTGTGTGTGTGTGTACATGTGATTATATGGACATTCTTTAAACTCTTAAAAATGCACCACCTGTATACCAACCTGCATTGACTATTAAAGGATTTAATGTATTTGCTATCTTGTATCAGAAGAATGATGGAGGGAGTTGATGAGGAAAAGGGGCTGTTGGCACAGCTTGCCGGCTGTTACTTTCACCAACTGTGGTGTCAACTATGATCTTTTTTCAGTGTTTCTGACTATGGGGCCTTTTAGCTAGAGATCCCTGGGCCTCTGTGATTTCAATTTTTTTTTATAAAAAAGATGAGAACATTTTTCATGCTTTTACTGAGCAACCTACTTAGAGTTTAATTTTTTTTACGTTTACTTACTTATTTTGAGAGTGCATGAATGGAGGAGGAGGGGAGAGAGGGAGGGAGAGAGAGAGAATCCCAAGCAGGCTCCACACTGTCAGCTCAGAGCCCGATGCAGGGCTAGAACTCACGAACTGTGAGATAATGACCTGAGCTGAAATCAAGAGTCAGATGCTTAACCAACTGAGCCACCCAAGTGCCCCTCTATAGAGTTTTAAGCCAAGATAGAGGTGTAGGGTATGAACTGATACAGGAGATTATCCTAACTGTGAAGGGTACCCGGGGTAGAAGAGAGTATTTGAATATCTTGTAGGGCAGTGGGTGTACTGCCAGAAGGTACAAATAAAGCTTAGTGTGGTCTTTGCTGAAGTATTTGATCTGATAGGTTTTTCTTTTAAGCCTAGCAAATTTCTCAGCCTCCTTTAGGTTGAGGGAAGTACAGCCAGCGACTGTTAAGTACCACTGTGTACCTTGCACAGGCCTAGGGAATGGGATCTGGAGTCGAATTAGGTTGGTTTGAATCTCAAGCCAAACACACACTAGAAAAAATACCTGAGCTCCCTAATTCATAGTTTTCTCATAATCAAAGCAAACCATCTCAGGATTTTTTTTTAAAGGTAAACAGTGTACTAACATTGTGAAGGTATTTCACAGGAGTGGAAAAAATTTAATTGTGGATACAAAAATCCTAAAACACTTCAAAACTCATGCTCTCATCAGTTGAAACAAAAAAAGGTTTTTGACTGCTAACTCAACTGCCGTAAAAGTTAAGCAAGAGCTCTACTTATTAAATCCCAAAGTAATAAGATGAATAATTTGAAAAAGAATGATAAAATTCCAGTTCAAGGGCAGGTGAATGTTGGGAGGAGGAAGAAGGGGAGTGTTTCCGCTTCTGTGGTGGACGAGTGTCAAGATGACATGGGCATCCTAACCCTCTTCTTGTTCGTCAGACCACAGACCATAGATGAGGCGGCAACTCCAGAACGTTCTCAGCCAAGCTGCCGAAGAGACAGAATTTGAAGTCACCCGGCTCAGGGACTTTTTCTTCCATGTCGAACCCAAAAATCTTTTCAGTTGCTACTCCTATAACTCACTTTGGGACCACTAATCTGAAATGTGAAAGGCAAACAGTGCCATACTTCTCTTATGAAAGGAAAGGCCGAGAATGTGAGGCCAGATCAGGTGTGTCGTGGGAGATCTCGCTACATATTAAAATTACACAAGTAATTCTTGTCATGTTTTCTACCTCTCCCCCCTCTCCTGTGTGTGTTGTGTTGTTTTTGTTGTTGTTGTTATGTGTGGCTTTTTTGTAGTATCTCCACATGTTCCCATGGAGCCCAGCCTACAAAGATTAAGACAGAATTGATGCGATCATGATCACTGGTTAGAGAATATTACTATTCAGCAGGCTTTGAGACAGGGCTAAAAAGAGAGACAGTCTTCAAATTGCAGGAGCTTAGGGACGCCTGGGTGGCTTAGTCGGTTAAGCGTTGTACTTGATCTCACAGTTTGTGAGTTTGAGGCTCTACGCTGACTGCATGGAGCCTGCTTGGGATTCCTGCTATCTCCCCTGTCTGTGCCCCTCCCATGCTTGAGCTTTTCTCTCTCTCAAATAAAAAAATTGTAGGAGCTTACGTGGTGCAGGAAGAGAACAAGGTACCATCTGAGAACATAACAAGCTTGTGAAATGGATAGGGTGAAGCTTGTGTGTGTCAGTGCTTTGAAAGGGAAGTCATACTAGATTTAGTTAAATCAGAAAAAAATACAACTTTTGGAGTAGTGAAAATACCCTTTAAAAAGGCGGAGGTGGGGGGGGATGTTAAATATCTCCCCCATCTGGGTGTTCGAGAGGAATCGCAGGAGGCTAGATGTAAAAGGGAAATCAAGATATTTGTCATCAGGAAGCGTCAGACGCCTCGAGCCATTCGTCAATACCTTACCCAGTTTCTAGAGAACAAACTTAGCCTGTGGCCTGTAGGCAAGCAGCCTGGACATGATTTCTTTGACCTTGGAGGGAGGAGTCTTCTCTGGTGGTCTCCGCCTTCCAGCTGGGATTCAAAGAAAGGATGCTGCTCTGCTCACAGCGCTGGCATGAGTGGAGGAGGGCTGAAAAAGAACAGGATAGACACTGGTGTGGAAGAAGACGTGCCATGATCTTGACTGATGGACTCGTGTGATACTGTTCATAGTGGGGTACGGACTTCGGCCAGAGGCGCCTGTGTGACTTGGGCTAATATGAGAGTTTTAGATCTTCTTTAAATTCTGAGAAGTACTTCGGTGTTTCTTTGCCGTAGCTCGGCCTCCAGCTCAGAATTTTTTCGCAGAATCTCTAGAGCTTTAACTTCAGTCAGGCTTTTTTGACTTTTGTGTAAAATCTAAACATCCTGTTAAATATTACAGGGCCTAGTGATTTTTTTTCCTTCTGTATAGACCTCTGTTCTGCGGCCAGAGATATTTCAAGGGGCTGGCCTTGTGGAGAAAACTCTGATTATAACTTACTGAGAATCCAGGCCTGCTTCTGAATTGGTTTAGGTTAACCCTGGCCCCATTCCTCAACTTCCCCTGTCTTCTACACTTACCAGCACTGGTAGTGACAACCGTAGCCATTCATTATTTTAAAAGCGCATTAGCATTTCGCTACATACCTTTTTTAAAAAAATGAGATATAATTGACGTGTAACATATTGGTTTCAGGTGCAGTGAACACTTTTCATACATCCATTTAATTCTCCAGGCAATACTAATGAGGTAGATGTTACCAATCCCACTTCAGCAGTGACAAAATTGAGGCCAAGGCACATTCAGTCAGCTGGCTAAAGTTACGTGGTGGGGATTAGAACCCAGGACTAGCCTGCTCTGTGTTGCCCCTCCCCCTCCATTAGCAAGAAGAAGACTCTCACATCAAATTAGAAGACCTTTAAAAATACTTTGTGTTAAAAACAAAGTACAATGAAACCTTGGTTTGAGAGCATAATTCGTCCCGGAAGCATGCTTGTCATCTAAAGCACTTGTATATCAAAGTGAATTTCCCATAAGAATTAATGGAAACTCAGATGATTTCCACAACCCCAAAATATACCTATAAAAATGATTACAGTACTGTAATATAAAATAATAAAGAAAATAAAGAAAAATACACAAATTAACCTGCACTTACCTTTGAAAACCTTTGTGGCTAGTGTAAGAAAGAGACGAGAGAGAAGGGTTATTGTGTAGAAGACTGACTTTCACAATCACTAATGGAATCACTGCTGACTGTTGGCTGAATGTGATCTTTTTCTGGGTGGAGACCATTGTATACACTTGCATGGGTATTGACTACAGTATTAATAAACTCTTGTCATACACTGTATTGAATGTAACTGGTAATAAGGCAGCAGAGGAAGGGGTCTGTATCTGCAGGCAGCCTGACCTAGAATGAAGCAAAGCATGCTCGCACTCACTCTTACATGGAAAAGCAAGGGACTATCCACAGGTGCTTTGAAGTGACAAAAATACACTAGTGCCATTTGTGTGCACCTTCCAATGTTCTGAAAAGTTATTGATTCCTGCCAAACACCATGGCCTGAAACCGAGCATCTGAGCATGGGAGACGATCACCCACAATCCCGCGGCGAGAGAGACAGAGAGAGAGAGAAGAACCACTGGCTCAGTTGTGATCAAGTGATGTTCAGCATCATGTACTACTTGCATTGCACGATATCGCTTGTTTATCAAATTAAAATTCATTAGAAATGTTTGCTCGCAGAACAAGTTACTCGTGGCCCGAGGTTTTACTGCAGCTTATAGATAGAAGACATTATTTCCCGTTTTTCCCATAGAACACAGGAAATTCTAGTTCTTGACCCTGTAATTTACGGTGAAATGTTCTATTCACCTGCTTGCCAGCAGTCCCCAGGCTATTACAGTACCAGGAAGCGCACAGTGCACTGTGCGCCCTGCAGCCTTGCTCTGGCTCCGTGCTGGCAGAGCCCTGAGCGCCGTGCCAGAGGGAGCGAGGGCTGACTCACCTTGCTCCCGTGCCTTCGGCTTTCTCCCATCTTTGTCGATCCGTGTTAAAAGCTTTTGTGGGAGAAAGTTGGCTTTTGTCTCAGGGGAAGTAGTGATTATTCTGGTGGCTGAGATGTCAGCACCCCGGACGACAGGCAGAGCAGTGCTTCTGATGGCTCTGTGGCCAGCGTGAAGCTTACTCCAGTGCCCAATTCCTCGGTGGTTCACAGGACTAAGCTGGATTGGGGAGAAGAGTCCCCCCAGGCCTATCGGGACTTCAGAGTCGGGAGTGGCAGGGTTGGAGACAGACTGGGGGGAACAAAGACATTTTCAAAAGACATGCGTCGAAACAATAAAAAAAAAAAATTCAAAGTCTGACTTTGACATAAAAGAATTTCAGAGTTGAAAAGGGAGAATTTCAGTAATATGGGAGACACAGGAGTGTCTTCAGGATTCAGAGGCCATGTCAGCAATAATGTAGCTCGGCATCCGGAGGCTGGGGGGGCCCTTGTGGCTCAGCGGGGCAGTGGCCTCTGGGGCTTGTGGGTTCGGAAAGGGTGGTGGGTGGAGCAAAGGTGCCAGGCAGGGATGGCTCTGCAGAAAGGGGGGCGGGTGCTTCTGTAGCGAGAAGGGCGAGGACTCGGCAGGAATAGTTTTCTTCCACGTTCTCCTTCCGTCCCGGGCATGGGCCACTGCACCCCCTTTCCCAGGCTGCACTCTGGGTGAAAAAAAAGTCCTTGCTCGAGACTTGACATAGCACTCAGCCATTGCTAATGAGGTTTCAGGGGGTGCTTTTTCTAATATAAATAAAAGATTAGAGGGGCACCCCTTTTTCATCTGCCCCTCCCTTCCATAAGCCTGAGTCATGGGTTGCTGCAGGCACGTGGCCACAGGGGACCGTCTATGCCTAAGGCTATCAGTGGAGATAGCTATTTAAAAGGTTTTACTTTTACATCTGAGCAGCCAAATTGTGCATGTAACAATGGGGACCAATTATTGCACAATAGAGCATCCCCAATGAAACAGAGAGAGTGTGTATTTAATATGCAATGAATGACACCATCTCCTCCTAAACAACGAGATCATTTCTGGGCCATTTGGGAGAATGGGATTCCATTCCCAAGTTTCCGTTGTTTGTGAAAGTGATACGAGCTATCATTTTCATCCATGATGTTGAAGACAGTCACACACACCCCCCAACAATGAAACAAGTAATAAAAAAAAATCACTATTTGTGTTTGTGTAGATGGGATATAGATAGAACTTTTCTGGGCTTGAAGTATCATTTATAGACCCTTTTCTTTGGAAATTGAACCTTGCTGGGTTCTTATTTATCTGCAGTTCAAGCAATTACAGGGTTGAATAGTTTAAAACACTTAAAAATTTCCCATCCTATTCATCGTTGTTATCCAGTCATCCTGAAATGAACGCGAATCCTGAATTGAGAGTCCTCATTTCCCTCAAGGTTCTTAAAGTCTGCTGTTTTATCCTCCAACAGAAGTCACTGGAAAAAAAGATTCACCATCTCCAGTGAGGATAAGGGATTTAATTCAAGATCATAAAAGAAAGTACTGAATGGTCAGTGGAGAATTTACTGAAAATGTAATTTTTGGTAATTAAAAGGCAATGAAAGTAACAGAGACAAAAATTCACCATGCAGCTTTGTTAAAGAAGGCATTTCTGTTGGGGCGCCTGGGTGGCTCAGTCAGTTAAGCAGCCAACTTCGGCTCAGGTCATGATCTCACGGCTCATGGGTTCAAGGCCCTCATCGGGCTCTGTGCTGACAGCTTGGAGCTCAGAACCTGCTTCAGACTCTGTGTTTCCCTCTCTCTCTGCCCCTCCCCTGCTTGCTCTCAGTCTCTCAGTCTCTCAAAAATGAGTAAATGTTACAAAAAAATTTAAAAAATGGTTTAGATTAAATTTTTTTCCCCCATTTTCTATTGGAAAAATGTGGTAGACAGTGCATTCTTTATGTAACATGGTAGCATAGTTTTCATGGTAGCATGACTTTCAATGACTCAAGTCATTGGCTCATCTCGGTCTCCCCAGGGTGGTCCTGATTTTTGCACTTTAGCATGGGGAATACATTGAATTCCCAGATACGTATCAGTTCTGGGCAAACTGGGTGGTTGGTCACACTGAGTTTGGCCCCAAAAATTATTAGATTAAAGTTGTCATATTTTTTACTTCATGCTCAGGTATTTTCTCTTAAGAGGAAAACAGAAATCAGA
>NW_027527436.1:3446541-3469061 GCF_008692635.1 Crocuta crocuta | reverse complement strand
CAAAGAATCTGGACTATCCTTTCCTTCTTCTAGAATCTTCCTCGTATCTTCTGCACTACATGCAGGACAATGGCAGAAATATGGAGATTGGTGGGGGAATTCTCTCCAAGCATGATTTTTCTGACACTGCTTTCAAACCTGGAGTATTACTCTAGCACCTGAATGCTACAGGGACAGTTGGGAGGAGAAGTCAGCAGAATTTCTCTCTAAAGGGCAAATTAGTAAATATTTTAACCTTTGCTGGCCACACGTAGTCTCTCTAACACAGTCTTTCTCTTTTTTAAAAAAAATAACGCTTTGAAAACATAAAAACTCTTTTTAGCTTTCAGGATATATAAAACTAGGCTATGGACCAGATTTGGCCCCTAAGCCCAGCTTCCCTGAAGAGTGTTGCTGTCCAACAGAAATATAATGTGAGTCACATTTTTAATTTTAAATTTTCTAGTAGCAACGTTAAACATTTTTTAAAAGGTACAGCAAATTTGATTTTAATAATGCATTCGATTTAAACCACTGTGGTCTAAATATTACCATTTCAACATGCAACCAATATAAAAATGATTAATGAGATATTTTGCAGTTTTTGGTAGTAAATATTTGAAATGTGGACTAGCCACATTTCGAGTATGTAAAAGCTGCATGTGGCCAATGGCCACTCTATTATTGGACAGCACAGCTCAGAAACACCTTCATAATGTATAATGTGACAAATGTTCAGCTCTCTTCTTTAGTCCTTAACATTTCAATGAGCACGAAAAAAACAAAAAAACAAAACAAAAAAAAAAAAACAACAAAAACCCAACAACCAAAAAACCAAGAAGATCTTAGAACTAGAAGAGAGCTTAGAGATCATCTCGTTTAACACATAGTTTTGTAAACGAGGAAGCTGATTTTGTAAATCAGAAAGGCTGTTTGCCCAAGGTCATCCAGCTAGTTTAGCAGCAGACCTGATACTAGAACTCAGGTTTCGGGACCAGCCTGTGGCCTTGCCACCACACAGTGAGGCCTCTCGGTTTTGTGAAATTGGCATTAATGACCCCGTGGCTGGGGGTCATCAGCAAAGAGGTTGATTTTTCTTGTCAGGTGATGCATTTGTCTGTGCATAACTCAGTGTTGGGTAGTGTTTACGATCTGTGGAAAGCACGTGAGAGGTCTGGCTGGGTAAAGGGGTGGTGGCTGTGGCTGGAGAGGAAGTGAAGGGAAGAGAAGACCTGTGTTTTGATCGCCTGGATAGACATGTAGGTAAGAATGCGTGGGCAAGGATGCGTATAGTACATGCTTGAGAGCATTCGTGTGTGTGTGTGTGTGTGTGTGTGTGTGTGTGTGTGTGTGTCTTTCTGGCACACTGCCTTTGGAACGTCTTCTTTTCTCTTTAACCTAGGCGGCATTATAGACAAAGAGTGGGATCTGGGGCTTGGTGTATAGTGTGGTGGTGAGGATACTGAGCATTGGTTGCTCTCTTTGTCTGGGAAATGCCTGCCTCTCGTGTTAAATGGAGGACTAAGCTGAGTCAATATTAGTTGTGTAATCAGAGCACATGGAAGAAAGAGAAATTTCACTGCTTTGTAAGTAGCCTAAGCCCATGCCTTTCCTTGGGCATTCTCTTTCTTTTTTAGTCAGTGTGCATTTTTCTTTTTTTGGACCTGACTCCTCTTCTCTCCACTTAAGGGAGTTACAGACCAGCTAAAGAATTTTATGAATAGGAAAGCCCTGTAGTGCATTTAGCTTGGGAAAATGTCCCTTAGAATAGATTGTTTCTGAGTCAAGTGTATAAATATTCTGGCTCAAGACTATACCCTTTTTTCTTAATGAATTGGTCTGGCGGTAGTTAAAGCCAAATGTGGTCTAGCAGAGTGCTCCAGAGAGAAAATTGAATGGACAGAAAGCCCAGTCATAGTTTTCAACTTTATGTAACGTGTTTCGCAATATATTAGAAAATTAATTTGATGACAACTGGCAGGACCTGTTGTGTAAGTCGGTCAGTTTGGAAGCAGTTGGGTGTCTTTTCTTCTCTCACCTGACCCTCCCCATGTAGTGAATTTTGAAGACACAAACGGCTGCCATGGACCTGCTCAGTCTCCTGGTAACTCCTTCAAGTTTATCATCCCTCGCAGTTAGTTTCTAAGCTACCGAGTATAAAAAAGGAATTTTTCATGGACTACTTTAAAAGAGGGCTGCTAATCAATTTTTCTTATTATTTTATGCCCTCTGCTTTTTACACTACCCCCACCAGCTGGTTAATCATGCAAAAGCTGAACACTTCATTAGCCAGTACATGTTCGCCCATGGGCATTTCTGTAGTAAATTAGTTCTTTCTATTTATACAGGTAACTCATGGCCAAAAGTCTTATAAGGTGCCAAAGGTAAGGGTTAGAATTAATTTCTTCTTCTTCTTTTTCTTCTTCTTTTTTTTTTTTTTTTCGGAGTTTTTCAGAGAACTCGTTTTAAACTCTGAGCTCTAGTGATGTGCAATTACTTTTGCATTAAAGAGGACATGGAGGGCAGCTCTTTTTCTGGAAGCCCCAGTGTTGTAGTACAGGGATGGCTTCTGTGGCTTTTGGTACAACCCTTGGCTTTCAGAAAGTAGGAGTCAAGGGCCCGAATACCTCATATTTGCTTTTTAAGGCAAGGACTGGGAGAATATTTGAAGAGGCTCTTTCAACTGAAGCAGAAGGTAGAATGGAGGCTAATCAGAGTCTTCATCAAATTCTTTACAAGAACTGATGCCATATATACATGTAGTTGGGTAGATGGCCTGTGTATAAACCCATTACCTACATGTGGGTTTTTCTATTTTGTGCTAATTTCTAGAAGTTGAAAAACTCTTCTTTACTACTTTTATTTTGTCAGAAAATCTATTTGTGTATTTTGAGGGAAATAATGGTGGCTGATTCCTAAATTTGCTGTTCCTAACACAAAATTAAACTCAGAAGTTTCTCTCATCTTTCTCCTGGGAGGAATTGCTTTCACAAGAGGTTTTACAGTTTTGCACATTTGGCTAAACAGGCAAAGCTCAGGCCTCTCTGAACTTGGCATCAAATCTTAATAAGTCTGTCCTCGAAAGGAGTGTTGGGCTTGTGTCTACTGGCTGAAGTTCTCTGCAAGTCTGAGTAAGGTCTCTGCCTCCAGTGTGGGTTCTCTTAGTCGTTTTCTTCATAGCCTTCCCAGCAGAAAAGCCTGTTGGCAGCATCTCTTCTGGTTGTTTCCTTCCTGGATGTTTCAAGTCTTTCCAGATCTCTTCCTGAAGTGATTCTGGTGATAGAGGCTGAATTTCTTTCTTCCATGAAACTAAAACAAGATGCTATTCTGTAATGTCCATATTCCTTTACAGATTATATTAAGTGAAAATACACACCTGATATAGATGACTTGTGACAGGGATTGTATAGAAGTTCTAGGAATGGGATCCAGAGAGAAATGCATAGCGGAATCTGCCTGTCATTGGAATTTTTGTTTCTTTTTACAATTTCTGAAAAACAGGGATAAATATCTGTCAATTGTTGTTATTCTTTTTTTAAAAAAATATTTTATTTTATTTCAAAGTAGTCCCTACTCCAGTGTGGGACTCGAACTCACAACCCCTGAGATCAAGAGTCCCATGCTCCGCTGATAGAGCCAGCTGGGGCCCCTGAATGTTGTTATTCTTTTTCTCAACTCTGGTGGTAAAGCAATGGTTTAGGAAGCCTTGTAGGCATGAAGATTAGAGAAAGCCTGAATTGACACAATAATGATGCACCCTCACCCTTGATGGAGAGGCCATCTTTTATTTAACCCTTTAAAGGCTAACTGTTGTGCTGTATTGTTACTTGTCTGCTTTATTCCATCATATTTTTATGCCTGGGGTTTTCACATAATCCCGTCCTCAGTTAGGAGCTCAAGCTTTGCCTCACACGTTCTAACCCCTCTCTGATCCGTTGGTAGCTTCTTTTTGCATGGTGGGCCAGGAGTGAAACCTTCTCCTTTCACATATTGCTTTAATTCCATTTAATGGTGTGGTTTGTGGCTCTCTGCTTGCAGTTTCAGTTCCTGTTTAAATACTAAAATCTATTGTTTGTCTCCCTTTCTAGACAATATAATTGCCTTGCTAACTGGCAGGAGCAATTAAGTATACAGTATTCTGAAAAAATAAAGGTTCCAGGCCCTAAGATTTAACTTGATTTCTAATTACACCGAATCCCCNGGAATTTAGTGGGGCTTCTGGTGAGCTGATCTTCTCTCCACTGGTGCCTATCATTTGGATGGAAGATTGATGACCATTTCATCAATTTATTATGGGGGTTCAAACTTTATTCATTCTTTTCTGAGTGCTGGAGATAGTAACAAGATTGCTGTCTGACTTTTCCAGAATTATGATAGTTCTAGGAAGTTGTTCCTGGGGACAGAATGTTTTGAGAACAAGATGAACACATGGCCGTTGTAGCGGGAAATGCAGATTTTTAAAAGTTCCATGGAACATTTAAAAGTCTTCCTTTATAAGGTACATCTTTTCAAACAATCTTGAGGGACTTGACCTGCAGTAATACCTAGAAAAGAAAGGGGTGCTGCCTCATCAGAGAAAAAGTTGGGTAGTTGAGTAAAACCATTAATACCCCAGGCTGGGCTCTTTCTTTTGGGCCTCTGCCAGGATTGGCAGGGAGGGTATCACTTTTGATGGAACACAAACTTCCAGCAGTGGGGCTCTGCGTGGAATGTTCTTTGTTAAGCAAGTCATCCGTAAGGCACCGTAGGCTGTTCGTGTCTAGCAGTATGTTGCAGGCGGCAAAGTTAATGCGGTTAATATTCAACTGAACTTTTGGGGGGTTACTAATCCCTTAGGCGGATTCGCAAGAAAAGGCTACATATTAATAGCCCTCCGAATCAGTCACCCCCAAGTGGATAGCAACAAGTGTTATCACATGTAAAACATTACAGAAGTCAGCCAAACTCAGGGTAGGGGCGCTGCTTAATAATCCTTTGCCGGAGTCCTGGCCTTCTGTGAGCCCATAACTCTTCACTAAAGAGTGAATAGTCTTGAGCCAGTGTACATTTTACATACTTTTTAATTAACACAGTGATGTCTTTAGAACTCTTGCCATTTGCAGGGTCTTCTAATAAGTGCGACCAATCTGGTTCTGCTTTTATGCTGCGTTTAATAGAAATGGAGCCTTTCTTCTCTTGCTGTGGCTGAAAGAGAAGGATGTTCTGTTGTTCTCTTGGGCCAATGGGCTGGACCCAGGACGGGATCTACTCAGCAGGTAGAGCGCTGGCTGTCTCACAGGCCACAGGCCAGAGCTCTGTTCATGCCTCCAACTCAGGTAGGAAGGAAATCACGAGTAGCTGAATGTTCCATAAGGCTCAGCAGGCCAGATGAGAGGTCAGGAAACTAAAAGCAAGGTGTTAAGTCACCATGCACAGCTGACCTCAGTGGGGAATAGTGGGGCAAAGGTTGTCCTCTGCTGGGGGTGGTGGACTTAGCTTTTTATCGTTTTACAAGGATTTTCCTTTTTTGGCTCTTTCTTCTCTCATTTGAGGCCATGTATTATTCCTGATAAGAATAATGTATAGGGGCGCCTGGGTGGCTTAGTCGGTTAAGCGTCCGACTTTCGCTTAGGTCATGATCTCGCGGTTTGTGGGCTCGAGCCCCGCGTCGGGCTCTGTGCTGACTGCCAGCTCAGAGCCTGGAGCCTGTTTCAGTCTGTGACTCCCTCTCTCTCTGACGCTCCCCTGCTCACGCTGTCTCTCTCTCTCTCTCCTAGAAATAAAAACATTAAAAAAAAAAGAATAATGTATAAAAGGGAGAATAGGCAGAATATCAGAATGACAATGACCTGCTGTAACTGTGATAATTTAATGGGTACTGTAGCCATATAACCTGATCTTAGCTGTTTTCCAGGATGGGGATCTCCTAAGACTTTGGTAAAATGTCTTAAAATGATTTATTGGTGTAAGTAACATTCAGACAATATTTCTCAGGACATTCGGCTGTATTCTCCTATCACCATCTAATGCCTCGATTCTTGATTTTCTATGAAATGTCAGTATGGATTGATTTGGATTGTTCTGCGTAAGAACACAGGCAAGGGTCAGAGGTCAGGCTTGTAGATATCACTCTTTTACTGATGAACAGCCTTAGTGGGTGGTGGCAAAACATTAGCATTCGAAAACGATTAAGATGGTGTTTTCAGTTGTCTGCGGACATTTTTAGCCTTCCCCACTGTCCTTGACCACAAATACTTGAGTTAAGTTTCTTGTGCCTATACTTTCTCCACAGTAATATTGATTTACCCCAAAAGTTAGAACCAAAAGCCCCAGTCTGGTGTTATTTAGGATTTTTAAAAAGAGATTTATTTTTGGCCACAGTTATTTGAAGTAGACATTACACTGTTGAGCTTTTATTTTTAATGACCCAAACTGGCAAAAAGCATTCTGCAGAAACACATGCTCAGTAACTCTTGCCTTGTTTCCACAAGAGAGGCAATCTGTGGATGCTCTTCCCCCCGTTTTCCTAGATTTTTAAAGACTTTTTGAACCTGATGACACCGTAGACTCCAAGACCGGCCAGGTACTGCTCTTTGCCTTCATCACGTGTCCTGGTCCCCCTGGCCTTCTAGGCTAAGGGCCCCTGGCAGGGAGTTGAAGAAGGTGGGGAAGCATTTAGAAGCTCAGAGTTCACAGTCAGGTGGCCTAGTTTAAAACCTGCTGGCATTCATGCTGGAGGTATGACCTTGGGCCTGTTCCTGAAAGTTGTTGTGCCTCAGCTTCCTCCGGTGTAGAATGGGAAGGATGGTGTTAACTACCTCACAGAGTAGGTGTGAGGAAAAACAGAAATAGTGTTCACAAAACCCCTGCCCCCGTGGCTGGCCTGCAGTAACGCGCGGCGGTTGCACTATGTAGAATGGCTAAATGCAAGCTTGCTGGAGCCAGCCTGCTTGTTTTAAAATAGATCTCTTGCTGGGGTGCCTGGGTGGCCAGTCAGTTAAACGTCCGACTCTTGGCTTTGGCTCAGGTCATGATCTCGTGATTCGTGAGACTGAGCCCGACATCGAGACCTGTGCTGATAGCGGGAGCCTGCTTGGGATTCTCTCTCTCTCTCTCTTTCTCTCTCTCTGCCCCTCCCTGGCTCACACGTGTGCTCGCTCTCTCTCTCTCAAAATAAATTAGCACTAAAAAAAATAGATCTCTTAGAGCTAATCAGTTGAGTAATCTTGAGCAAGTAACCTATTCTCTCTATGCCTCAGTTTCCTCACCTCTAATAAAATGAGATAATAATTGTACCTACTTCATAGGGCTGTTGTGAAGAGTAAATGAAGTGGTGAATAGTAAGACACTCAGAAAAGTTCCTAGCTTAATAAGTGCTGTGTCCATCTTGGTGTTATTGTTATTACTCTTACAGCTGCTAGGAAGGAAGACCCAAGGCATAGTCAGTGAAAAGATAAATGTTGAAGGAGATGAGGAGAAATAGAAACAAAGGGAAAATGGGGCAGAGAGGAAAAGAGATTAAAATCAAGGATAAAAATGAGTTTGATGGTGAAAGATTGAATGATGCCTGTGTCTTTAGACTTCAGTGCCTTCATTCCTTTTTGGTGGCCATTGGAGTGGGTGTAGTGGATGGGTGTGGAGCGAGCCATCACAGATGTTCCTCTGTAAGCTCTGTAGTGTCATCTGAGGCAGCCATGACAAAGACAACCCACCTGTCTCAGCGTGAAGTATGTATGGCCCTACAATTTCCTTGGAAACCATACACCGTTATGTGCCCACTGTTAATTGCAAAACTGTTTTGTTTCCCAAACGCAGCTTTTAGGCTTATGATACCTTTTGGATTTTTCGCCATGTTATAACTATGTCTTCCAGCTGCTGTCTTATTTAAAAGATGGCCTGTCTACTCATTCCTTGCCATATGTGGTGGCTTTTCGCAGATTAATCTGAAACTGTCCTTTAGTCCTGATGGGCAGTCAGAGAGAACAGAGGTATGACACAGGTGATCTGTACCAGTTACAGGTTCTCAGTTGCCAAGCGGGTAAGTACAGCCCTCGCCCACTTCCAGCTTTTAGTCTGTGACCCACACGCGGGGAAAGTGGAAAGATGCGGAGTGGAAAGATCAGTGGACAGGGGAGTAAATCATATCACAACAGATGAATGTCGAGTAAGTCCCCACTTCCTGTAATTGTTCCAGGAAAGCATCTCAAAGAAGAGGATTTCCAGAGTTGTTGGAATATAGGTGGAAGATGACTTTGTAAATTGTAATTAGAGTTACATAAATTTAGCTCTTAAGGATTTTGCTTTCCTTCCAAGTAGTTCCAAGGAACAGTAAAACCTCAGCCTCCCTGTGACTGGTAACTTCAGTGTCTCCAGGCTCTTTTCCTGCATTGAGGAACTGGCTCAGGACACACTGACCTTGCCATACCAAAAGTAGGAGTAACTTGAGGCCATGAGAAAGTCCTTTGGATGCCATGTGGGTGCACGTGAAGCTTTGGAGTCACTCTTGCCACCTTCCTTCTGGTTCCTGGGCTTCTGCTCCTTCCTTCCAGTCCCTGGGCTCCTGATTCCTGTCCTGTATCCTCCACATTGGCTTCTTTGCTCTATGTGGAATTGATATTCAAACAGCTAATTTTATTTCTTAAAATGTATTGAGAGGTAAACTGCAGGAAAGTTTTAGATCTTTTAGAGGCACACTGGGTTTTGTTCCTGTCTGCATACATTTTGATGGAATGATGTACTCAGTTAAAGTCCAGTTGATCTTTGAACCGAACATGGGTTTGAACTGGATGAGTCCATGTGATACGTGGATTTTTTTCCCCCAGTAAATCCATACAGTACTTATTAGTGTAATTTTTTGTCTTTATAATTTTCTTAAAAATATTTTTTAATGTTTATTTATTTCTGAGAAAGAGAGAGAAAGAGACAGAGCATGAGTAGGGAAGGGGCAGAGAGACAGGGAGACATAGAATACGAAGTAAGCTCCAGGCTCTGAAACTGACAGGCTCAAACTCATGAACTGCCAAAGTCAAAGCCTTAACTGACAGAGCCACCCAGGTGCCCCTGTGCTTATAAGTTTTTTAATAATGTTTTATTTTCTCTTACTTTATTGCTAAGAATACAGCATCTGATACATATAACAAACAGAACATGGGCTAATCAACTGTTTATGCCATCTCTAAGGCTTCTAGTCAACAGTAGGCTATGAGTAAAGTTTTGGGCAAGTCAAAAGTTATATGTGGATTTCTGGCTGTGTGGGGTCAGGCTGGGGGTGGGTGGGCAACTCTAACCCCCACGTTGTTCGAGAGCCAACTGGATTGCGCTGCTTCTTCACTCCGTTGTAAAGGGATCTTGTTCAAAGTAGAAGGAGGTAATGGTTTGATAAAAGATAACTGATTTGGCGAGTTTCTGTGCCTCCACTCTAGGCTAGTGTAGAAATGTGTCAATCATAGCACGCAAAAGAATATTTAGAAGGTGCCACAGAACACCTTCGTCCCGCCAGACTCTCAGTCTGCCTGCCTCTTCTCCTTCCACAAATATATATGTTGAGTGCCTGTGGTGGGCAGATGCTCACGGTGCCCACACTAAACACACAGAGCTTCCGTCACTTCCTAAAACCCTGAAAGGGCCATTTTTACTCGGTTGTGAAATCGGACAGTCACTAGGCATACCTGTCAAGGTGCCAGGCAAGCACGGGGTTGATGCCCCCATTAAGGCAGCCCCATAATGCGGTTGCTGCAGCCTCCCAGCCATGAGCACCATTGGGAAGAACTCATTTGCTATAAACTACAATGAGCGTTAAAAGAAATGACTGTCGCTAAATTTGGGAAGTCTTAGTTTTAATTTCCCCGCCTCACTGTGTGCATATGAGCGGTCTGCCATTTGCATATGGGGACCCTGTCATAACAGTTTCAGGAAGTGATTTGTTAATAATCAAGTTCTCTGAATGGCCCTAAATCTGTAATTGATGTGGGTCTGGATAAAGCAACCTTTCCACCCGCCTATTTTGGGGACCATTTTTTTGGCAGAGTCTGAGCCAGAATGAAAACTAGCCATCAGAACAAAATTTAGGACAGCTGGGATGCTTTGCAGCAAAGACTTTTTGGCTCCACAGTTCAAATAATCACAATAGCAGCTCAATTTAGCCTTTGGCTGAATGGCTTTGGCAGGGCACAATGAAAAATAATTATTTCATGGCCTGCTTATTTTTCCCTTAACCAATAAACTCTCAGACCACTTCAGGCTTATGTAAATATTCTGCTGTGGATGAGGCCGAGTGCACCATAATATCCCTATTTAGGAAATGGTTGTATTTCACCCTGGTGGGGCAGAAAGCAACACTCAACAACTTTTTGAGATATCTGTTTAGAATGGGGGACGAGACAAAAGATGGGAAGGGATTTAATGGCAGGAAAGTGAGTCCACAATCACAGCTGCAGAGAAAAGCAGGTTGGGTTTCAGGTCCTCATGTAGAAGGTAGGGCATTAGGATGTGTCATTGTGTCCGGTGTGGAAGGGGGGTATTGTGCCCACTGTGCTGGACTGTGCTTTGCCAGGTATAATAACAGCAAGAAATAACAGTGAAATCTTTTGTAGCCATGGCTCTACAGGCCATATATAGCGATTCTCCAAACTTTTTGTTAAGTGCTTGCCCGATTTGCTCTCATTACATTCAATGTGCTATAACTCTGTCCCTGTTCCATAAGTCCTTGCTTTTGCCCTGGGTTATTTGATGGGAGTCATGGAGAGGTGGATGGGATAAATTAAGTATGGCAGCCAGCCTAACAGCCACCCTAGACCTGAAGCCCTTCAAGGTTTTTGCTCAAATCCCATCAATCTCCTGTATTTTATATCTGCCTTTTCAGGTCAGCTGCATCTTAGCGCAGGGCATCCGTGGCACTTGATGACCAATTCCTATTCAATGAGTCCATAGCTTTGCAGCTCAGTTGGTCAAAGCAGAGTGTTAATGAGATCGGTCATGGGTTTGATCCCTACAGGAGCCAGTTAACTCCATTCTGTCCCATTAACCCCTGCCAGCTGCCTTAGGTCATGGGTGGAATGGGGTGAGAGAGAGTGAATGGCTCACTGCAAACCATCCCCACTACTGGGCAGCCGGCTAGTCCCATTGACGGTGGGTCAAGAGTGTTCTCTCTGAATGGTAGCAGATGGGGCATTAGAAGCAATGGAACAACTATGAACTCGATGCTGCTTGTCCACCTCTGTGTGTGCAGAGGAGGGGACAGGGGGATAGGGTTTGGGAAGGGTGTAGGGGTAGAGGTGGCTATTTCTCCTGTTACGGAAAGGCGGGTTTTCCTTGCTTGGAAAAGCTTATACCAAATCAAACTCATACGATGATCCTCATGATGTGGTTTTAATGAGTGGCATTTCTTCTCAAAGTATCTTAAAAAAAAAATCAGTAGTCATGTCATGCATCAGGATGAATTTCTAAATGTAAATGAGATTCTCCCAGTAATTTATTTACATTTGTTTTCAGCACAACAAATGAGACATCACGTAGCTTCATAATTTTCCATGACCGAGTCACCAGCATGCAGTGTGTAATTTACCATGATTTAAGATGCTTATCTGTAGATTTTTCAACAGTACCTTATAAGGCTTAAACAAGAGCAAGAGCTTCTCTGTTCCATTTCCCTTCTTGCACTCCCTGACATTGCCACCCCCAAACAAGTGTTCTGGGACCCACTAAAATGTATATTCTTTGAAGGATCTTCTATGGAAGGTAGAATGTTTTGTTTTTTTTCCCATATCAAGTAGAGCTGTCATCACTGACAAAACTCTAATGTTAAGAAAAGATAGGCAACATTTCCCTTTGAATATTAGAATGTGTGAACTCGCATAAGTTACTGCTTAAGGCTTAGTTTCTTCATTGTGAAATGCTATAGTAGATAAGATGGAGAGTTTAGCAGTAACCTTCTGGGCTAATGTGGAAGAAAGATGGAGTTTGATGGATAAGTGAATACAAACTCTTCTCAAAAGTTTTGCAAATGTGTTATATTTTATGTTTTCCTGGAGTTTTACATTTTTATGTTTAAATTGTGGCACTACAATACCTGTCTTCCTTAATGGTTAACACCCTGGTCCAAAATAAAGAGGAAATGATTGCATAAGATTCAGTATGAGCCACTTAAATGCTTCCCTCCCCCGCCCGCCCAGGGATTTTTCTTCGATGCTTCTTTGCTGATTTGAGCAAAATAATTTAGGGCTGAGCAAGAAAGGGAGATGCCACATAGTTATTCTGTGGCATTGAGTGAGCCTATGGCGAAGGTCCATGAAGAGTGGTATTAGAGATACCAGAGTTCTAATAGTTTATCAGGTTATCTCATTGTGAATAAGTTACCCTATGGTTTTGCCATTTTTCAAGCAACTATTGGAATCAGTAAATTCAAAATGCTTTCTAAGAGATGCAGAAGGAGGTGTTTTAAATATGTCCTCCCAGTGGACATTTGTGATTTTGTTCAGTCAACAAAATTAGAGCTTCTGATGAAACGGCCACTGTCCCTGGCACTGAGGATGAATAAGGTACAGGGACTCCCACCAGTGCTTGCTATGGTCCTCTTACTAGGAAAGAAAGTGCCTCATTGCTAGAAAGAAAGAAAAAAAACCACCTCATTTCTAGAAAGAAAGAAAAATAAAGTTGAGGAAAAGAGAGGGACGAACGTGATAGGCTGCATGTTTCCTAATACATAAAGCATTGTCTTTTTTTTTTTAATTTATTTCTAGGAGAGAGAGAGAGCGAGCGAGCATGAGCAGGGGAGGGTCAGAGAGAGAGGGAGTCACAGACTGAAACAGGCTCCAGGCTCTGAGCCGGCAGTCAGCACAGAGCCTGACGCGGGGCTCGAACCCACGAACCGTGAGATCATGACCTAAGCGAAAGTCGGACGCTTAACCGACTAAGCCACCCAGGTGCCCCCATAAAGCATTGTCTTTAATGATTTGTCCCAGAGTCACTTGGAAGGTACAGGTTAGTAGTTTCACTACGCTGTATTTTGAAAACTTCAGGCAAATGTTTTGGTGCCTGTCAGGCTAACCATTCAATAGTGTCCTTGTACACACTAAGCATTATTCTGCTCGGAACATTTTCCTCCTTACCACAGAGATACTTGAGATATTTTTCAGGGTTTTTCAGGCATTAGCATGTAAGCAAATGTTATCAACACCTAAAAACTGTCCTTCTCCTTTGGAAGTGGTGGGAAAAGTCACGAATTTGTGGAAAATTCTATGGACCTAAGTCCTCCCTCTGTGTCTTTATCTGTTGGAAACTTGAAAGCAACTGCAAAGCAAGATCTCATTGGCCAGTTCTAATCTTTGTCTGCTACTGGTGATACCTGTGTAAATGCTGTGTTTCTAGTTAGGTTAATAAAGCAAGGTAAAAAGCAGAGAATTTTCTTCAGCCTGAGTACTGCACTGTCTAGAATTCTTCCATGAGAGCCACAAGTAGAGAACAAACCTCAAATTTATCTTATAAATAAATGGCATCTGAACTTTTCTCCAACTTGAAACTTAATGGATGGTAGCTTTTCACCTACCTTTAACATCTATAGTTTTAGTGAAAAGTTCTATGAAGAGCTTTTATTCATGAAGCAGATATTTACTAAGCATTCACTTTGGCAAGTGCCTATGCTGGCTGCAGTACTGAGGGTTGAAGAGTCAGAGAAGACAAGTAGACCCATAATTACAGGACGTCATTGTGCTGTCCTGCGGCTCACAGAGCAATGTGAAATGATAGCACCAGTCCCTAGACTTGGTGGGAGCTCAGAGGAAATGTGAAGTGGTCAGGGTAGACAGTGCAGGAGAAATCTTGGCAGAGAGATTGTACAAGTAATAGTAATAGTCACCTACCAGACCGACCTAGGGAGATAAAGTCACAGCACAAGGCACATTGTGAGCAATTGAAAAGAGGTAGGAAATTACTTTCTAAGACCTGCATATCTTTTGATTGGACTGATATTCGGGGTTTGTGGATTGGGAGGGAGGGGGCCCAGCAGAAGGTGAGGCTAGGAAGGGAGGCAGGAACCAGGTCACAAAAGGCTTTGTGGACTATATTAAAAAGTTTGGTCTGTGTTGGATAGAATTATGGAAGGGCATTGAAAGATTTTAAGCAGAAAGGTGACAAGTCTATTTTTTTTTAATGTTTTATTTATTTCGGAGAGAGAGACACACACACACACACAGAGTGTGAGCAGGGCCGGGTCAGAGAGAAAGGGAGACACAGAATCTGAAGCAGGCTCCAGGCTCTGAGCTAGCTGTCAGCACAGAGCCCGATGTGGGGCTCGAACCCATGAACCATGAGATCATGACCTGAGCTGAAGTCGGATGCTTAACCAACTGAGCCACCCAGGGGCCCCAAAAGGTGACAAGTCTAAATGCTCACTTTAAAAAGGTCACTCACTACAGGGCAGAGGATGGATTGAATGGGAACCGGAAGTCACAAAAGGATCATCCTTTACACAGCGCTTGCGAATACTTGTCTTCCCTTTGTGCTGGAGAAGCTGGCCCAAAGATGCGGAGACTTTAGAGTTTTGAAAGAACGGTGGGCTTCTTAAAGAGTCGGATCAGATCAGAAAGGAAAGTGAAATGGGACTAATGGA
This sequence comes from Crocuta crocuta, assembly GCF_008692635.1. Taxonomy (NCBI): domain Eukaryota; kingdom Metazoa; phylum Chordata; class Mammalia; order Carnivora; family Hyaenidae; genus Crocuta; species Crocuta crocuta. The sequence continues at coordinate 3,454,498 of NW_027527436.1, read as the reverse complement.
GTCAAGAAAGACTAGGGAATAATTTAAAAATCATATTTCCATGGTAAGGTTTCATTCATATATATCAGTGTATTAGTTCAGATCCAAAATCTGTTATCCACAATTCTGAAATCCAAGAGATGCTCTTGTTTTGTTTTGTTTTGTTTTGTTTTCATAAATTTGGCCACAAAACTTATTTGGCAGCAAAATCTGACCTGAACTGACACTAGGCTAATTATGGCCTTTTGTTTATTCCACTAAGTGTGATTATTTCTGTCTTTTGCTGCAGAAATATTAATGTGTTTGTGGCCCTGCTGAAGGCTTCTGTAATCAATAGTGTATGCCTTTTGTTATTGTTGCTGCTAATGGCTGCCACCATTAACTGTCACTGTCAACTACCATTTATATAGCATGATACATCTTTATTTTAGAACATCTTAATATTTTCTGACTTTTTTCAAAAACCTCATAGGATAGCTACTATTATTATCTCAACATAAATACATTAAAAATGAGACATAAAAGCGTTAGGAGGACTTGATAAAAATAATATTTGTAGGAAGGGGTCAACCTGGAAATGAACTCTGATTTCTCTTTTTTAGGTAATTTTAAACAAAATAAGCAAGAATGCCCTACTAGTGAAGACTGCAGATAGTAGAATAGGTTCCCACCCCTCTGAGCACCTTTTTTTTTTAAGTTGTATAGACTTTCTCTCCTCCAGGGATCTTATAAATGAAAAATCAAGATAGATTCAGTTGTGTCTGATGTGACTCAGACGTGATCCTGTCTGACAGCAGCATGAATAACAACATTTTCATTTATCCTTACTGCGAATGAGGCAGAGAAGAGTTGTTTTTGTTATATTATGCCCTTCTCCATTTGGGCATTGGTAATTTCCACTGTAACACGTCACATTTCCCCTCCCTGTCTCAAAACCATAGTGAAGAGCATTGGCACAGTGGCTATGGATTCCACACTGTTCCAGGGGGTTGAGTAATCGCAGTGCTGGTCATTGGATAAGATAACCGGTGTCTAACAGCTCTAAAATAAGAAGCTTTTTACTTGTATATCATTGCAGAGCATTCTGTCCCAACTTCTGATCTATACCGTGCTTATTGCTGAAGTCAACATCCTAATGCTACCAAAGAGGAAAACCCTACATCACTTATTGATTTGCAGTCTGTTAAAAAGTGACAACAGGCCCTTTTTGGGGTTATGTTTCTCAGTAAAAGAGTTCACTTATTGGATTTTCACTTTTCCTATATTATATGAGGATAAACTACATAGACATATGCCCGGATATATGGGCATCAGATATCCGAGTTGATAATTATACTTTGCAAATGATTTCTATAAACACCCATATTTCATCCCGATGATGAGTTTCTTGATGGCATTAGCCAAACTGGATCCACTTATAGCAGAATTTAACAACTAGCTTTGGAGACAGGATCAGTAGAGTCAGAGAGAGGAGTTTGAGGCTTCTCTTCCTGCAGGAACCAAGTGCTAAAACATGATTTCCAGCCTGCAGATCTACCCCAGGTAATAATGATGTTGAGGAGGAGGAAGACGATAATGGGGAGTAAGAAGTTGGAGGAGGAGGGAGAAGAAAGGGAAGAAGGAAAATAACAGTAACAACTTAATTTGAAGAACAGTTTACAGCTTCTCCTGAGTCCAAAGATTGTAAGGTTGGCAAGGCATTATTTTAAACGTGAGATTTAGTCTCCACTATGCTGTTACTTCTATAAGGTCATTTATTTAATGTCTCGAGAAGGCAAATTCCAGCTCACTGCCTCAAAGTTCAGCAGTTGTCCCATTACACATCTTAAACAACACAGGCATGTTACCTGTTTTATAAAATGTATGTGTAATACTGTGCTTATGGTGAATATGTTAATAGCACTTCAGGGTATGCTATGATAATACATATCCGTTGCTCCTTTGCTTTCCTAACCTCTTCCATTTTCCCACCATCTTTATCTGAGTTCTGAGATTTGTGCTTCATTGGACTTGCTGGACATTCTGCACTAACTTCCAAGAAATTGAGATCTCTTCCAGCCCACTCCCCATATCAGTATTTTCAGCCATAGGAACGAGAAGGTAAGATCCACCCAAGGCTCCTTCTCCATACCTCCAGCTCATTAGCACAGATCTAGCTAACACCGTCTCAGATTGCTGAAATGTCACACTATCTTTTGTCATGCATAATTAAGAACCCCACTTATATCTTGGATATTATATACTTTTCATTAGTTAAAAGTATGAGAGAATATATGGTTTTAGTTTATTAAGCAAAATTTCATCCACCAAGATGGCATAAACAGAAATTCCATGTAGAGACAAAAAGAAATCCTTGTATAAACCCCTGCAATGGAATGATCAAAGAAATTATGTGTTTCAGCCAGCTTTCAAGAAAATAAATCTGTGTTTCTGCAAACTCTGGGTTTAATTCATATTTGGGTAATACTAATCTGCATCATTACCAAAGGGGAAATTTTGCCTTTCCAGCAGGGGTCTGGATGATGGCCCTTCAATGCAAAATTTGACATTCATATAAAAGGGAGGCAAATAAGACCAAATAAGGAGATGGTAGAAATTGTCTGTAGCCAGAAAAATACAGAGCAATACAAACACTCAGCGCCTGCACTGTTGTCAGAAATCTAGTCTCTGACCTATTTGGGGTCCTGGGCTGTGTTGGTATATGGAGCCCTATGGAGAGGTAGCTGTCATGTAGAAAACCGGATGATTGGATTCAGGTTTCTAAGGAGCTGACTTTAGAGGAGGGTCACTCTTTATTATTTGCGAAGCATACTGTTCCATGGGCTTTCTGCTTTTCCTTTTTCTTAGTGGTGTTTGGAGAGTATTCAGAATTCAGTTGTTTTTTTGGGCCGTAATGAATGTCTGGGGAGTGAGGGTCATGAGCAATAGGAGATTTAGGTGTGATTAGTATTGAATGTGGAAGTCCTACATCTTATTTAATCATATACCCAGCTGTCCAAAAGGCTAGTAAAGGTGGAGAGGAAATAAGTGAATAGAAATAAGAATAAATGAACCCATCTTAAATCTAAAGGAATTCATATGCCCCTCTTTGAATGTCCTATATGCATTTCCTTCTCTCTGGAATTTCTTCCTTCAAAGCCTAGGATGAAGAACTTGCCCAGTAAATGTAGCCCCAGCATGGAGCTGGCCGGCTGGCCGACTCCACCATCGTATTAGTTGGAAGTTTCTTTGGGAAAACTTTTCAGTGCTTTTTATGACTTCTGTTTCCTTACGTGCACAATTTCATAGGGGGCCAGTATCAGAGGAGAAATGCAAAGAACAAATATCCAGTGAGAGAAAACAAGATTGGAAACCCTTGTTTTAAAGCAAACAGTTACGTATTCATATGCAGAACAGAACGATACAGAATGAAAACAATTGCAGGTTTTGATAGGTATGTTAGAAAAAAGTCACTGAACGATTTCCTATTAATTCTAGGGCACTTACACTATTTTTAAAATATCCCACAAACCTTTGCCTGACAAAGGAAGAGTACAAAATAAAGCCTTAGTCTCTGCAGTGACAGCTATCTCCATAGCAACCTGCCTGTCAATCAACACCCACTTCATCGAGCTTCAGAAAACACCCCCAGAAATAAATGTCAAAAGTCTTATGCAGGTTCCAAATTTAAATCAAAATTTAAAATAAATTAAAATAAGAACCCAAACACCCACAGCAGTCACAAAAGTAAACTTTATTTTGGAAGGAGAGGAAAGGGGGTACAAAAAAATACAAGGGCCAAAGGAATTCTCCATGCAGGGGAAAGAAGTAAAAGAAGGGAGGCTAGGCACCCTTCAGCCCTTTCCCACTGTTCCCCGGTGAAGCATTGTTCACCTAGAGGAGCATCAGCTATAATCCATCTGTGTCCTTTTCCTCTTGCTTTGATGCTTGGCTTTTATTCTCGTGATCACATCATGCTCACTTTCTCCATTCCCTGGGGTGTGCTAATCGTTTGGCCCCTCGTGTTGATGGCATGTGGTAAGTAAGACCAGAACAAGGTGCTACTAGCGAGCCAGGTGGAGGGACGTGCTTGGTCACTCCTTCAGAGAGATGACATTAAACAAACACTTACTGCCCCTTTTGGCGATTAACGTGATCTCACATGCCATTTTAGGTTCTTCTGTTGTTGAAGTATGCTCCAAGACGTTGCACTAAGCATTCCTTCCTCTTTTATCCAGAGATAAGATATAGCTAAAGCCTAGTACCATATTTCAGGGGTCAGTCATCTGACTTCACTTTTCCCTCCTATGAGTGGGAAGTTCCTTAGCAGAGGGCCATTTTAAGGAACTGTAGTATGTTGGAGACTAAAGAATGCTCATCCTTCAAAAAATTGGAGCATGTTAACATGTTAAAGTGTCTATGGACATTGAAGCAAATTGGCAACAGTTAAACAATTTCACATTATTTGTGAAATTTAGTATAATTTTCATTCAACATCATTTTAGTTCTTAAGCCTCTATTCTTTGGTATCAGTGAGATGCGTTCTTCCAATAATTCTTTGGTATTCTAAAGTTACGTATGCTCAGAAAATCTACTTGTATAGGTTCACCATAGCTGCACATCTTTTCTTTCAGTATGTAATAAAGAGACCTTGTGACGGTCCATTTGTGGGTTGAAATGTATCCCCCAGCACCTCTGAACATGACACTTTGGAAATGGGGTCTTTACAAAGGTAACCAGCTAAAAATGAGGTCATTAGGGTGGCCCTACACCAGTCTGACTCATGCCCTGGTAAAAAGGGAAAATCTGGATGCAGAGACAGATATGCTTGAGGAAAAGAGATGCGAAGAGACTTAAGAAGGAGCCATCTTCAAGCCAAGGAGAGCATCCGGGAACAGATCCTACCCTCACAGCCCTCAGAAGGAACTGACCCTGCCACCATTTTCGTTTGTGAGTTCTAGCCCCTTGGACTGCAGCCGTACAGTTCTGTGGCTTAAGCTACCCACGTTGTCACAGTTTGTATGGCACCCCTAGCAAACTAATAGAAGGCTGAAGGGTCTAATTTCAATGGTGTTCAGAGAACTTGGAGATAAGAGAGCAGTGAGCCCTGTTCACTGCTCAGTGTATGAAAGAGGCTGGAGAACTTACTGGCAGAGCATAGTCCTGAGGGCAAATATGGGGCGCCAGGGAGGGGAGGCCCATTGAGGAAACTGGGGAAACAAGGTGAGAGATGCTTCGATTGCTCTAGTTCTTTTAACCTAAACTTTGCCTCTGAATTTGCCTTTTCTAAATTCCCAATATCCACGTTAGCTTCTTGGGATCAGTAACTCAAAACTCAAAGCAAGGTTTTTCTTTTTTTTAATTAAAAAAAATTAAAATTATTTTTATTGTTTAATTTACATCCAAGTCAGTTAGCATATAGTGCAATGATGATCTCGGGAGTAGAATCCAGTAATTCATCCCCTACATATAACACCCAGTGCTCATCCCAACAAGTGTGTTCCTTAATGCCCCTCACCCATTTAGCCCATCCCCCCCATGCACAGCACCTCCAGCAGCCCTCAGTTTGTTTTCTGTATTTAAGAGTCTCTTATGGTTTGTCCCCCTCCCTGTTACTATCTTATTTTTTATTCCCTTCCCTTACGTTCATCTGTTTTGTATCTTAAATTCCTCTTGTGAGTGAAGTCATATGATATTTATCTTTCTCTGACTGACCAATTTCACTTACCACAAGACATTCTAGTTGTATCCACATTGTGGCAAATGGCAAGATTTCACTCTTTTTGATTGCTGAGTAATATTGCATTTTATATATACACCACATCTTTATAAAACAGGGTTTTTCTTATGTTGTCATGTAGAGAGCTGCTTCAAATGCTGTCAAGTTGGGTGTGCATCAGTAACTGTTTCCATGATGATAAACTGGGTCCAGGAGCTTCTTTTCCCTTAATTTTACGCGTTGGTGGTTTGGTGCCTCGATGAGTTTATTCTGTCATTACTTTTATTATTTACATCAGCAGGTATTGATTGTATGCCTCTTGCATGCATAAACACTTATACATTTTATTAAGTTCTCAAATTCTAAAGGAAAATAGAGTCTTCAGTATTACGGAAGTAGGCGGGCTTCTCGGAAGATTGGTCAAAAAAAAAAAAAATCAGTGGCATTCCACCAGATTTATGTACCTCTAGTTTGGGGCAGGTTTACTGAGAAGCTGAGGAAATTTAGGAGTTGGATCATCTCAGTTGCTTGGGTCCCTTCCAAAACTTTGTTTTTTATTTCACATTTATATTTTTGTATTATTATCATTAAAGAGAGTCCCTCTCTGATAAGTTTCAGGCTCCTCAAAACATGGATATGTGCCTGGTTCTGGTGATGGTGGGTCTTCTAGTAATCAGTCAATGCTGCCAAGGGAGCAGGAAACCAGAACAAGAGGAAGTTAGAACAAGGCTGAATATTAAAAAAAAAAACAACAGAGTCAGGGACAAGCATGTGAATAGTCCAAATGAAACAAGTGCTCAGCAATTAGAATTCAAATTGGGACGAGAGGAAGAAGACAATTACAGTTTGAAGGTGGGGAGTCAGGGACCACAGAGGAAATCCCTGGAGAATTTTGATTAACGTCTAAATGTGAAGTACCCACAAGTGAGGGGCTTTTTGTAGGAGGTGGAGAGTAGTGTGCGCGTGTGTGGGGGGACTTGCAAGAAATCTCTTACATCTTTTCCGAAACAGAAACCAACCTCTAAGAAGGAAAGAGGGGAGAGCAATCTCTCAACTAACTACCATGAGGGGTCAAGATTTTAGACCCCTTTGGGAGAGTATCTTGCAAAGTGCTTTGCAGGTAGGCACTCAGCCAATTAGCTAATGTAGAGTGGAAACCGGGTAGGACCCAAGAGTGTAGGCTCTCACAGCCTCTCTTCCTTCCAGAACCAGTGAAAAGTTTCATTTCACAGGTTGGTTTGGTTTGGTTTGGTTTGGTTTGGTTTTTCCATGTTACCACTCGGATAGGCTGAGAAGGCCAGGCTTGCCTTCTGGTGTTGTAATATCCACCCATGAACCTGTTTACTGAGTGCTAGAGAACTCTCACTTCAGTTGAGACTTCTTTAATGTTCCAAATAAAACCTAAATGCAGGAGAAACAGTTTTGGAGGCCAGCCTTTTACATCACTTTCACTTGGCTTCTTTTAGTCATAGTCAGGCAATGTGTCATTTTCTCTGTAGAGGACGTATGCAGCTGGGGATGAGTTATTTATAATAATAAGACTTTGCACATATGTAGGTATTTGCATAGTAAGCAGATCATATGGAGTTGGTGGTGTCTGGTGGGTAATGTTGGAATCATGAATATAGCTAATTTTTTAATATGGCTTGTTGGAATTTGCAGGCTGTTGCCTGTAAATATTTTAGCCTATTGGTGCTGAAGCCTGTTGACCAGTGATCAAAGACATTTTCAGATGTGTCTCAAGGAGGTAAGGGGCTGACATCATAGAGAGAGGACTTTCATTTCTCTGCCTCAGCCTCCCTGACTCTATGACATACCTAGCTTATTTTCCCATAATGTTACAATCAAGGTCATTGTTTCTCTGGTCCTTGCCCATTTTATCTGAGCTCTCTTAGCCTCTTCAGACAGTCATTCAGTGGCTGCTTTTCACAGGGCCAAATTTGGTGGGAAGTGATATCTCCCCCTTTCATTCTGTACCTTTGAATGAAAACATAACCTTTGACAATGCTCAGTTCTTTATGAAGATCAGTGTTAGCGCATTGCCTGATGGGTGGCATATATGTGGGAGAATTCATCAGAACAGATTTTCTATTGAAGGATAAATACACCCCCAAATCACAATGGTAATCAGAGCCAGCCGCCTCGTTTCTGATGATTTTACAAATCAGCCGGGCTTTAGAGATGCGTCAACATGACACTGTTCCCACACTGAGTTGTTTTGGCTGCAGGGGTGGCTGGTTCTCTCTCTCTCTCTCTCTCTCTCTCTCTCTCTCTCTCTCT
>NW_027527436.1:3355936-3446477 GCF_008692635.1 Crocuta crocuta | reverse complement strand
TCTCTCTCTCTCTCTCTCTCTCTCTCTCTCTCTCTCTCTCTCTTTCTTTCCAGCTGCATTTGTGAGTGTTTTCATCCTTTGCTAAAATATGTTTCTCAAAAATGTGATTAACAGTCATTTTCAGATACAGATATTGGCTCTCCTTCACCAAAGAGACACAGCATGCAAGAACAGGCAAACATCAAAATAATACAAAAGGGTATGTTTATTCATCGGAAACTGTGTTAATGACTACATCTGCCCCTCTCATTTTGGGCTGGCTGGAATCATCTCTGCTCTTCTGATTTGCTGGTGTTTCCCCCGCAGTGAAATCTCTTCATTTGGTACCCCATAAATAAAAAAATCCTCATGGTTGGTCTGATGTTTATGCTTCGAGTGGAAGCTAGAGCAATTTAAAATTGGAAAACCATACTCAATGGGATACGCTCATGAGATACATGCATGTAGGAGAAGTCTGCCACTCCAAGCATTCCTTAAGCAACTTTTAGATCACAAGTTTTCATGCCAAACGCCATCAACAATAGACTGCAAACTGCGGCACTGACAGAGTATCATGAAGCAATGGGAAATTTACATTTGTTGATAGCCCGCCATTTTTATTTGCTGATTTTTCAAGTCAAATAAAATAATGAGCTTGAGTTGCTTGGGGCTTGCCTTTAGATATTTTGGAGCTGAGAGTTTTTAAAAGCCTTGAAGCCAGTGACTTCATCACGAGAGGATTTGCATCTACTCTGGGCCAGTTTCAGTGAAAGTGCCCATTATCTACCATCCTATGGAATGAATTTTATTTTTTATTTTTATTTTTTTAAATATTTTTATTTCTAGGAGAGAGAGAGAGACAGCGTGAGCAGGGGAGGGTCAGAGAGAGAGGGAGTCACAGACTGAAACAGGCTCCAGGCTCTGAGCCGGCAGTCAGCACAGAGCCCGACGTGGGGCTCGAACCCACGAACTGCGAGATCATGACCTAAGCGAAAGTCGGACGCTTAACCGACTAAGCCACCCAGGCGCCCCATGGAATGAATTTTAAAGAGCAATCTTTGAGATCATGCCTTAAAAGAACAAATCAACCATATACAGTGTGCCTCTGTGAGTCCTGCATTATGGTAGGTGCTCTGAGAGCAGTATGGGGAGGTAATACCCAGTCTAAACATGTAGAATTTATATCAGATTGATGGGAGCAGGAAGTATTTTAGTGACAAGGAAGCAGGGTGAAATTACAGAGTTGGAAATGCATGTAGCATGTTGAGACATTAGGTATTTTTTTCTGGCCATGAAGAATGAGGATGTTTTAACTGCTTGCAAGTAAAAGTTTGGACATCTGCAGGATAATCCCCCCAAATCTGTGTGCATCAAGTGACGTGGAAACCTGGCCACTAAAGTCTTTGGTCAAAATTTATGCAGTCGTTTTTTGAGTTTCTAAATCCTGCAAAAATATTCTTGTTGTCTGGTGGGAAGATACAGTAGTTAGTTGGGGAGGACTGGGTCTGTTTTAGCAAGTTTCTTTGCTCAGAAGGAAGTGGAATTTGTTCTAACTCGGTCACAGTGCAGAACCTTGGAGGTATGGACTTCCGTGTAAATCCATGGTCATTGTCCCTGATTTCTTCATTTTTTAAAGATTTGATTAAGAGCCCCAGTGTGGGGCTCAAACTCAAAACCCGGACTGAGACTGAGAGTCACATGCTTTAAAGACTGAGCCAGCCAGACACCTCTGTCCCTGATGAATAAAATAAGATTTGTAAAATCTTTTGAGGTGGTCGTTGGGATGGTGTTTGATATGCCGACTTGTCATAGATATCTGTGCTATCTTAGGAGGGTAATTCTTTATCCGTACTGGTCTTCCCTACCTCCTACTGCCGGCTCCAGGAGTTCTGACCGTCACTGGTAGCACCAACCAGAGACTGCAGACAGTCGGAGGAAATTCAGTGTGTTTCCCTTGCAACCTCCGGGGATTCTTCTTTCCCTATCCCTTGCCACTCAGCATCCATCCCGTTGTGCACATATTGTAGAGTGGTCACTGGAAGCAAGAGTTTGGATTCATCTGTGCTCTCCTTACACTGAGGATATATTCTGACTGTGGAGAAATAATATATAGTGTATGGGAAAAGCTCTGCATTTGCAATCGGAAGTCTGTATTTAAGACAGCTTTGCTATTTAGCCTTGTAACCCTGAACAACCCCTTTGAAATGCACTGAGTTACAAGGTACTCACCTGCAAAATGCAGATAATAAGACTTACGGTTCCTGTATACACTCAGGTGGTCAGGCTCAAAGGAGTTAAAGAGTATGAGTGACTTGTGGTGGTGAAGGCTTTAACGTCTCCTACGCTGGCTTTGTGGTTTTGGGGTTGTAGTTGTTTTGTCTAAGTGTCTAGTTCCTTCAGGACATGTTTGAGCAACCGTGGGTTGAAGGTGAGAGTGTGATATAGGACTGGACAAAGGAGCAGAAGACCCGAGATTTTTGACCCTCCTTGGTAGATCATTCTTGTGTCATGGCTCCTCTCTTGGATGCACTGTGGGTTACTTCACATCCTTCTCTTCCAGTGCATCTGTCCCCACCTTGATCCCATGATGGGGCTGGGGACTGTTTCTCTTTTTTGTCCTTGACTCCTCCTGAGCACCTTGACTAGGGTTTGGCACATAGCAAAGGCTCAGTATATATGCATTGAATGGACATCTGAGGGAAGAAAGGAATGAGGAAAGAGAGGAAGGAAGGAAAGATGTCCAGAAAACTTCTTTGATAGGTTTAGAAAGCTCAAGTTTTGTCAAAGAAAATCACCGAAGGATGGAACAGGAAGGGGAAAAATTTAATGGAGACTGCCTTGATAAAGATATTTACAAAACTGAACTTTTTTACTCCCTAATCCTTTAAAAGGAAGTCACGAATTTTTATTTTTTACAATAATCCTTACAAGTGCTGATACTTTCAGGCACTGAGCTGAAGATAAAGATAATGTCCTTGAATTATTCAGTAGCACAATAACAACGTTCCAAAGTTTGTTATGAAAATGCCATTGACTTAATTTGTCTTCTTCCTTTGGAAAGAGAAGTTATTGAATTAGCAATTACTTGGTAGCATGGAAAAATGTGTTAAAAATTTTAGATTGAAAGTATATGATGAAGGTTCTCTCTGTTTCTGTCTCTCTGTGTGTCTCGCTCTCAACTACTCCTCACCCCCTCCCNCCCCCCCCCCCCCCCCCCCCCCCCCCCCCCCCCCCCCCCCCCCCCCCCCCCCCCCCCCCCCCCCCCCCCCCCCCCCCCCCCCCCCCCCCCCCCCCCATAATTTTCAGAGGGATTGAGAAGTCAATAGTCAAAAGTCTTAACATGTTTGGATGGTAGGACATTCTACTACATGAGAATAATGTATATGTAAGAGATGATGAGATACCACTTTCGCTCTTTTTGTGCTTATCCTGTGAACTTAATCTCTGTCATCTCTCAACTCATTCTAGTACGTTTAAAGATGTAAGGAAAAATTTTGATGGATTATTCAAAACATTAAATCACATAGAATTACAATAATTATTAAGTAGCCTTAAACTCATGATAAGATTTATCAAGTACTTGTGAGGAAGCTAGCCTTTATCACTGATGACAAGAAATAAATAACACCATAAATTTAAAAATTATTTTAAGGGGCACCTGGGTGGCTTAGTCGGTTGAGCCTCCGACTTTCGCTTAGGTCATGATCTCGCGGTTCGTGGGTTCGAGCCCCGCGTCGGGCTCTGTGCTGACTGCCAGCTCAGAGCCTGGAGCCTGTTTCAGTCTGTGACTCCCTCTCTCTCTGACCCTCCCCTGCTCACGCTGTCTCTCTCTCTCTCTCCTAGAAATAAATAAAAAACATTAAAAAAAATTATTTTAAAAATAGTTTAGTTTACCAAGTAGCTAAAATCAGTCGTAGTTACATTAAGCTAGTTCCAAGGTAACTATAGTGCAATGTTGGCTCCATGTATACAGTGAATCTTATGGAAGTTATGTATATATTTTAACTTTAAACTGAATGAACTAAATTATCAATGATATTATTAGTAGAATAAATTTAAGTTGTAGAAATCAGTTACTCAGATAAATATATCACCAATAATGTTAAATAAAACTGGGTATTTATGCTACCAAATTAATTGTTATTTGGTTATATTTTATGTTTTAATGTGTTTTAATATAAAATTTATAATTTTTTCTTACACAGTAAATTATGTTGAATATTAAATATGTGTTTATTTTTCCACATTGTACTGTAGTATAAAAATAATGATCTGGTAATATACCAAAAAGACTTAATTCTGTGGCTTCAAAGCCATTCCAATTCAAATTGGACCAGCTATGTGAGTGAAACAGTAGTGTCTGGGGTTTAAGATTGAACCAATTCTATCCCTGAGTATTAATTTTTGTGGCTCTGTTGAAAACAAATTATAACATATTTTGGGATAAAATATACATTAATGAAGACCACCATGATTTACATAATAATTAATTTACTGAGTCTAAAACTGACAAGTTCAAAGTAAGTACTTTTCCTATACACTTGACTTAGAAATATATAGAAAAAAAGAAGGTATTTTGATGTAGGCAAGTTATGAGTGTGGACCTTTTATTAGCATTTTTTCCCCCTATGGTCAGAGAGCCATTTAAAACCAACTCAAATGTAACCATATAATACATTAAATGGGAATTTAGGATATTATAGATGTGAGGTTATCTTTCAAATTACATGTAATAAATAGCAGACCTTCCTCTTTGGTTGACATTGACACCTTGAGAAACTTAAAGAACAAGTGCTTCCCTAGTCTGCCCCATCTCTAGCCTTGCTGAAGTCCTCAGAGTTTCCTGTCACTTTTGAGGGCCTATCTGGCAATGTCAGACAATTGGAATAGAATTTTCTATTGATTTGACTGATGCAGTAGGTTGTTGTCGTGTACAAACCCACAGTGATTTCAGTTTATTGGGGCAGAGGCACCAGTCTTGAGTTTAAAACTCAATTTCCAGGGTATCATAAACTGTGTATCCGTAGACTAATCATAGAAACTTTATGGTCTTGATTTGACAGAAGGTAGCTGAGACTGACTAGTTCTCAATTTAGGATCTTTGGGGGAAGTAGTAGGGCAAAAACTGATTTTCAGGATTTTTTAAATATTTATTTTGAGAGAGCAAGAGAAAAAGAGAGAATGAGTGAAAGAGGGGTAGAGAGAGAGGGAAACAAGGGATTTGAAGCAGGCTCCAGGCTCCGAACTGTCAGCACAGAGGCTGACCCGGGGCTTGAATCCATAAATCGTGAAATCATGACCTGAGCTGAAGTCAGATGCCCAACCGAGCCACCCAGGCACCCCTGATTTTCAAGATTTTTAAAAATGTAATGAAAATAAGACCTAAAATCACAAGGTGCATAAGCTAACTAAGCCATCTCTTTGTTTTGGCATTTGGCTGGGATTATATGCCCCCCTTTTTTCTAACAAGATTGAGTTATCTTACAAAAATTACAAATTCTTACTGGCAATAACATAGTTTTTTTTAATAATAAAGGTAGAACCATTATTATTAACTAAATGCAGTTTGATTATCAAGCATAAAATAATAAGACTTATGGAGTAAAGCTATAAAAGGTATCAAGTTTCCTTGGAAGTAAGTAACTCAGAATCTCTTTTAGTATTTTTAGTTCAATAAAGTGAGGTACTATTTATGACTGCAGCTAGATACCAAAATATTATTCTTACTTCACAGGCACTATATCTAAATTGTCAGACAGCATCAGTCATGAGAATAAACAAATGTTTTGGGAACAAATTAATTCATTGATGTATTTAAAAAGATTAATTTATTTATGAACACAGTCTGTTTTCTTTTAGAACGTTAGTTTATATGTGCCCATGATTTACTGTATTCGGGGAAATCTTGGATTGGGTGTTATATATCTCAATGTAGATTTGGTCAGTAATCTAGTCTGCTTTATTTAAAAAAAATTTTTTTTTTACCTTTATTTATTTTTGAGAGACAGAGAGAGACAGAGTACAAGCAGGGGAGGGGGCGGAGAGAGTATGAGACACAGAATCCGAAGCAGGCTCCAGGCTCTGAACTGTCAGCACAGAGCCCGACCTGGGGCTCAAACTCACAAACTGTGAGATCATGACCTGAGCTGAAGTCGGACGCTTGAGCGACTGAGCCATTCAGGCGCCCCCAAGTCTGCTTTATTTTTAAATAAAAATGCTCTGCATCTTGTGCAGGCAGGCAGGTAAATAAACTGGCTAAAACATACCTCATCATATGATGCTTCCACTTTGTAGAAATTACTAAGGAGGGAGCATTAGATACTAAGCTCTCTGGGAGCACTGACACATTCTGTTGGAGATTTTTTGCCATCAGTGCTAATTCCAGTGCCTGTTCCACAGACCATGTTTAAGTACACAGGACATTGGTAAATATCATAGATATCAAGCCAAGATTTTAGTATTAACTTCTTTTTTCTTTTAAACCCTAATGCTTTATTCATTCATGAGATTATGATTAATAAGATAATTGTGACTATTCATTGTGAGTTAAGCCATATTTCCAAATCAGATGTTACAATTCAGTTAAATGTGTTACTGGAATTAATAATGACTTCCAATTTTTCATTGTTCTGGCCCAACCATGTAACTACTCATATGTTATCTAATCATTGAAGTTACTTTTATGATGGAAATCATCATAGTAAAATTGAATCTCAAATCTGATCAAATACAGTAGCTGATATGATCCTGCAAAGTATTTATTTGGATATTTCCCCTTCCTCAAATTTAAATGACATTGCAGTGACTAATAACAAGTGAATTACTGATTATAAATACCCTGAGTATTGGTTAGCTTAATGTTAGGCTTGAAATAAGCCTAATATTAGTGTTGATATTAGCCATGAGAAAAGTAAATAAAATATATACACAAATTAATTCTTATTATTATTGATATTAATAGTGTTTGCCCTTTCAAAACAAACATAGCCCAGATTTATTTTACTAAAAGAGAAACTGATGTTTGTTGAAGAAAATTATTTGTACACATTAGCTTACTTCATCTTCTCAACCATGTCAGCTAAGCATTAATTTGCAGATTGAGAAACTGAGGCTTGATTAGCTTATGTTAATATGCTCAAGCTAGTGGGTGGCAGAGCGATTATTCATGCCCATTTTTTTTTTCTGACTCCAAAGTCCATGTGTCCTTTAACATTCATTGCTCCAAATGGACTCTTTTTTTTAGTTTTGGTGGTTTAGTCAAATGGAAGTTTTTAGTATATATTTTTGTCACCTTCCAACATAGTTTTATCTAGTTGTGATCTTATTACTGATTTTTCGGTTGCATTCAGAAATTCGAAAGCATGTCTGACTGAAAAAAAATTGTTTTGAATAGTAGCTAACTGATGATTACCAAAATATTTGAATATTAGAAAATATGACAGTTCTGTGTTACTGAGAAATGAATTAATCCCCAAATTTATATTTTTAACATTTATTCATTTTTGAGAGACAGAGAGCTACAAAGCATGAGTGGAGGAGGGACAGAGAGTGAGAGGAAGCACAGAATCCGAAGTAGGCTCCAGGCTCTGAGTTGTCAGCACAGAGCCCGACATGGGGCTCGAACCCACAGACTGTGAGATCATGACCTGAGCTGAATTTGGATGCTTAACTGCCTGGGCCACCCAGGTGCCCCAAATTAACCCCAAGATTTAGTGGTTTCAAACAGTAATGATTTATTCTCTGTTCTGGTTTCAATGGTTTGAAATTTTAGGAGCAGCTTCGTTGGGAATTTCTGACTCAGGGTCACTCCTGAGATTGCCTGTCACCAGCAGTTGGATGTTGGCCAGAGCTACCAGTCAAAAGAAGGCTTGGATGGGGTTGGAGGAGCCACTTCCAGGGTGGCCACTCATACAGCTGGCAAGTTCCTTCCTCTCCATATGGGTCTTTCCTCATATGGGCTGGCATCCCATAGAGCAAGTAATTCTCAAGAGTGAGGCAGAAGCGTCAGTGTCTTTTATGACCCAGTCTTGGAAGTCACACCCCATCACTTCAGCCATATTGAAATGGTCACTCTGGCCAGACCTAATTCACTATTCACTGCTTACACGAAGATGTGCCTATCAGGAGACAAGGGTCGTCACAGACCATCAAGGAGGCTGCCTGTCACAGATACAAATATTATATATGTATGATTTCATAGGTGATATTATTGATAACACCTTCCTAATTTTAAAGAATAAGAAACAGAATTTAAGCCTTCTTCAAGCTCATCTGTCTTTAGGGAAGAATCTGCCTTAAAATAAATAATGAGCAATGTGTATAATTTTTCTCTCTTTAAAAATGTAGGAGTACACTTGTGATGAGTCCTGGTTGATGTCTAGAGAAGAGTTGAATCACTATATTGTACACCTGAAACTAATGTAACACTGTATGTTAACTATACTGAATTAAACTTAAAAAAGTAAAACGTTATATATATTTATTTCTTTATATAATTTATTAATAGTTGCAGATTTGAGCTTGGCTTGTTTCTAATAGGGATTTCTTGTGAAGGGCCATGTACATGTTCTGAGCTGCATAAGCTGTCAGTGCTTAGTGATTCACTTTGTTGAGCAGGTGTCTTTTCTGACGTAAAATGTCTTAAAATACAAGTGTGGTCATTCACTCTGTTCTCCAGTTTTCTCTACAGTCAGAGAACTTCTGATGTCCAGGAAGGCCTGGCCCCTATCTTCTGCTTCTCCTGGTTTCTTACCGCCCCCTCCCCGACCAGTATGCTTCTACTCCAGCCACTATGGCCTCCTTGCCATCCTTTGAGCTTACCAGGCTTGCTCCTGACACAGGGCCTTGGCATTGGCTGTTTCTTCTACTTGAAATACATCCTTGTAAGGAACTCCTTTCATAATCCAAGCGTTTCTCAAGTGCTACCTTTGCAATGGGATCTCCATTGACCATTTTTTAAACCCTTTCCCCTCTGCTTAGAACAGTGAACCTGAGGCATAGTAGGGGCTCACTTTTTTTTTTCTTTTTAATGGAAGGAAGGAATTAGTAATGAAGGCATAGGGAGGTACTGAGGCTGCTTTATACTGCCCGGAGCAGTTTGGTATCATCCACTTGGCTCATTTTCAGACACTGGTGCTTGGTCTTTGCAAAGAGTCTCTAAACATAGTGATCAAGTGTGAATGTTCTTTATTTCTGTGGGAGATTCGTGTCATTCAGAAATCGGCACTATTTCCATCTTCATATCTTTAGAGTTCCAACACAGAAAGAGAACAAAAAAAAAACCCCACACACATACACAATATTTCTACTAAGGCATATTATAGGGGACAGGTTGATATTATTTAAGGGAGGAAATTAATTGAGCCATTTCTGTAGACATTAGGCAAATTGTTTCACTCAGAGTTAAAAAGCAGCTGGGGAGTATTAAAGTATAGGGTGCCTGCATGTACTTTATGATGGTCTTAGCTTATGACCTTATATTGCTTTTATTTCTCTATTAAATCAAGATATATCTCATCGAGGCTGCCATCTCATGTGACACAGCATGGTTCATTCTGGTACATGGGAACAGAATTGTGTCTGATTGAATGGAAAGTTGTATCCATCTTTGACATGTACATAGTGTGGCACTCTCCAGACTGGAATTTTGCTCTACATCAATCTCCATGGAGTGAGAACAAGGCCCATAGCCCCTCACCATGGGTTCTTTGCTCAGCTTGCGCCATCCCTAACCTGGAAGCTGTGTCTTTCCTTTTCCTCTGTGACTTTCCAGCAAAATGTCCCTACATGGTCCTTCATTTGGACTTAATACAGCAAGAGGCAACTAAGCTTTTAAAATTTATGAAACATCTTAAGAAACCAAAACTATATGAAAGATAACTGTTATGGTTGAATTGTGTCCCTCACCTAAATGTTTAAGTTCTACTCTCCCAGTACCTCAGAATGTGACCTTAATTAGAAACAGAGACTTTGCAGATGGTCAAGATGAGACAAGGTCATTATGGTGGATCTTAATCCAGTATGACTGGTGTCCATATGAAAGGGGAAATTTTGGACATGGAGAGAGACACTGAGAGAATGCCGCATGAAGGTTAGTTTTCATTGCCATAAGCAAGGGAACTCAGAAGATTGCCAGCAAGCCTTCGGAAGCCAGGGAGAAGAATGGAACCGATTCCGCCTCCCAGCCCTGCAAAGGAAGCGACCCTGGTGACATTTTGATTTGGGACCATGATATCCAGAATTGTGAGACAGTACATTTTTGCGTTTGAGCCACCCTGTCTGTGGTACTTTGTCACAACAGCCCCAACAGACTAATATAATAACTCTTCACTTATATATCCTAAAGCGTACATTTGGCAGTGTTCAGGTAACACCAAAACAATCAACTTAGCACAATGTAGATGTGAAAAAACTTGCGTACAGCCAAAGATGTGTGGAGTAGGTTAGGCTCATGTAATGAAGTGATTGTTTAACTCACGTTTCCATGGAATGCTGTTTGTGAATTACAATACCTTAGTATTGACATACTTGCTACAGAATGACTGTAGGTATTCTTTGAATATTAGATCAGGGACATGAAGAGGTATTACCCCTTTGGGAGAAAACATGGAAATGATCTCGTCTAATCTCTTCATGGTACAGAAAAAGGAAGTAGAGGTGAGTAGTCTGCCTCAGTTGGACCACAGGAGCTAGGAAGGAGGCTTGATCCAAGATTACCAACCACTCCTGTTTTCAAAACCCAGTTTTTTCTCTTACAAAGTATGAGTCATCATCGTAGAGTAGCTGCTTACCCATGTTTGCTGAACGAATAAATGAACCTAAAAGACTTCAAACCAGTCTCTAGAGTGTTGGTAAAATATGCAATGTTTTTCATTAGTTTGAGTAGTTAAGATTTTTACCACTTGGGATAGGTAGAAAAGTGGACCTGGGCTAGCCTGACTCCTAGTGTGCCCCTACTTTGCTTGTGAATTTGGGCAGGTCAGCCCATCTAGGCCTCAGTCACATCATCTTCATAACCGAGATGAGAGTACCAGGCAAGGTTATTATAAGGATGAGATAATGTATATAAAGCCCGGAGCACAGTTCCTGGCATTTAAGTGTGCAGCAGGGGCTCGTTTGATTTAATCATCCTTAAAACCTGTACCCATAATAACTAATATCATTATATACATCTAAACCGTGCTGTTGATATGGTGCATTTGAGCCTGCTTTCTTTTAATAATGACGGGGTGTGAATTCAGTTGCAGCTCTTGTCTTTCCCCCGTGTCTTTCCTTTATCCAAGGGCTGGGCATTCTCATGGAGGTAACTGGGGCTCTGTGGTCAAGAGAAGGCAAAACTGAGTAGTTCACATGAGTCAGGTCCACAGTCTTCTTTTTTCTCAAACATTCTGTACCCAACCATGAGTCACAAATACTCACGGGTAATAGACCTGTGCCATGGGTGATTATTTGGGTGACATCCAGGATAAGAGGAAATGGCCCACCAGCTCCAGCTCAGGGTTCATGCGCTGCATGGATCATGCCAACATGAGTGTCCATGTTTGGTTATATTTTTTGAAATCTGCTTCAAAGGCTGGCTATCACCCCGATTCTCTCTTTTTTAATGTTTTTTTTAATTTATTTTTGAGAAAGCACAGGTGGGGGAGGGACAGAGAGAGAGGGGGTCAGAGAATCCGAAATGAGCTCCAGGTTCCGCACTGACAGAGTGAGCCCAATGTGGTTTGAACTCATGAACCAAACCACGAGGTCGTGACCTGAGCTGAACTCAGATGCTCAACCCACCCAGATTCTCTTAATGGTCATTTATAATTTTATCATAAATTACATATGTATGTTGAAATGTATTCTAAATCTATATTCTAAATTTATGTTTTTCTTACTTGTCCAGTACCTTAGGGTTTGTGAGATCCAGAAGTTTATTTCATGCTGTATGAAGGAATATTTCCACTTATCTCTTATAAATAGAGTGATTAGGGGTATACTCATATATGCACACTGCTGGGCCTAAAATCACTGAAAACTGATTCTTAATTGTGATAATATAAACAATAAGACGTGAGCGAAATGCTAAATTATATAGGGATCCTGGAACAATAGAAAATATTGTAAGTGAATTTTGATTTACAAAAAGGAAGTAATGTCTAGATAAAATACACTGTTTCCAAACCTATTTTTAGACTGATCTCACACAGTAAGATGAGGATAGTATAATAAAGTAATAAGAATATACATGTCCCATGTAGGTAGGCAAACAACAGGGCAAAGGTGTAGAAAAAGCATGTTAACGTTTGAAAGTTCATATTTAGTTTCTTTTTTGTCCTAACTTTTTCCTGCAGCTTTAAAGAGTCATAGACAATGTTGGTATCTATTCTTCAGATAAATCATCTACTTTACATTTTAGATATTTAGCTTCTCTTGCATTTTATTATCAGAAACAATTGCTTGAAAGCAGGGTCTTTGTTTCCTAAGAGGGTAGCTGTTTCCACTTGAAATCACAATCCTTTGTGATATTAAAATTAGCTCCTTAGCAGGAACTCTGATGTTACCAAGGTGGAGAAGCAGCAGCAGTGACTAGCAACTGGATCCATCCTTGGAAAACAAAGATCCTGTTTTCATGCAAATACCGTTAGTGATTAAAAACAGAAAAAAATAATTGAGCAGGGCTGAAAGAGCTGTTGGTGCTACATGTTTAGAGAAATCCCTGAAAGCTATTGAGCCCTGCATCCAGTTGACCTTTCCCATTCTCTCAAGGTTAACGGGGTCCAGGAAAATGGTAATGTAATAATTTGGGTTTCTTGGATGTCCCACTGACTTATATCGCATGTCCCTCAAATTTGCTCACATTTTGTATGGTGGAGGAGGGCAGTGTTGATTGTAAAATCTATGGGGAATCCCTCTGTTCTCATTCTAAGCTTCTTTCTATTTATTATTATCCAAGTCTACGAGGAAAGATGACCTCAGTGAGGAAATTGTATAAAAAGTCTCCCTTTTATTCAAGTTAAATGCGACGCTGCCATTCATAGGTCCGATAGAAAATAGTAAGGGGTATTTGTTATCAGAAACCTGTGATGTAATATCACAGCTCTTAAAGTCAAAGACATCCATAACCAAGGAACCTCACACACATAGTAGGCACTTTGGTCTCTGCTCTCTTCTCTCCTGAACAGCAAAGGGAAGCTGTTCACTCCTCTTCTGAACATCCAGAGAGGAAAAGCTGGACATGAGTCTGTGATTCTGTCCTTCCCTGCATGAATATCTGGTTGGTGCAGGCTGTGTAGGGCCGCCTTGAAGGAGCTCTTGAGAGCCCGAGTGTTTTGGTGTTATCAAGAGGGGCTCATTATACCGAGAGAATCAATTTAGAATGACTTTAATGGGATTGAGAGTCAAACTGCAGTACAGCCCTATGACAAAGAGAATTTAAAGTACCCTGTATTTATTATGCCTTTCTCTCTTTAATTATGTCTGTCCCTAATATTCTACTGTTAGCTCCTTTAATGTTTTTCTTCCCCACGTTTTTGGCATTTTTATGATTTGCAGTTCCATTCTCAATGGGCACGTGTCATAATGTCATCTAATTCTATTGAGAAAAATGCCCCTGTTTCCTGTGGCTTTTGGCCAAGCCATACTATTACTTTTGATTCGGATATTTTTTTTTTCACACAGACTATGTAGTCTGCGCAATAGAAAGCAGAAGATTCTTTCCAATTGGAAAAAGAGATTTAATGCTTTCTTTTGCAATCTCCTTGGACGCATAGGTGATGTGTCTCATAGTCCTATACTTAACACCTAATACAGTATCTGGTCACTTAGAGTGCTTAGTAGTTGTTGGTTGAATAAATGAATAATTGAATGAATGAATGATATCAGCAATCAGACCTAATCACATTTTGTTCTCAATATTAATATAAAGGAAGGTTTGGCCGTCTGCTGACTGGGCCAGTGGAGGACCCAGCATTTCGAGGGTATAGTGAATGCATAACGTGATAGACTGAAATCCAAATACTTTTGGATATTCCTTGACTTTTTTCTCGTCTTCTATTTGTTCATCGATTTATTCAACTGCACATTCAACTATGTGCACATTATTATATTACATTTTCCCCTCTCTTTTCTTCTTCTTGGCGATTCTTTTTCACTTCGTCTATGATTTACCTCTGCATCTCTTTTGGTTTTTACTCTTCTTTTCCTTTGGATCTTACCTCGCATCCAGTCATCAACTTTTTCTTCCTCTCATTGCCTTACCCTCTCCTTGCTTCCCACGTTTCTCCTTGATCTCCCTTAAGACTTATGTTTCTACTTCCAATCCTCTGGATATGGACCTCTTACACTGTCCTTTCAAAAATATATCCTGTGGTCTTCTTATCTCCCTACCCCTTCTTTTCCTTCTCTGTAAAGGCCAAAGAAGCAGAGGCATAGTCATGTAAAGAGTCATTCCAGACACTACACCGTCCTTTCGGACCGTTGCTCAGATTTGTTTGTGGCAACCAGTGATCACATTCATTCCATTGTCTTCAGGTAAGATCATGCCTAAAACTCTTCAAGCACAGGATAAACTGTCCTTTTTAAAAAATATATAAGTAAGGGGCTCCTGGGTGGCTCAGTCTGTTAAGCATTGACTCTTGATTTCAGCTCAGGTCATGATCTCACAGTTCCTGGGTTCAAACCCCAGACTGGGTTCTGCCTTGGCAGCCTGGACGCTGCCTGGGGGTTCTTCTCTCTCTGTCCTTTCCCCATGCATGTGTGCTCTCTCTCTCTCTCTCTCTCTCAAAATAAGTAAATAAACTTAAACCACAAAAGTCAACAAAAGCCCTCCCTAAAAGGCTACTGTTTGACTTTCCATTATAACCTACGCTTTGAATTTTGGCTTTGACTGGAGATCTCAGTTCCTTCTACATATTTGTCATCCTCTGCTTTATACGCAGAGAGGCTCACAACAATATCAACAACAGCAACAACAAAAACAAATAGAATTTGACCAAAATTTAAGGTTGGTTTAGAGTAGGGCAAAAAGGATAACAAAATAGGAAAGAGAAAATTCTTAAAAGTCTGACCTCATTTATTTATTTCTTAAAATAAATTAAATTCTAGATACCATATTAGCGCCCTGGGATTCAATGGTGAACAAGACTCGGCTCCTCCTAAGGGAGAGAGATTCTACTGTAGTGTGATGAGGACATGGTGGGACTGTAAGAATGGTGTCCAGCCCCGAACCTGGAGGGATCAGGATACATCCCTCGGAAGAAATGGCAGTCATGCTCCTTCGGGAAGGATGATTTAATAGTGACTAGGAAACGTGGTGGAAGGCCATGATCATTGCTGGCCGCTGGAACATTATAGGAACAGCATGGCTGGGGCATATGCTTTCAATGATGTGAACATAGGAAAGGAGGCCACAGGGGTGAAACCATCAAGGTCTTCTTGGCCATGCTAACGAGTATGGACGGCATCCTGAAGCAAAGAGGAGCCACCGGAGGGCTTTCAACGGGAGTGGGCTTCTGGAGAGACGCTGTGGACGTTATACACAAACTTGTGGAGGTGTTGTGGAGAATGCATGGAGTAAAATCGTATACAGGTACAGCGAGGAGGTTGTAGTCATGATCGCAGCCTAGGAAGTGGTGGTGACCATGAAGTAACGAGGAATTCAGAGCCTATGAAGAGGGTAGACGCACAGGCCATGCTGGTGTATTGGATGCAAGAGATGAAGGAAGAGCAGGGGGTCAAGAATGGCATTCAGTCTCTTGGGTTCTGAGGAAAGGTATTATTTCTGAGGAGGCATCTCGGTTATCTTTGATCTGTAAGTGCAGGCTAGCGTTCCTAAAAGCTTCCAGATTGGCATCCCTGAAGACTAATGCCATCTTCTGTTTCATCACAGCGAACAGCAAGGCTGGTTTCTCAAGGTGCTCTCGTTCTGTTTGCAGAAACTCTGCACGGCAAAAGCAGGAACCCAGAGGGTTGTAGGCATACTCTTAAGTTGTGAGCAGTTTGGACTGAATGCAGTGTTGTCAAGCAAATGGTTAAAATAGACTTCTTACTATCTTTTATAGGTGCATCCAGTCAAAATAATTGTACCAGGGTGTGTGTGTGTGTCTGTCTGTCTGTCTGTGTGCACACGTGTGTTTATATATATATACCCACTCGCCGTGTGCATATGTGTGTTTGTGTATAGAGATACATCTCTTCCAGTTCCCCCGTCACTGGGAGGGTTTCATTTAATGCCAGTGAGATGCTGGTGGTGCTTGTGATGTGGATACCTGCCCCAGCTCTTGGAGAGGAGCCCTAACCCGTTTCCACAAAAGTAAGCCAGTCAGTTACAATGATTTTTTTTCCCACTGCCTAACGTCTGGACTAAATCTGAACTGGTGACTTCAAAGTGAGTGACTCCATAGCCCATTACCAGTCCCTCGAGACACGTAATCTACTTTAAAGATACATTTTAAATAGCCTACTATGGGAAATGTAGTTAGCAAGCTCAGATATGCTTACATTTAAGGACTCTCAGAAATGCATTTACAGACTTGAGAAAAAAATCTTAGCACGGAGTAAAATGCGCATGAAAGATGATTCATTTTATTAGAGCAATTAAAACATTGGCTCCTGTTTTCATCCGTCATAGTCATGAAATAAAAATATATTGGAGAAAAAGTGATATTTACCTGGAAATGAAATTTAAAATATAAGGAAGATAAAAGGCCATTTTTTTTTTCTGAAAGAAGTAACTGAAAATCTGCTGTAGGTTATAATTCCGGCAGAACCTCATCATTATGGACCAGGAGCTGGAGTGAGATCATTGTGGAACAGGAGCCAGGGTGAGCGCAATCTCAACCCAATATTTTTTGAGGCACAAATGTAGCCAGGAGTGAGTCATTCAACAGGGTACCTCAGAGGTGGAGGGTCTTGGATATAAATGGGCAAGACTGCGGTATAGGAAAATCCGTCACCTTAACCTTGGATGTGCCGTCACCAGCTCCCGGTGAGTTCACAGAAATCCACTTCTCTGATTCCGGTGTCCGTGCTGAAGCCATGTCCACACTGCAGTGATGCTTCAGGTGACTCAGAGATGGCTCATTAAAGTCGACTGTCTCTGGTCCCAAACTCCAAGTGATATAACCTTTCTTTCTTGGGTTGCAAATAAGTTATATAGAAATAACATGGGGAATGATTAATCTGTGTGGACTTTGCTCATTGCCTTCCTCTGAGAATGTGCCAGTGAAGAGAGAACTGGAGTCTTTGGTTCTGTCCAGGAAAGGTAGGAGGAGGAGGGAGAGGGTAAAGAGAGGGATGGCTTTCCCTTACCTTGTCTGTTTAGTCACTATTTGCCAGTGTGAGGTACCAAGAAGAACGTGGGACTTAGATATTAGGTGCAATTCCTTGGGGCCAAATGAACTGCTTTGCAGACTTGCTTTAAAGGGTGAATGAAGTCATTCGTATATATTCATTCATTCACCAAGTACTTATTGAGTTTTTACTTATTGCTAAAGAAAGTGAATACTATTGGGTTCCTGTTCTCATGGAACTTACATTCTAGCGAGTGATCTAGATCTAATACACAACTGAACAAATAAATATGTAAAATATCAGCAGGTGGGTGATGAAGCAAGGTAAGGAGTGAGAAGGACCAAATGGTGGTGCTATTTTACGTATGGTGATAAGGGGAAGACTCTGTGATGTAGGGGGGGGGCCCTAGTTCAGTGCCTTCCTGAATCAAGTAAAGAGGGAAGAGTATAGGGAAGCGTCTAGCACAGTGCTGGGCACATGGTTAGCACTTAATCAATGGTCACTCATATTATAATTACTGTCATCATTATCTTTGATAACTAATGGTCTACTTTAAGCCTGCATGCCCTTTTGAAAATTTGGAAGTCTATAAAGTATTATAGGAAGTTTGCTTTCAGGGCACACTTCTAACGGAATTCCATAGTATCTTGTATAAAGATCTTTTCTTTTCAGTTGCAATTTAACTTTGGAAATGGCTCATCATGTTTAAAGGAGAATCAACAAAAGCTGATCTTTTTGTGTGTGTGGCTAACTGTCTTGAGTATTTTTTTTTCTCCTTTAGTACAATTAAACATTTCTTGCCCACCTACATGGTGTCACATACCGGGCACAGGGCAAACAAAAACATAAAGTTGAATCTTTGCCCTCAGGAAGCTTATCGTCTTATTTTTTCTCCTAGTAACTCAGGACTCTTGCACTATTTGTTTGAACAGAACTTGCAGGAGGGATTTATATGCTGACAAGGCTCTATGGAGTGTAGAAAAAAAAAAAAAAACAAGTTGCATTTGAGTGTTAACTTTGATGTTTGTTTAGTTTTATAAAATATGTAAGAGGCTTTTCCATTAGTGAATAAGACTCTCCAGAAGCTTTCAGAATCTCATGTCACAAGTAGTTAAATATTGCTAACGGGGAGTCACCAAGACTGACAGCTTGGAAAGCGAAGCACTGTGTGTGGTTTAGGATGCGCGGCCAACACGAAGCCCCCATTCCCATCTTAATTGAGGTCATGCAGACCCAACGGATTCATTTGGTCTGAAAAAGCCAGACTACACGGGAATCCACAATTCGCTTGGCAACACTTTATTATCTTCTGGCCTTTGTTAGCAGCATATCACACCCTGTCTGGGGAAGGCTAGGGTCGAAGATCTCAGCCTAGGTATGTTTCAGTGCTGGAATGAAGTAGAATTTAGGAAAAGTGATTTACACATGAGAGACACACAGGGGGTGCATCAGTGGCAGAAATAAAACACACTTGGAAATTGCATTCCAGAGCTTACTACCATGATTTGCAAAGTCTGTAGTTTAGTTTGGCTTCAGACATGGTACCCGGTCAGAGGGGCTTGTCGTAACTTTAACCGCATCGTGGCTGATGACGCTACCTCCTTTCTCTGATGTTTGTTCTTCAGAGGAGCACACTGTTCTGTTCTATTTTATTCTGTTGTATTCTATAGTTTCCAATTAGGTATGCATTGGTGTGTCCATTGGCTGTCAGTCCTATTATGTGTGTAAGCCTGGAGAGGGCAGGAACTATGCTTATTCACCCAGTTCTTGGCCCCAAAGAGGCTCCCAATGAATATTTGCTGAATGAATGAGTTGGAGCAGTGATGTGCAATAGCAACAGCAGTACCAGCAATAAAATCCTTGGGATTCAAGAGAGTTTGGCTAAGTTCAAGAGTGTTTAACCATTTCTCCTAAGCTTTATGATACCAAAGTGGTGCTATGTGCCAGATGTTGAAAGAACTGTATGGATGGGCTAATAAGTCGCTTGTATGGACTGTTTTTAATTACATATACTTTTAAACTTTAAAAAGTTTTTTGTTTTTTTTTTTTAGTTTTGCAGTTTGAGTGAGGGGTATTATTATTCAGCTCTAACAATAGGACTCATTGACTCAGGTTACAAAATATCCATGTTCTGGTGGGGGGATGCCCATTGAGTAAAAGCCATTGCTATAGCGACATCCTCTATGACCTTCATCCTGTCCTTCAGGTTATATCCTTTGCTGACACCACTGATAAAATCTGGATGGCTTGACCCAAGAGTAGACTCCTGCTGGCACAGTCTCTAATAATGACATCCCTTTGTGGATTCAGACAATTTTAAGGGAATTGCTGGACACAACAGAGATTTTCTTAATGTTGCTGTAGGTTATTTATGTAGCTTTTTAATCATCTACATTTCAACTAAGAGTTATTATAAAGGGCTCAGGATATCTCCTTTCCCCCGAACCTCACCCCCTCACACATCATTCATCGAGGCTAAAGCCAGACCACCATACTCAGAAAGTAAACTTAAGGCAACTGTTCAAACATGCCAGTGATTACTGCTATAGAATCCCATTTCTTCTCACCAATCCTTCTCGGTCTTCTAAACACCTTCTGTTGACACATAGTGGAAGCCCAGTTAAGACACACCGTCCGGAAGCAGCAAGCTACGTGCAGGAACACACTTTTCTCTATGAAGGAAATTGTGAGCCATCACTGAGTTGTTGGGCACAAGCAAATAATACGTACACATCAGAATGGGAAATTGCATGAAGGACCTCGGAAGCTGCATTTAAACATACTCCAGTATACATGTTATCAAAGATATGGGCTGGGCTTTTTGATTAGTGTTATCTCAAAAAATCATACTTTCATCTATTGCTTAATGAATTTAACTGGAGAAAGGGTGATACATTAGATAAATCTACAAATATCTCTTTTTGAATTGAAAGATACTGGTGTTCGATGTTTAGATCAATCTTATTGACAGGAATTACCTACTCCTCAATTTTCAGATGAGTAGTTACATGCAAACAGTTGGCATTCACACAGGCAGGAAGGACTCTAGCTTCCACATCTGCCTTATAGGACTTCTGGCAGAAGCGTGGTTGCTGTCATTCCAACTGAGGGGTATGACTCTTAGCCTACCTTTGAATGGAATTGGAAACTTGAGGCACTCTGAAAATGCATATGAAGCTTTTTTTCTTGTTTTTTTTTTTTTTATGTGCACTTATTTGCTATTCAGTTTTGTCTGAATAGTATTCCTAATAGACCTTCTCCTTGAGATGCAGTAAGTTCCTACGGATGAAGGGGAAGGCTGCCTAGAAGTGTCTGATTATGCTTCCCAAAGGCACAGGTCACTTGGGAAGATAGTGAGCATAGCTGTTGTAAGGACCAGAATCTTAGCCAGGGAGAGGTACATGTGTGAGGTCACCAAATCCAAAGAGTGATCCACAAAGAGGAGCCAAGTATGAACTGAGCAGTCAAGCCATCAAGTCAGAACCCACTGCATCTGAGAAATGGGGTTCCCAGACAATAAGGCGGACCCTACGAAAGAGGCCAAGCTAATGCTGGACAAACAGGGAAGCTGAGGACAGAGCCCAGTAGAGCAGGCACAAGGTAGAAGGGATACCACTTCCTGTATCTATAGGCAAAGTCATGCCTGAGTGTTGAAAGCTAGGGGCAGAAAGTAAGTGGAGAAAGTAACAGGCAAGTATGATCCTGGGCAGAGGGCAGGGCAAAAAAAATAGTCTCTCCTGGATGGTCCAAAAAGTCTCTGTAATTTTCATGGAATACCTGAGTCCTGAGGGTAAGTCATTTTCCTCGTGGACTCTCTTAGTCAAGGTGCCTAGAAGGCGAAGATGCTGACGGATACATGCAGCTTCTGGAGTTAATTTTAACTAGTAAATGCTGTAGTAATTATGCAACTCTGGGTATGGTTTTACTTTCTTCCAAATGTGTTTTTCTCTGTTAAGGCTTAAGCACCCCCCAGAGCCTTAGTTCAGATTCTCACAGTAACAAACTCCAGGATAAAGATTCAATGGCAAGTAGTTTATTTGGGAAGTGATCTCAGTAGAAAAGTGAAGAAGCAAGAGAGAGAAGGAAAGGCAGCCGCTAAGATGTTTTGTTATCAAGGAAGTTATAACCAGAGCCCAGTCCCGCTGGGAAATTCTTGGAGGCCTTAGAGTGATCCACCGAAAAGTGAAGGAGATGGAATATTTGGACAGCAGTTCTCTATCATTTCTTCGTTACGGCCGCAGTGGGAGACTGATTCCTTGGCACATCACCACTGTCATGCAAACAGACAAACCATCATGGTGGCTGGAAAATGCCTTCTGGAAAAAAGAAAAAAAAAAAAGGGAGGTGATGGCATGTGGGCAGCCTATACTGAACTGGTAAGGGAGAGTGGATGTAGGCAGGGTACTGGGGAGCCTCTGCTGTAGCCAAGGAGTACCTTGGCTGACTGTCCTGATCTGCAGCCCATAGGGGGGAAAAAAGTAGACATGAAATGAGTATCTTCATTAATCCCTACACTTGGAGATTTTTACAGGACTTACATGGACAGCTTACCTTCATAGGCCTTTTTACCCTGAAATTCAGTTTTCCTTGTGAAAAGGAAGTATAATTGCAGTAGAATCATATCCGTTATAAAAAGACACACACACCATGATGTTACAAACCTTTAGCACTGGAAAGCCTTTTCCAAGCAGGAAGGGGAAGCTGGACCAGGCAGCGGCCATGCCAGGCTCCTCTTGAAGAATCACTTGTATCAATAGCATTTTGCTCCTTTCTGGGTTGATGAGTCTTGACGCTTTGGCTTCAGGCATGCTGACTTGGCCCCTCTCTTTAACACAACTATGCTAGAGCAAGGATGTAAAACTAAAACTGTACACTTAGCTACGGAAGTGTACACTTGTTGAGCATGAGAAAGGAAATCACAACAAATTTTAAATTTAGCAATGCTTACAAATATCAAAACATTAAATAATTCTGAAAAATACCAGAAATTTAATTAGCTGTTTGCCACTCCTCTGTAAAACAGTTTTGCGAACCTTTGATGGCTTCCTGCTCTTTGATTGCCTCTTCATATGACAACAAAGATTTTGTAATAACATTTTCTGTAGAGAGAATAGAAAGATAATTTAGTCTTTCCTCTAGCATGTTGAGTGAAATTTGCTTTTTTTTGTTGTTGATGGTTAAAAAAAAATTCTTTCAGTTACACTACTCATTATTGGCAATGTTATGTAAATTTTTAGGATTGTTGTCAAATTTTTGGAAAAACTCTGTCAAGCTTCTTTCATGTATGAGCTGTGAGATTTAGAAGACTTGTCTAGACTACAAGTTGTTTCAGACATTTCAAACCTTATATTTCTGCCATGACCGCATATACTCAGTGTCCCCAGAGGACATCTTTACATCTCTGTATGGCCCTTGGCCCTGCATTCTCAGACATGTTGGGGCCCATGGTTGATGGAGTGGTGGGATCATTCCTACATGGGATGACTAACAATAATTTGACTGTGTGTGGAAATGATTGTGAGCCATGTGACTAGAAACATTAAACTCAAGTTAAATGTATTACCAGCTCATCTGTCTCTTAGCCAAATGCCGAGAATGCCTGAGGCCACTCCTAGGCCATCCAACCAAGGAGAAACGCGGAGGGGAAGATGGGGATCAGTTGTTGTTAAAATTTCTTACTTTAGGGGGGCGCCTGGATGGCTTGGTTGGTTGGACATCCTGACTCTTTTTTTTTTTTTTTATGAATAGAATTTATTGTCAAATTGGCCTACATACAACACCCAGTGCTCATCCCAACACGTGTCCTCCTCAGTGCCCTTCACCCATTTTCCCCTCTCTCCACCCCCCCATCCACCCTCAGTTTCTTCTCTGTATTCAAGAGTGTCTTGTGGTTTGCCTCCCTCCCTCTGTTTGTAACTATTTTTTCTCCTTCCCTCCCTCCCTGCCCCACAATCTTCTGTTAAGTTTCTCAAGATCCA
This sequence comes from Crocuta crocuta, assembly GCF_008692635.1. Taxonomy (NCBI): domain Eukaryota; kingdom Metazoa; phylum Chordata; class Mammalia; order Carnivora; family Hyaenidae; genus Crocuta; species Crocuta crocuta. The sequence goes on along the minus strand of NW_027527436.1, from coordinate 3,423,246 downwards.
CATATGAGTAATGGATGTCCTGACTCTTGATTTCAGCTCAAGTTGTGGTCTCAGGGTCATGAGATTGAACTCCACGCTGGGCTCCATGCTAGGCCTGGAGCCTGCTTAAAATTCTCTCTCCCTCTCCCTCTGCCCCTCCCCTGCGCACACATGTATGCATGCTGTCTCTCAAGCAAATAAAACAAAATAAAAAAATAAATTAAAATAAAATTTCTTGTTTTAGGAAATGCCACCAAAATCTACAACTGTGTATACACAGGGGCTTAGCAGGGACCTTTGTTGTAAGGAGACCTAAAGCTTAGATCCCCTTCGCTTCTACCGCCCTCGCCCAGAGAACAGTTGTTAGAACTGTGCTTATTTCACATCCTGTCCAAGAGCCCTATATTCTAGCTCCCAAGGACTGGTATACATTTGTATGGATCTTACCTAGTCCTTTGCTTCCCAAATCCTTGCCTGTCTCCGTGTGGCAGCCCCTCCTTTCCAGTCTGACTCTTCTGGATCAAGTCCATGGGAAAGGTTTTAATGCATTTACTTTCTTGGGACTTTGCCATCAGCGGTCCTGAGGGTCGACCCCAGTTCCCTCTAACGAGTGGTAAGATTATGGTAGTTGATAACCATGAATGACACCAGACAGGTGGCTTTTAAGCAAGATTTGACCACTACTGCATTCTACAATAAGGAAGAGGTGAGTTTTGTCCCATTTAGCTTTATGGAAAAGCAATCTATTAACTGAAAGTGATAAGCCTATCATTTACATGAAAAATGTGGCGATGGGGAGAATTTTTCCATCATAAGAAGATATAAAGCCATTGACTGGAATTTAGTCATCATGGGAGCAAATTTGCCTTTGAAGTGTTTGGAAAAATTTACACCACTTCATTTTCCAGTGTGGGTGTGAGGGTGGTGTTTCCAGCGTATTACTCTGAGTTTTATTGACCAACCTCTTCCAGTGTGTGGAGCTCCTTTGGGGGGAGGGGGCACTTCTTTAGCTAAAGGTTCCTATCATGTGGGGCTGAGGAAAACCGAAAGGTGGTTTATAAAGCTATTCAAAAGAACTTCTTGCCCTACCTCACCAGCCTCTGATACTTAGAAGTACATTAGAAGTTATCACAGACTCTCTCCAAGTGATCTGGCTCAGATTTGGTTTTGTGAAGGTAGCCTTGGGGTCTGGACCTGCCTTGAAAGGGTCCCATACTGGCAAACTCCACCATGATTTTGAAATTGGAGCCTCACTTTTGCCTCTGAGGAAGCCATTGTAATCACAGAGAATAATAGTTACATACACTAGTGATTTGTATGAAATTATTCTTGAGTTTATTATTTAATAAAGAATATTCAGAAATAGGCAAGTAAGAAATGTCACTTATGTCACAGATGGAAAAGCTACATATATGTATTAATGGAATTCATTCACTGGTTTATGGACCCAAACATCTCTTGGGACTCCACAAATCCACATGCATGTAGACCTCTCTCAATCTGACAGGAATGCAGATTAGTCACCAGATATAATCTGTGAATAGCCCGGGCTTATGCAGGTAAGTCTCTAGGGGACTCAATAAGGAATTCTCTTCTGTAGCATATAGCCTAGACAAAGTTTGAGGGGACAGCCCAGAGACATTCAGCAGTGTTCGTTATGCTTTTGCTGAGCAGACAGCGGATACCTGGGCCATGTTCACTTTGCAGAGAATCTTTGTAAACATTCCCGTAGCCAGCACTTTTCCATTTATAGGGATGGTTACAATTCTCAGGTGTCATCCCCAACACAGATGTTTGTTTCCGATAAAACATTGTAAAAAGCATCCATCTTGAAGATGTTAGAGAAACAAAGGCCCTAAACTGAAATGTGTATCCTGTTTATTAAGACTTTGCCAAATAAAACTTTAATGCATGGGGAGTCGTTTTGCATGAAGCTGATGCCGGCTCGTGGGAGCAGAGGTCATTCCTGAAGTCCAATATGGACGCAGCTTGGAAATTAGAAAGTCTTAAAGTGATCATAAGGGTTTATTTCAAGCTCTCTGTTCTTCAAAAGAAAAAAATATAAAAAAGAGTATGTTCTTGCCAGAGGTTCAGAGAAACCTGGATATAGCTCTTGCTTCTTTTGTTTCTGGAAACAAAGCATGAGATTTGCTTGAATCTTATACATGGGAAGCTCTAAATGTAGTCATGCTCTTTGGTTATTTTTAGCACATGGGTCTCCACCTACTCTCCCTTCTTATTATTGCCCAACCCCCCACCCCCCCAGCACCACAACCCTATATTTGGATCTGAAGCGTCATCACCAGACTGTGTGTGACCACAGCAAGGTTGGGCCTCTAAGTGTGGCAGTATATGGTGTTATTTTGCTTAACGGAGGAGATATCCATTTGGAATATGTTGTCCCTTGGGGGCAGGGGGGATAAGACTTTGCTCTATGTAAGAAACCCTATTAGCAGGCAGTATCTCTTTAATACCATTTTATAGAAGGAAGTATTTTTGTAATAATCTGGTATTCATTGCAAAAAGCACTGCTGTCATATATTAACAGCTTTTTGGAGTAGATTCTTAAAATATATATCTATATATATATTTTTATATATATGCATGTGTATATATATATAGACGGATAGATAACCAGCACACAATATATACACATCTGGTGTGTGTGTGTGTAACCACCACAGGAGAGAGGTCATTTTATTCATATTTAGGTAAAATAAGAATTCTGGTCAATAACAATAATTTTTTTCATCCATAGAGATAAGATGTATATTTGCTTCTGAAAAAAGAAAATAAATATAAGAAGCAATGTCAGGAAATGACCAAAAAGAAAAAGTAATCAATGCCATTGTGATTGATACTAATTATAATAGTAGCTAAATGTTTGCTAAGCACATTTCATGTATTGTTTCATTTAATCACCTTGTGACATATCTGGTGTATAGTAGCTTTCCCATTTTATAGACAAAGAAATTGAGGCTTAGCTAAATAACTCATTCAAGGCCCCTGAACTGGTCAGATTTCAAACTCAGGTAGTCCAACCCTGGATCAGAGCTTTTAACCATTATCCTAATTTCCCTTAGATACAATTTTCTGATGGTACATGTTATCTTGTGTGTGTGTGAAGATAAATGTGATTGTGACCTAGGCATCTGCAAGTGGCTGAAAAGACCACCTTAGGTCTTCATTTAGGCAGAGTCCTTGTTGTTCATTAAACTTTAGGTCTTAACTCAGAAGTATTAGTAAGAGCCTTTTTTGTCTATGGCTTGTTGCAGAGTGGAGTTCTCTTGCTGCTGAAAGCCAGTCATATAGCTGAAAAGAGCCAGTGTGGAAGCTGCTGATTGCTTTTAAGTCAGGTCATCTTCTACTGTCTACTATTTTATTCCATTAGGATAATTTCCTTACTTTCCCATTTCTCCTGAAAGTGCTTTATAAAACCATAGGCTTGGCAGTAGTTGCCCTTTGTCACCCTCCAAAGGCATCCCTGTTCATGAAGACAGTGTTGGGATAAGAGATGCTCTCTGTATGAAGGAAAGGGGAAGGGTACAGTCCAGACATGGCTGGGCTTTGTTCCTGGTGGGGGAAAAAGCAAATAGTGGGAGAAAAGCTCCCAGGTCCATTGTTCAGACTCGCGTGTCATTGCCCATGCAGGACAAATAGCTTCCCTTACTCTTTTACAAATCTAAAAAAATAAAAAAAGACTATTATTTTTCCTTAGGAAATACCCACTGTCCACCTGTGTGCTTTCTGCCTAAGGCAATACTGTGGTATTTGTAGCAGAGAACTTGCATTTCATTCTTTTCTTCTTCTCAAAGTGGCATTGGGTGCAGCTAAGCTGTTGCAGACTTGATCTCAAAGTTTCATGTTTAGAAAACACCCATGTTTTTAATGGGGAAAAACATCCTGGCATTTTAGGGAAAGGCTTTCTCTGAAGGAGGGAGGAGAAAACTATGGAGAATAATGAATTCATCAAGCTGAAAATGCACGAGGCAGCGAAGCGCTCAGGCTTCAATACATGGCAAATGGAAAGAGAGCTCCCATTACTGTCGAGAGGCGCAGACACAGCCCTGCTAATCGCTTGGTCATGCTTGGGAGACACTAAGTCATCACAGGCCATGACATGGTGAGAACAGGGTGCCAGGGGTTTGTTGTAAGAAAAAATTGTTGATTTAACATCCATAACCAGCAGCACTTCTTTCCCCGACCCTCGTCCTCAGACGACAGGCCTTGGATGGAAAAATACTTGGGTGTGTGTTTAACTCTTTCAGTTCAACACGATGGGTAAGCATATGGGAGGTCAAAATTGTTGAGGAAGTGACTACTTGAACCGAAAGGTTTATTTTTATTTATATCCACAATTTGTCCTCTCTTATGTATGCAGATGTGCACTGTTAAATATAAAATAATGAAAGATAACATTTATTGAAGAGTTGCTTTGTGGCAGGTGCCGTTTGGAGTAATGTATATGTATGACCTTACTGACTCCTCACGACAGCCCTGTGAAATAGCGTACCATTATTGTCTCCATTTTATAGAAGATAAGTAGCCTGCCCAAGGTCGCACACCTAATGAATAGTGGAACCAAATTTGGAACTGAGATTATCTGACTCTGAAGCCTGTACTGTTGACCACTGTGTCTTATATTAGATTATATACTTTGAAAAATCCAATGAAACCAGATGACAAATTAGTTGAAGAGACAAAGTATACTTTTTCATTCTTTCAACATGTATTTTATTGACTTTGTGGTAAATTATGGTGGAGTGGAAAGACAGACAGTCACATTACCCCAACATAATACCATTCTTGCTGTCATGGAAAAATGCATTAGGGCCACGGGTAGCATGGAGGAAAGGCACCCCTATTTCCCAGGACTGCTTTCACGTGCACTGCTCTGTAACACGTGACTAGTATGCTCTGTAACACGTGACTAGTATGCTCTATAACACGTGACTACTGGTTCCCTTGGTAGTTAATAAATGGTACAGTCAGGAAAGGATTCAAATGGGTACCATTTGAGCTGAGACTTTATGAATAAATAGTAGCTTTCCTGTGGTCAAGATGAAAAAAGGGATTATAGGATGAGAGAAAAGGACACGTAAAATAGGAGACTACCAGAAATATTTTGGAAACTACACTGGTCCTGTATTGCTGGAGCTTACAGTGGAAGATGACTGAGTGTAGTCAAGAAAGGAAGCCAAGATTGTTCAACTTATGGGCAGTCAGAGTTGTCATGGACATTCTGTACCATGCGGTTGGATGTGAGGTTAACTGAGGAAGTGAGGATAGCATTGAGGTAATGTGAGGTGATGGAGGAGCAGTCCAGTTGAGGTAGGGAAACAGCATGTTGGATGGTGGATGCAAGGGGTTGGGGACCTTGTCAAGACTACAGTGGTGCTGGGTGAGATTATAGGAGTGTGCACTGCCTGTGGAGTTGGAGAGGTAGGTGAGACTTAAGCAGTCTTTCAATAGATAGGCTAGCGAGGCTGGTGGTTCATTAGAGGAGGAAAAGCGAAAGAAACTGAGGATCTGTTGCTGGTTTGAAAAAAAATTAGTCATCAGTGGTGCCATTCATTTAATGAGGAACACAAGAATGGTACAGACTTGAGTTAAAACTTGTGAGTTTAAATTTGTCAGCTTTTTCCGTTTTGAGGTTCCTGTGGGAAATGGCTGGAGATGTCTAAAAGACACACATGACTCAAACTGAGGTAACAGGTGTGTTTGAAAAAGTGCCATCAGTAGACCTGGAGACGCCAGCCTGTGAAGTTTACTAAGCAAGGTGATTATTCCATGCATGGTGGGGTAATACAGAAGGCAAGCATTAGTCTGAGACAAATTTGCAAATCAGTGAAACAGAATAGAGTTTAGTATCCCACAGATGGAGATGCTAAAAGGATTTCAAGTAGGAAGGGATTTGGGCCTACAAAATTAGCTTTTCTTTTTCTTTTTTTTTTAAAAATATTTTATTTATTTCTAGGAGAGAGAGAGAGAGAGAGACAGTGTGAGCAGGGGAGGGTCAGAGAGAGAGGGGGTCACAGACTGAAACAGGCTCCAGGCTCTGAGCCGGCAGTCAGCACAGAGCCCGACGCGGGGCCCGAACCCACGAACCGCGAGATCATGACCTAAGCGAAAGTCGGACGCTTAACCGACTAAGCCACCCAGGCACCCCCAAAATTAGCTTTACAATTGGGTGGAAGGAAAAGGGAGAAATGATTGTTTTGTACAGCAAAGTCCTTGGTTTTTGCAATGTGACGTTTTAGAAACTTCCCTTGGGAGATGTCTGTTTCAAATATTGGATTGTTTGGTTCTAGAGGTTATGGGGCTTTATAAATTACTTTCAAAAGGACTAGGGGCTCAGTGAAACATGTGCAGTGGTATTAAGTCACTGTCATGCCCTCTTCTGAAATTTGACAGCTGACTAGATGCCTAATGTGTTGGTGATAATTTTCTTCTAAAATAAAATTTCAATTTTCCTCCCAATTACCAAACACTTACTGTATAGCTTTTACTATGGTACCAGTCATAGTAAAATAGTTGTAAATACTTTAAATCTATCAACCTTAATTTTCACAATACCAGTGAGATAGGGACTCTTATTACCCCCTTTTCCACAGGAGGAAACAGGTACAGAGTTTGATTGACTTGTCAAAGAGCTAGTGAGTGGCTGATTCTAGATTTTGAATCCAGATGTTCTGGATCCACTATCCTATGCTATATTGTCTCTCTGGTGAAATCGTGTCCAGAAGACCCAAGGATTGAAGAATCCTGGCCATGAGCAAGCTTTGTACATTTTGCGAATCTCAAGGGATATTTATAACTGGCAAGTCATAGGTTAGGGTAGGGGTGGGGATGGGAGAAGTGATACTATATCAGGGCTGAGTGTTTAGTGCCAAATCCTAGAGCAGAACTCTGGTAAGTTCAAAGAAGAGACTAATGCCCCAATAAGGCATTACGTTAATGAATTACCTTACCATCCTGAATCACACATTAACAGTCTTTAAGGAGAGGCCTGTCTAGCACATGCCCATCGTGAGGGTTCAAGAACTCTAGAGGGGCTTTTCACTTTTTAGAGTTAAGCCAGTCTAAACTATATCTGTGAGTATACCTGGCCACTTTCCAGGGGAAAAGGGAAGAGGGGAGGGGAGGGAAGGGGAAGGGAGAGAAATCATGGGAGCAAACTTCTTTAGGCTGGGCCGATCATCAAGTGAGTCAAGTGAGTGAAGGAGAAGAGACCCAGCCCATGTGCACCTGCTCTCTGTGGAGCGTCTCCTGGAGTGGATCAGCTCTTTAAGCATCTAGCAAATCAGCTCCAGGGATGTTTTCCTCTGGGAAGAAAGAGTGGAGAGAAGAGAACAATGAAAAAAAGAGACCTTGAATTCCCTGAAGCCCGCAGTTTTCGTTTCATCACATTTCTTACTCAGTACAATGCACCTGTACATTACTGGGGTTNCTGTCTAGCACATGCCCATCGTGAGGGTTCAAGAACTCTAGAGGGGCTTTTCACTTTTTAGAGTTAAGCCAGTCTAAACTATATCTGTGAGTATACCTGGCCACTTTCCAGGGGAAAAGGGAAGAGGGGAGGGGAGGGAAGGGGAAGGGAGAGAAATCATGGGAGCAAACCTCTTTAGGCTGGGCCGATCATCAGTCAAGTGAGTGAAGGAGAAGAGACCCAGCCCATGTGCACCTGCTCTCTGTGGAGCGTCTCCTGGAGTGGATCAGCTCTTTAAGCATCTAGCAAATCAGCTCCAGGGATGTTTTCCTCTGGGAAGAAAGAGTGGAGAGAAGAGAACAATGAAAAAAAGAGACCTTGAATTCCCTGAAGCCCGCAGTTTTCGTTTCATCACATTTCTTACTCAGTACAATGCACCTGTACATTACTGGGGTTGGGGGGGGGGTAGTATGTGCATAGAGATGCCTCTTTCTGCCCTGACTGCCATTGAAGAGATTGGGATTCAGAAGCATTGCACATGGCATTGGGAGACTAAGACCCAGGGGTGGCCATGGGGTTAAGAATGTGAATAGAGATAGAAAGATAGATAATGGATGTGACTTTGCAGAGTTAGCACACAGTATCCTGGAGATCTTACTTGATTCTGGTAGGATTAGCATAGCACATTTGAATAGATGATGTTTTATTCTCTGTGTAAAAAGAATGAGAAGATCTGGGTTTTAATACCAAGTTTGATACTGACTGTGTACCTTAGGTCAGGAACTAGCAAACTTGTTCTATGAAGGCCAGAAAGTAAATATTTTCTTTTTCTATTCAGCTCTGTACCAAAATGTCCTTAGGCAGTATTTAATGAATATGGCTGTGTCCCAATAAAACTTTATTTAAAAAACAGGTGCCTATGTAAGGGTGGACATTAGGGGAGTCAGATTTGGCCCAATGGCAGTTATTTACCAACCCTTGTTTTAGACCAATGACTTTTCCATGTCTCGTTTCCCCATTCATCCTGCTGGTCAATTATTCTCACTCAACAACCCAGGAGGTTTTCTGTGAATTCCAAGTGCCTTGCAATTCACAGAAGGAAGGCGGCATAGGGAGTCAGGACGCTTAGGCTCTCGGAAGTCCAGGCACCAGCCAGCTGTGGGACCTTGGCATGGTACTTATTCTCAAATTTTAAGGAACTTTTTGGCCTTTCTTTACATTCTATGTGGAAGGGACTAAGAAAGTGCTCTCCATATATGAAGTGAAATTAAGACCATAAGTACAGATAAAAATTTCAAAAAGTAGTCTTTCTCATTTCTCAGGTTAAAACCAGAAGTGCAAGTCCTCACTGGAAAATTAGTTTGTATAGTCTTCACTTTGTAAGAATTTTTCCTCCTCATATGATTGGGTTGCATTAGAACTTGGGGCGCCTGGCTGGCTCAGTCGGTTAAGCACCTGACTTCGGCTCAGGTCATGATCTCACGGGTTCGTGGGTTTGAGCCCCGCATCGGGATCTGTGCTGACAGCTCAGACCCTGGAGCCTGCTTCAGATTCTGTGTCTCTCTCGCTCTCTGCCCCTCCCCTGCTCACACTCTATCTCTCTCTCAAAAAGTAAACATTAAAAAATTAAAAAAAAAAAAAAAGAACTTGACTGCTAAGGGCTTGACAGATAAGGTCCAAAACGCTAGCGGAAGGCAGAGGAAATGTGCTTGTTTACAAGATTGCAAAGAAAGTTTCTTCTAAAAACATTTTAAGCCACTAATGGAGCAAGTATAATTTCTCCAAACAAGGCAAGGAACAGACATAGAGAAAGAAATGACATTCCACTGCCTTTAACCCTTTTAAGAAAATCAACGTACAAGTACTGAGCACGGCATAATGAGAAAATGACTGTCTTTTCTTTGGATGCACCATACTCTGCAGTCCACCGTGATTAAACTAATCGAGCAGTGGGGAAAGCTCCATATTCACTTACTTCCCCTCTAGTGCCCTTGATTTAAGGCCGGACACACTATAGAATGTGCCCAAACACTCTCTTTCACTCTCCTTCCTTCTGAAAGTCATAAGAGTAATAAGGAGGAAAGACAGATTCATTTGAGTACAACCCATCGTTTAAGCACAAAACAAAACACAGTCCTCATTATTGAAGAGTAATAAAAATGTGTCTAAGTGGCAGTTAGGTTCCTACAAATAAAAATTGCTACCATCGCTGCCGTTGCCTGTCTTTATAAAATGAAGAGATGGATGCTACCTTTGTTCAATGAGCCCATAATTAAGAGGTGTTTAACATTGAAGGCTATTGCTTTAAAAAGATATTGCCATGTAAATGTCAGACCAGTGGAGACACCGGGTTATGAAGGTTACACCTGCCAAAGGTAAACTGAATAAACCATGGCACTGACATGGTTTAGAGATTCACCCTATAGCTAACACTTGCAGCCTCATGGAAGAGTGTCTTAATTTAGTTCTTTCTGACTTTTTTTGATTTTTACCCAGGAGTGCTGTGGTGGGTGGAAGAAGAGAGTAATATGTGTGTTCTATACGTGTGCGCGCACACACACACGCACACACACCACACACTTTGATGAGCATTCTCTCCATTGACATACTAGGTTGCACTTCTATAGCTTAAAGTAAGGATTATCCTCGAATTATTAAAGTGATTTATATCTTGCATATTTATGCATCTTCTAGACCTAACAATTTCTTTTTTGCAATAGCAAAATATTTTTTGCAATAGCACTAGCAATTTTGTTGGCTAGATCTTTCCAAGTAACTTGGAGTGGATGTTTCTGTTAGTTGGTGTTAGATAAATTGCAAACCATGTCTAAAATAGACTTCAGAACCGCAGAGCTAATGAACTTACAGATTACGGTTGCCCGTATCTGGGGAGCAGCCCTTTCTGCAATCTTTTTGTAGGATGAGACTTTGACGCTGAGCTTTTTGGTATAAGAAGTTAAGGTGATTTGTCCCAGGTATCTGCTCTTTGAAATGGAATTCTGTAGGGAATCCTACAAGGGACCAGCAAGCAGCGAGTGCTCAACCAGTTGTGGGTCCTTTTCCATTGGTGAATGAGATGTTCTGGTTATTCCATCACTTGTTTTTGAATCTCAGGATGGCTCTTTGCAATCTAAGAGATTCAGTCCCAGACCTGTCTCTAGCACCTCCCCTCAAGTCTTAGATGTAGAGAAGCAGAATAATATAAAGAAAGGAAGTGAATACTCTGAGAATTCTGTGGTTCCTTCCTTTGATGGGCACTATTTCCACTGTGTTTGATGATTACTTATTTCTCTGGCTAATTAGAGATTAGATCAGAGCCAGAGTAAAAAAGGACCCTCCAACATCATCCACCAAATTGGCTGGACAATTACATGTTCTATACTTTTGGGGTTGCTTGCTTTTGGATACTAGCTTTACCAAAAATGCAAGAGAAGCTGCTGCTTTTTGTCTACTCCCTCTCCAGATCTGCCCTTGATCTGACCGGATTGTTGTATTAAAGAGGTGGTAAAAGATAGGACATTGAAAGAAGAATGTGCAATAGAACAATGATTGTTCCTTGGTTGATAAAGCAATCTGATCTCATTTCGGAATCCCCAGTTGATGTTTGTTTTTATTAAAAATGTCTGTAAGGATAACTGTTCCAAGTATATTATCCAAGATAATAACATTAACTAGCTTTGCTGCAGAATCAGTAGGAGTAACAAAAATATACATCTGCTGATTAAGAATGACACAAAACAAATTTGTTAACTAAAACGGATAGCCTTGACAGTTTAAGCACACGTCATAGGATGTTTAAATCCTATCTGCAGTTCCTATTTTGGGGGAGGGGGAATTTATAAATTACTTTTTACAGTATGTTTGTAGCCTGCTGAGATAATTCTGAAAAAAAGTGGGGGACAACGCAGAAACTGCCCTCTGTGTCCTCGGAGGGGAGAGAAAAAGAGAAAGAGAATGGTGGGGGGTGGGGAGAGAAAGAAATCTGTACACTACATCCAGGGAAAGTAATTGAAAATGCTAATTCTGTGCCCACAGACTAAAACTTTGAAGGACAGGTCCTTGTCATTGGACTCCTCGAGAAACAGCAGAGCAGAAATAAAAATAGATCATTGACCAAAAATATCCCTTTCCAACTGAGAAGTTTTAAAGTGCTGCTGCCCATTTTTCTGTTTAAAAAATTATAAACCAGCCTTTTTATTCTTTACCTTGAGAACTTTGGAGACTAATGTATATGTAGTTTAGGAATAGAAATATTATGATTCTCTGTTTAAGAAATATTGAGATCTTTTTATTGCTCTTTTTTTCCTCTTCTTTGGAAAATGAATTATCTGCAAGGGTCAAATCCAGGTTATTGTCAAATCAGGAATTTCAGAAGCTCAAGTCAGTTTTTGGAACGATGAGCATAGTTGGAAATTACCTACTTTTTCCCCTTTAAATAAACAGAAATGTTAATGATAACGATTGCAATTATGATAATACTTTCTTCCCAGTTTAACGTTAAGCCCAGGAAATACACCAGGGTTAGTGACTAATTTTTAGTGTTATAACGAGTGGGGTAGGAACACTTATGGCAAGATGCACTTGGAAAGAGCCCCAATCACGTTACTGCATTAAAAATGAGGCATATGTTTACTGGTTCGTGAAAATCAAGGATATTGTTAGAATGTGGGGCTCGCTTTGGAATCCATTCCTTCCTTCTTGCATTCTTTTATTCTTTGACATACATTTGTTAATCCAGCACTCTTCCAGGCACACCACAGTGAATCAAGGAGACAGGACTTCTCCCTGCATTGAGCTCACATTCTAGGAAGAATGTAAACAAACACTGAAGGGTAATAGGCAGTGTGTCCGATACTAGGAAAAACTAGAGAGGAAAGGAGGGTTGAGATGGAATTTGAAATAGGGTAGTCACGGAAGACATCACTGAGATGACATTTGCAAAAACATCCAAAGAAGTTGAGGGAGTAGTTGTGTGGATGGCTGGGAGGGGCGCTTCCAGGTCGTGGGAACATCCCATAGGAGCAGCCTGAGGGAAGGAGGTGTGTGGTGCATTCAGGGAAAATGAGGACTGCAGTGGGGCTGGAGGGAAGTATACCAGGGCGAGAACGGTAAAAGGTGATGTCAGGGAAGAAATGGGGTCAGGGCTACAGGTGTAAGGTTGTTTAGGTCACTGTCATGGTTATGACTCGTGCTCTGAATGAGATGGAGCCATTGTTATTTCGGAGGATTTTGATGAGAGGAGTGACATGTTCTGACTTACTTTGTCAAAGATCATTCCAGAAGCTATATAAGGAATAGATTGAGGAGAGGCAGGCGCAGAAGTAGAGAAACAAGTAGGAGGCAATTGCACTAACAGAGGAGAGGGGACAGTGGCTTGGCCCCTAGAGGTACACATGGTGATAGGCAGAAGTGATCAGGGTCTCTGGGTATCCTTTGAAGAAAGTGCCAACACAACGTGGTGATGGCTCGGATGTAGGGTAAGAGAGAAAGACGGTCTTTGAACTTCAGACACTCATTCCACAACGTTAAAAACCTTAGACAGTTTCTCATCATAATGCCAGCGATAACAACAAAAACATATGTGCACTATACTTTAAAAATTGAAAAGTTTTTTATTTACCTAAGTTTGCTGAACATACGCAATAGGTATTAACTCATTATTGAAACCAAGTAACAGATGCCCAGTGACATTAAATTCGCTGACCAAGTTTATATAGCCGGTCAGTGGCGGAGCAGACCTTTAAAGTAGATTTCATGCAGAATTGGTGTCATAAAGATGTCTGTTCTTCCTTATTACATGCTGGACCATATAGCTTATGGGGTTCCAGTATTTCAGTTCTCTAAAAAGGCCCTTGAGGAGCTAAGTCCATGCAAAACATGCCAAATACTGTGGGTAGGAAATCTTATGGTATGTGAACATGAATTATCTTCTGTATGTGAAGATAGGGGTGCTGACCTCTATGAAGTACATTTGGCCGTACACTTGGTGTTCTTTTTCTCTGGTAGCTAGCAATTGATTTACCCAGTTTTGGCCACTGCACTCTCATGTAGTGACTCTTGTGTAACACATTGGCGGTTATTTGTGATTTAGGAATGCCTTCTGAATTGCGTGTAGGAATAGAGCAGGACCAATTAACCTCATCAACAATTAAAAATATTACTTTGACCTCTGATAGTTAGGATCTATCTGCCAACCAGCTAGCGAACCTACCATAGTTACCATCATTTTATGGGCGTAGGGGAATAATTGGCATGGATTTAGCATATCAGATGCTTTGGCAGTTAAGAAAGCCAATTGGCACACTTATTGGTCTGATGAGTGGATTCAAGGCTGAAGAGCAGGTTGGGACTATCTATTAATGGAAAATAATATAAATAGGAAAAAAAGGCCCTGCCACTTTAGTTCATCAGAGGTAATAATATCTAAACACCTTAACCTCAAAATCATTAGTCTTGAATATCTCAATCAATATGGATTCTCTCAAAAGTCAATTTGCTGCTACAGATATGATTGTTTAATAATTCACAAGGTGTGGGCCTTCAGGCTAGAAAAGGTGAGTGTAGCTGAAGGAAAAGAGGTAATCTTCACCTCAGATAAGATTTCAATTAAAAGAAGAGAATGTCTACGAAATAGAGTTTAATGTTAGACATGACGGTCTCGTGTGTGTGTCTTGAGCTGTAAGTCCTACTGAGGAGATATCTGTTTAGTTCAGTTTCATTGTTCACTTTCAGATCAGAGCTATTTAGCTGTTTTCCTGAAGTATCATAAATATTTTATTAAAATAAACTGTAGCAAATTTCAGTTTTACTTACTAGATTAAAAACAATAATTTTAAGTAGCTAATGACTGGTGCCAAATCATACAGACATTTTTCTCCGCAATGTTGGAGAGAAAGGACCCATGAATCGTCTAAGGCATTTTGGTAACTGTTTCGTGGCTTTTCTCATATCAGAGAGGGTGATATTGTTTTGTGTGTTTTGCCTTTAGGGTGGCCCTTGCCCAATGTCATCAGCTGGGATCCACGAAGTCCCAGTACTTGTAATTCTTTCTAACATGTCACTTTCATGATAAATCTGTTCACTGAATAGGTGTTTTTAAGCCTGGCTTCGTGCGAGCTCTCCCTCATCTGCAGTTATACTATGTGGACATACCAGTCACTAATGATTCTCTTCACTCTCTCTTCTCCATCGAGAATCTTCTGGCTCAAGAATCTCTTTAAGCTGTTATGAGGAGAGATTGTTTTTTATGTACTTTTTTTTTTTCTCAAGCAGGTTTTGCAGCCATGGACTGAACAGTTCTTCTCTGTTACTTTACAATGGAATAGATAACCATTGGAATGAGGGTTGCGGGGGTCACTGCTATACACCCAGGAGAATGTCCTGTCACCTGAATGACTTGGTCCTGCCCCCACCCTGGGCCACACCCCCATGTAGGGCTGGGTGACCTTCCTGTCTATTTGCATAATCTTCCTTCCTTGGATTTATTCTCCATGCCTGGGTCAAAAAATGGGGCTCATTAATAAACATTTATTGAGCACCAACAGGGTATTATGTTCCAAATATATTCCCTTCCCTGTAGGCTTGGAATCTACAATTTTGGCTCCCAGCAGTCACCTCTGCCCTGATTTTGAGAAGAGTAACTTATCTAAGCAATTGAAAGGACATTCAAATATTTGTGAACTTCAAAGGGAGATAGTCCTTCATCTAAAATGTCCTTTTAGATGGTTGAAATTTCTAAATATTCCACTTGTCTAGTAAAGTCCAGTGAACTGTGTATTTCTGGGATGCAGATAACCCTGATAAGGTTAAAAATATTAACACTCCTAGATAATAATTAGGTTATCAAGTTAAAAGCATCTGTTCAGTTAGGTTTGAGGACTTTAGAGAGAGGAAAAAAAGAACCTCATAAAAATTGAAGAACACTGTCAAGGTCATTGGCATATAATTTTTAAAGTCATTTGGGCTAGGTGCTGCTGTGCTAAAAATCCGATCAGTAGGCAAAGTTGAAGAAGACACTGTGTTGTTAGGAAGTGTGAAGCCTTCTACTGAAGCATGATAAATAATTGAAAATGCCTTTAGCAAATTCCCGTTTTAATGGGAAAATACTTTGTCATGCAGTTTTTCAATTAGTATTCACTAATTCAAGTTGGTTTATCATTTAGCCAACTGCACATTAGATTTTTAGTGATGCATTTTCTCGTCTTCATTTTTATTTGTGGATTTTCCAGTTGATACTCAGACTTTCGGTGGCTTCAATAATGTGTCTGCTAGTGGTTCTCAGCACTTTTCTGCCTTCCGCAACACCCGAAAGATTAAATTAAAAAGTCACCATCAGTGGCTCAATCAAACCGGATTTTGGTGAAGGGTTATGGGATTGTAGCTCTTTGAATTAGAGTCTGGGATAGGGAAAGAGATACATCTTAATTTGAAATAAAGAAGGTGTTGATTCTTTTATGTGCCTTTGTCCCTTCCCATCAAATTTGGAGGAATCCACACATTTCAGTTTTTAAAGGCTTTCTCCATTTCAGATTTAACATCCTTTTTTTTTGCAGATTTCTGTCCGACTACTGATAGTCCAAGGTTTGCTTCCTAAATGTCAGGCAGTCAATCATTTAAGTATTATTTCTTAAGCACTGAAGGTGAACTCGTCATTAAATCAGTTCAGGGGCTTCAGTCAATAGAAATATAAAAGAGGTGCTCTATTTTTTTTTTTTTCAATTTGATGGAGAAAAAGGCTAACTAAAAATAAGGTTTCTTTGCCTCCGTAAGGGACTTCAACCTTCATTCGTCCATTTTTTAATGAGTACCTCCCCAAATATGACACTGCTGTCAGAAGATTTCATGTTTATATGTGTTTATTTCCCCTTTGTCCTATTAGAACATAAGTTCTATAAGGATAGGGAACTTTATGTCTTTGCCTTATTCTGAGCCTAGAATAACAACAGGCACAGAGCAGATACTCCATATCTATTTGTTAAATGAATGCATGAGTGATTGAATAAATGATTAAGTGTGTACTTAAGAAAGATTTCTCAAACTGACAGGTAGTCTGAAACCTGAAGATTCAATCAGGGTTGGCCTGAGAACAGGGAAGAGTAAAAGTTGGAGAAAATTTCTTGCTGAGGAGAAAGTGGATGGCAATCTCATTTACTAGCACTCCCCCCGCCAAATGAAATACTCAGGTGCTAATCTAACAAAATACATACAAGACCTCTATGAGGAAAACTACCAAACTCTGAAAAAAAGAAATCAAAGAACTAAATAAATGGGGAGACATCCCTAGTTCCTTTCTGGGACCTCAGGAAGATGCTGGGATGAGGAAACCAGAGCCAGAAAGCTGGGCAGGGCGCGAGGAATCCCTGGAGGATAGCTCTGTCCCTGAATCAGAGGTGAGCCTGTACCAACGAAGGCAACACATCGTCTCAGGTGGAAGTGTCACGTTTCTCTTCGCTCATCGGGTCCCCTTCACTTCCACTTAAAAGATGACTGTTACGAAACAGAAGTGGCACCCAAGGGCTTGAGAATAGTGAAGATGGGAAAGTGGACTTGCTGAGAGAGGATGGGTCCTCTCTCTGATCACAGTATCAGAATTAGACTCTGTGAACAGCCTGGGCACGTATCTGTTAGAAGCAAAATGAATGGAAACCTTAGTCCTCTGGCCAGACTGTGCACTCCAACCCACCTCTCTTCTTCTGATGAGATTTCTATGAAAATGTGCAGGTCACTGATGAAAGAGAAAGGCGGGGATGTTCCTAACATTTGCTGGGCGAACGCAAGCGTACAGTTGGAGGCTCACATAATACAACTGGTTGAAAGCTGCAAATCAAGCTAACATAGAAATAAGATGTTCTGTTGTTCTACTTCGATGATATACCTCCTTGATCCTTTGTACCTCAAGTGTGATACCAGCCACACCTGTCTCATCTTGGAGCTCATTTCTAAAATGCAGACTTTAAGGACCTACCTCAGATTTACCGAATCAGAATCTACATTTTAACTAGACCCCTAGGTACTTTGTTGACACATCCAGCTTTGAGAAGCAGTGCTCACAGTGGTCTGGAAGGCCAAGCTCTAATGGACAGTCCTCAGACTTAATGGAGTAATGCCCCAGAACATGGCAACGGGACAGACCTGTCTCAGCGCCCAACTTGGATCCTGACTCCCTTCTCTTTCCATTCCTAGCTCCTTCCAGTATCTCAAAGTGCCTTGTGGACACATGAATGAATGCCCCAGTCTACACATTCATATCCCATTTAAATAGCTGCCCTTGGGCTTCTCTTCAAGCCTAAGAACGTACCATTGGCAGAACAGTTAGCCATTCGGAGGATGGATTCAGGCCTCAACTCATCAGGGTTAGCATCATGGGGCTAGAGAATTCCAGGGTCCCAAGACTTAGAGAGTATAGAAGATGGGCATGGAGTCTACGTGGGCACACACCCCATGACCCTACAGACTTCTCATGTTGTGGAAAAGAGCAAAACCAGAGAAGGGCCTGCTCAAATGCAGGGCTCAGTAGGAGCCCTTCCTGCTCTGGTTTAAAGGTAATATTGGATAAATGTATCTTTTCCTCTGGGTATGAGATTATTGTGGTGATGACATTCAAGGTAGAGTGTCTTCAACCAAATCAGGGAATGAATAGATGGAAACGTGCCCTGGAAAACCCATCTGCACATTAAAAAAAAATACATAGCCATTGAAAGGCATCCAGAATCACCAAATACCTTAGGGACTGATAACTTTGAGGTCTGAGTTTCCTGTTACTCAGGAGGAAAGACATGTCCTGAGAGACTTGGGAGATTGACCCCTCTCACAAAGACTCTGAGGCGTTGGTGGGGCGGGTGTGTGCGTGCGTGTGTGTGCGTGTGTGTGTGTGTGTGTAAAACATGTGTATGATTTTTCATTTGCATGATATTTGATGTGTCCATAATAAATTTGACTTACATTTTCATGTTTAGTCAAAAACTAGCTCCCTAAAAGATATTCTGTACCCTTTTTCAAAATCTGACTCTCCATCAAATGGAATTTCTCTAAAAAGATGTAATGAAATGTGATTAGTGCAAATGTCTGTGAAATTTATTGTACTATTAAAATCCTATTGGGTCTTTGTTTATGAAATGTATTTTTCTATATTTGAGGTTTAGGGAGGCTTGATAATGAGGCTTTGAAGATTCATGGCCTCTTTTCTATGGCTTAATTTAGGCTCTATATCAAATATGTAAAATAACATTATATCTTCCCACCACCTCTGTGGATCATACATTTTGTTATTATTTCCCTGCCAGAGTTTTTTTTTCTCCTCTTCTTCTTTTATAAATACAGAACTACTAATAGTAGGAACATTTTTAATATAGAGAGCCATTATCTAGAGCAGAAAGGAGCAAGTGTGGATGGTGATTTCTTCTTCCAGGTCTGCCCGTAGGGTTAGGTAGACACATATCGGTTTGCATTCAGTGGCAGCTGCTACCCTCATCCCTTCATACACCCATTCATTCTGCTTCAGGAAATGCATTTTTCTTCATGTATTACCAGTACCCAAACTCTCCATGGCCCCAGCATACAGCTTCTATGGGGGACAAATGACTTGCCCACCAAAGTTGCCATGGAAGTACAGGAATTGACATGATCAGGCTGCGTGGTCCACTTTTTGGGAAGAGAAGGTTGCTGGCAGCACACCTGTGACTTAAGAAGCCATCAGTGATTTTTGATCCTCCTTCAGTTCATGAAGAAACATTAAGTTCATTCCTTATCCATCAGGCAGTTCTTAGGTTCTGTGATTTACTTTCTTTCTTAACGTACGTGGCACCAGTGACTTCACATTGCTTTAAGGAGGAAGACCAAAATCTTAAATATGGCCTGGAAGTTCCTGTCTGGTCTGGCCCTACTCACCTCTCTCATGCCATGTAATCTCAGGTTCCCTGCCATGTGCATCTTCTTTTAGATCGTTGAATTCACCATACTCCTTTCTGCCACAGGACCTTTGCACCTACTGTTCTCTCTGCATAGAAATCTCCAATGTTTACCTGATTAATACTACTATTTCCTCAGATATCTGCTTTGTCCTCCCATCATGTTGGTCCCTTTATTGTACACTTTCAAGGCATTTATTTTCAATAATGTGGCTTTGAATAATGTTCGCCTCTCCTGCTGGACGGAAACTCCTTGAGGACAGAGCCTGTGTCTGCTTTCGCTTTTTCTCTGTCTTTCTAGCACTTTCCTTAGAGCACTCCCCAGGATGGGTCCATATGGTCCCTCATGGGAAGGATCAGAGAGCGCTGCAATTTTCCTCTCCCTGAATTTTTCCGAGGACAGTCCCGCCTGTTTAGTATTTGCCAACATTTCATCAACTTACTTTTCTAGGTTGTGGCTCATTTAAAAACACTTTGGGACCAGCAGAGAGGGCCACACAGGTGTTCATTCAGTTTTATAAGAGAGCCAGGAAGTGCTTCAGAGCGATATGGTTTCACGCTGCTAAGGACCCAGGAAACACAAGAGAAGGCTGTTTTGGGAAGACTGATTCTTCTCATTGAATCTTCGAACCATTCAGGGAGCTGAGTGTTATTTCCTTCCCTCTCAGCAGTTCAGAGAGAAGGTAGAACTTACTCAGGATCGCGTGACTTATACAGGACACTGATGGACAGATGGGTCTCGAACCCCAAGGGTTTTTGTTTTGAAATCCCAAGTTGTTTTCCTCATATCAGGAGCCACCCTGGGCATACAAGAAGAGTGATAGTCTACCAAGTTCTTCTCTGGCTTATCACCATCAGGTCATATTAACATATATGTTTTTGCAGTTCCTCGTTTCCACGCCTGCCTTCGATTACACCACTCTTTTCTGAGCTGTAAGGTTTCCCTGTGTAATATTGGCTATATAGCCCTGAAATACAGTGGCTTAAAAAAAAACTTTGAAATGGTTAGATGTCAGCGACTCCTTACGTAGGGTACTTGCATTCTGGTATGTGACTTAATTTGCTTTTTTTTTTTTTTTTTTAATGTTTCTGAGAGAGAGAGAGAGAGAGACAGTGTGAGCAGGGGAGGGTCAGAGAGAGAGGGAGTCACAGAATCTGAAACAGGCTCCAGGCTCTGAGCTAGCTGTCAGCACAGAGCCCAACGTAGGGCTTGAACCCACGAACCGTGAGATCATGACCTGAGCTGAAGTCGGTCACTTAACCCACTGAGCCACCCAGGTGCCCCTAGATTTGCTCTTTAAAAACAGTATTTGTTAGGGGCTCCTGGGTGGGTTAGTTGGTTAAGCGTCCGACTTTCGCTTGGGTCATGATCTTGCGGTTAGTGGGTTCGAGCCCCGAGTCGGGCTCTCTGCTGACTGGCAGCTCAGAGCCTGGAGCCTGTTTCAGAGTCTGTGACTCCCTCTCTCTCTGACCCTCCCCTGCTCACACTGTCTCTCTCTCTCTCTCTCTCTCTCTCTCCTAGAAATAAATAAAACATTTAAAAAAAATAAAAAATAAAAACAGTATTTGTTAGCCTAACAGTGACTTTTATAATGTAGCATAAAAAAAAGTTCCTTGCTTGTAGGAACTGAGGATCTAATCAGTGAGGTGACAAAGGCCAGGCTTTACAGATTGAATATCTAGTCTGACGTGTTCATTTACATGCCTTTCTCTGTCCTGCCTTCATGTGGGAACATGTGGGGTTTTTTTTTAATGTTATTTGAGAGAGAGACAGAGAGAGAGCATGAGTGGGGAGAGGGACAGAAAGACAGAGAGAGAGAAAGAGAATCTTTTCATGCTCAATGCAGAGCCAGACATGGGACTCAATCCCACAACCCTGGGATCCTGACCTGAGCTGAAATCAAGAGTTGGACATCCAACTGACTGAGCCACCCAGGCACCCCGGGAACATGTTTATAAACATTCACAGGCAAAGGGATTTTAAGTGCTTGGCTCTCCTAAGCCCTGTTTTCATGGCATGAAAACAGAAAGGAAATCAGAAAAAGTCAAAGACTTAGCCAGAAGAACCCTAGTCCGGTGGGTATAACCAGGTCACGAGCATCGCTGGGGCCTCCCACTGCACCCCCCAAATTGGTGTTGGTCGTGGTGGCCGTCTGTCCTAAGAGGGCCGTTCCCACATCCTTCACCCACTTCCTCCGACTCTCGAGTTCTGTCCACTCTTTTGTGTTTATCCAATAGTTTAGAACCAGAACAAAGATTAAAAATGAATTAAGGAGAAGAAAGCACAATTTTCCTTTATTTGGATTGTATGCATTCTGTTAAGTTTGACTATTACTTTGGAATGATTAGCAAATTTATTAGGTAAAATAATTGCAGTAATGGTCTTGTAACAGGTACCATACTAGGTAATTCTTTTAAAATGAATAATCTGTAGTAAAGATTATGTCACAATTTAGTGTGTGTGTGTGTGTGTGTGTGTGTGTGTGTGTGTGTTTCTCTTTTAGCCAAATGGTTTTCAATAGCAATTACTGAAAGTTCAATGACCTTCTGGTTCAATGGAATTAAAAAACTTAAATGAAGTTTTACTAGTATCAGTCTTTGCTGTCATACAGGTAATTGAGAACATGATATATGTTACAACAATGCCACCTATAGTTAGTAGCCTTTGTTTAAACCAAGGTAACACTTTACATACGCTGCAACAGAAAAGAGCCTAAAATAGAAGTCTGTTCATCAACGTGTTTATGGAGTGCCTACTTCTACAAGCACTGGGCAGAAATAGACAAAGAAACAAGAAGAGTAAAGTACTCAAGTAGTTACTAATACAGGGAAGATGGGACTAGACTTAAAAAAGAAATCCTTAAAACAGTGTGGAGGTTCCTCAGGAAACTAACAATAGAACTCCCCTATGACCCAGCAATAGCACTGCTAGGAATTTACCCAAGGGACACAGGGGTGCTGATGCATAGGGGCACATGTACCCCAATGTTCATAGCAGCACTCTCAACAATAGCCAAAACATGGAAAGAACCTAAGTGTCCATCAATGGACGAATGGATCAAGAAGATGTGGTTTATCTATACAGTGGAATACTACATGGCAATGAGAAACAGTGAAATCTGGCCATGTGTAGCAACATGGATGGACCTTGAGGGTGTTATGCTGAGCAAAGTAAGTCTCAGGCAGAGAAGGACAGATACCATATGTTTGCACGTATAGGTGGGTTAGGAGGAATTTAATGGAGGACCATGGGGGATAAGAAGGGGAAAAATAGTTGGGGAGAGGGAGGGAGGCAAACCATGAGAGACTCTTGAATGCTGAGAACAAACTGCGGGCTGATGGGGGTGGGGGGGAAGGGAAGGGGGGTGATGGGCATGCGGGAGGGCACTTGTGGGGATGAGCACTGGGTGTATATGGAAACCAACTTGACAATAAACCATTAAAAGGACAAAAAAAAAAGAAATCCTTAATTAGAAATAGATTGTATGTGTTATAAAAACCATTCAAAATATTGCAACTTCCCAATTTCTTTTCTTTTTTTTTTAATGTTTATTTATTTTGGAGAGGGAGACCAAGTGTGGAAGGGGCAGAGGTTGGGGGCAGTCCTGAAACGGGTCTCTGAAGTGGGCTGTGTCCTGGCAAGAGTGAGCCCGATGTGGGGCTTGAACTTGTGAACCACGAGATCATGACCTGAGCCAAAGGTCTAAGTCACCCAGCTTCCCCTCCATTTATTTTCTTTATAGTATCCTTTGATGGAAAGATTTTGTTACATTTAGTTGGATAGAACGTACCAATCCTTTCTTTTATGATTGGCACTTTCTTTGTTTTCAAAAAGAATGTCCTTCCTAACTGAAGTTCATAAATGTATTCTCTTGTATTGTCTTCTGAAAGTTTCAGATATTTGCTTTTCGGTTTTTAATCCATTTGGAATTTGCTACTATGTAGAGTATAAGGTAGGATTTCTTTAAAGGATAATCAATTATCTCATTTCCATTTACTGAATAAGTTCATCCTTTCCCCCCACAGATCTGTAACTTTTGTTAGATACCAAGTTACCGTCTGGTGTGGTCCTGTTTCTCAGCTGTTTGTTTCCACTGATGAGTCTGTGTGTCCTTGTGTAAATAATGTATTGTCTCATATCTACTATTACAATATGTCCTTATGTCTATAGAAGCCAGCAGAAGGATGGACAAATAACTTTGGTATGTTCACAAAGTAGAATACAATAAAGCAGTGAAATCAGTGAACCACAGCTGTGCATCAATGTAGATGAATCATAGAAGCCTAACATTTAATGAGAAAACACAAAACAACCAGAAAGGACTACCGGCAGCATGATACAATCTTGAAAGATCACAGGGGTGGGGTGCGTGGGTGGCTATCGGTCAAGCATCTGACTCTTGATTTTGGCTCAGGTCATGATTTCACGGCTTGTGAGTTCGAATCTCGCANAACCACAGCTGTGCATCAATGTAGATGAATCATAGAAGCCTAACATTTAATGAGAAAACACAAAACAACCAGAAAGGACTACCGGCAGCATGATACAATCTTGAAAGATCACAGGGGTGGGGTGCGTGGGTGGCTATCGGTCAAGCATCTGACTCTTGATTTTGGCTCAGGTTGTGATTTCACGGTTTGTGAGTTCGAATCTCGCGTTAGGCTCCAAGCAGACAGTGCAGAGTCTGCTTGGGATTCTCCTTCCTTCTCTCTCTCTGCCCCTATCCTGCTTGCATGTGTTCTCTC
Source organism: Crocuta crocuta (assembly GCF_008692635.1). NCBI lineage: Eukaryota > Metazoa > Chordata > Mammalia > Carnivora > Hyaenidae > Crocuta > Crocuta crocuta. Next base: position 3,399,186 of record NW_027527436.1, on the reverse strand, counting down.
TTTCTGTCTAAAAGTAACTTTTATTTTATTTTTTTTAATTATTTTAAATGTTTTTATTTGTTTCTAGGAGAGAGAGAGAGACAGCGTGAGCAGGGGAGGGTCAGAGAGAGAGGGAGTCACAGACTGAAACAGGCTCCAGGCTCTGAGCTGGCAGTCAGCACAGAGCCCGACACGGGGCTCGAACCCACGAACCGCGAGATCATGACCTAAGAGAAAGTCGGACGCTTAACCGACTAAGCCACCCAGGTGCCCCTAAAAATAACTTTTAAAAAAAGGAAAAATCACATAGGAATAAATCTAAACAAGACATTACTTAGGGGCATGTTCGTATAGTGAGATTTCTAAAAGAACCCAAAAGAATGATACCTATAGAATTCAAGACAGCATCTTCTGGTGAGGACTGGAGCTGGACGTGCTGAAGAAAGGTCTGTGGACAGCTGGCACACATCTGACCGCGCTCTTCACTCAAGCTGGATCGTAGGTTCATGAGAGCTCATTGGATTGTTATGTTCCATAACTTACATAGATGATACACACATCCTTTTTTATTAGCTTTTATAAAGGTAAAATTTAAAAACTATAAAAATATGTATATCCTGATAATTTTATAAAAGCATATGAATATTACATTTTAAAACCTCTAAGGGATTAGAATTAGATTTCTAATTCAACTTAAATTTTTACACACACACATATGTGTATCTATAAAATCTAGGCAAACCAATACACTATAATATAGTTTAAATCTTGGTTCTGGGGCTGACTAGCTATACACGTTTAACAAGTTCCTTAAACACCCCAAGCCTCCATTTCCTCATCTGGAAAGAGGGAATAGTCTCTCCTGGGATTCTTGTGAGGATCACTAGTTCACAGTATATGAAAATCGGGAAAATTAGTTTATTTATTAATTTTATTTTTATACAATCTCTATCCATGTGTGTACATGTGTGTATATAAGTATATATAATTTTTTACTTCATTCTAGAAATTTTGGCTCATGTGTTTACTTAGCTTTATTTTGAACAAAAAAAAAACATGTCATGGATTTTAGCTTTGTTTTTGGAAGCATAGTTGTAAGGGATGTTTTTCCTTTTAATAGATACACTTGCACATTTTAAAGAGAAATACTGGGTAGTAGAAGACAAGAATTCATGTATTTAAGTTTGCAGACAGTCCAGGTATGCAGTCTTCTCAAAAATATTTTAGACAGTTAAAATTTTGTTGTAGGATCTGGGAATAACGGTAACAAACAAAACATTTGTGGAATGAATGGGAATATAGCAGCAAACAGCTTTCCTGTTCTCGTAGAGAGAGAGAAACAATAGACAATAGAGAGAGACATAAGGAAAAGAGAGAGAAGGGAGGGGGGAGGGAGAAGGGAAGGAGCAAAGTAAGTTTGAAAAAGTTTGAAAAGAATTGAATCTTAGTACTAAGTAGTCTGGAAAACCAGGAACTGGTTAAAGGAATAGAGAATACTGAAGATGTGGTTGCTAGTTTATGCAGAATATTCCAAAAGGCACTAAATAGGCAAGTGGAAATAGTGGATGGGAAGGGTCCTAAAGAGGCAACAGTGAGGAAGTTCTGGAATGGCTGCTGCTTGGTTGTTGAGCATGAAGGCTGCAGCTGCTTCGCAGACAGAGCGATGACCGAGGTGAAATCATGGAGGTCCTTGGTTGCAAGTCGTGTTTTCCCTTCGTGGATGTTGCAGAGATTATGGCTTTTACTAAGTGAGCCGACAGGCTCACTTGGACTGCTCTGAGTGGAAGAGTTTCAAGATCATACATATTTTAAACAAGTCACTCTTTAAAAACGGGTAGAAGACTTGAACAGACACATCAGAAGATAGAGAAATGGCCAACAAGCACATAAAGTATGTTCACAATTGTTAGTGGCTGGAGAAGGATAAATTATACCCACAATGAGATAACATTTCATATCCACTAGAATGGCAAAAATTAAAGCAAGCAAACAACAATATCCTACTTACAACAACAAAATGCTTGTATGTAAAGCAATCGGAACTTTCCTTCATTGCTGGTGGATACATAAAATAGAACAAGCACCTTGGAAAACAGATAGTTTCTATGAAATTAAAAATATCTACCCTATGATCCAGCAAGTCTACACTCAGGTATTTACCCAAGAACAGTGAAAACATAGGCCCAGAAAAAGTCACAATATCTTCATAGTACCTTTATTTATAACAGCTAAAAATTGGAAACAATTCCAAATGCCCATCAATAAAAAATGAATAAATTATGGCATATTTATGCAGTGGACTACTACTTATCAGTAAAGTGACATAAACTACTAATGCACAGAATAACATAGGTGAATCTCATAAATATTATGCTCTACAGAAAGAAACCAGACACAAAAATGTACATAATATATTTTCTATTCATGTGAACTTCAGAAACAGGCAAAACTAAGCTTTGATCATGGAAATTAGAACATTAGTTGCCTTTGTGTGGGATGTGACTGGCTGGAAAGGGACATGAGGAAAATTTTCTGGAGTGATAGAGATGTTCTGTGACTTGATTGAGACGGTTTTAAGGATGTATATGTTTGGCAACCTCATCAATTCATACTCTTAATATCTATATTTTTATTGTAGGCACTAATCAATCAGTAACTTAATACTTTAGTGTTTAAAAAAGGAAATGATATCAATATGGCTCTCCAAAGAGAATAAATTGAGAAAGGCCAATAAAGAAATAGGGAGACCAGTTAGGATGTCATTGCAATGGCGTGGGGGAGAGGTGATGGCAGTGTGATCAAGGTGGTAAGGGCTAGGCAAGGAGAAGTCATCAGGGTCTAGATATAATTTGAAGGAAGAGCTATATGGATTGTGATGAGTGGGGTGAGAGAAAGAGACAAGGACATTTCTCAAGTTTTTGGTCTACGCAACCAGAAGATGGAAAATATTGTGGAAGTGTAGATTTACTTGAACAGTATCATTAATCAGGAGTCATTTTGAAAATCTTAACTTCAAGATGCAGAGTAGACATCCAAATGAATTCTCCTGAGTTAGAAGGTGGTGAAATGAGTCTGGAGTTCAGAGGAGACATCTTGGCTAAATTATAAATTTGGGATTAATAAATAAATAAATTTGGGGTTTGTCAGCATATATATGTTATTTAAAACTGTGGAGTCTGGCTATGCCCCCCTAGGGAATGAGTGCAGAAGATAAAGAAAAGAGAGGCCCAAGGGCTTAGCCTTTTTAAGAATTATAGGATGGAGAAGTGAGGAATAATCCACAGAGCATGCTGGGAAGAAGTGACTGGTGAGGAAGAGAGCCAAAAGAAAGTGGCATATCCAAAGCTCGGTAAAGAAGGGTAAGAACCTAGTTGAGATTTTTTCCACTTCTAGCTTCTTTGGTATCAGTTTTATCCATTGCTCAATCTTTGGCATCACAGTGATAAGGTGCTTTTCATAATCTGTCCTTATAATCTTGAAATATTTATCACCTTGAGGATTGACAGTATAATTTTAAGATTATAAAATACGAGGATTTTATTGTTTTTGTTTATTTTGTTTTTCTTATTTGGATAAATTTTTGGTTTTGTTTATGCCTTGATTGAAAGCTTTTGACAGATAATTGAGTGACACATGAGTGATGCAGGAATTGTCACACCAACTTCTGTTAGCTTTCAGAATTTTATGATCTCCTCTGAAAGACTTGGCCATTTCTGTTGTCCATAACTGTATTGTTAACACGTGATGGGCTGGTTTCTTTGTATTCAATGGCTTTATTTCCAGCGCAGCACCACAGAGCAATATTTTTTTTCAGACATTCTAAGAGATTCAGATTTAAGTTAAAACCAACTCCATATGTTGTTGCCAATGCAAATAATTCCAGTGAGGTGACAATCAGATGAACAGCTAAGTTCACACATGCTCAGGCAGGATCACTACTGAGATGTCATAACTTTCTCCTCTGCCTGTCAGCTGGCAAGTACCTTAGTTGAGGAAACCGCACATATATTAACATGAACCGTATCCATTTATATATGGCATCTTTGATATTCTGAGTTATGCAGTGTATAGACATTCAGAACCTGATTAGGCAATCAGAATATCGTTCAACTGGTGGAACGCTCCAGCCATGATCATGAACTCTCTATTCGAGGTCCCCTGTTTATATATGCCTTGATCAAGTAATGAAGAACTTTTAAGTGAATTATGTTGAAAAGTGCATACTGTATTCTGCTTTTGTTTTCTTAGAACAGGCCAGGATTCATCATGTTAAATTAAGCAGCCGAAAATAGTAATAACAATGGTATTTCCAGTGCATAGAATGAAACAGGCTGAGCTTGGTTTTGATGGCTTTGGTGCAGGAATAGAGATGTCTTGTCGAGTGCCTTCACAGAACGTTCCTGAAAATGGCCACCTGCCACGTGTGATTACTTCTTTAATCGAGGGGGGCTGTATTAATGTCTTTAAAAAATGTTAATATACTGAGTTATTAGCTATGGCATTTTTAAATCCATGCAGTCTTGTAACTTAAAAATAAATAGTGATGGAACTCATAGTAACAAGTTCATTATCTCATAATTTTAGAAAAATGTCCACAGATGAGATATTACGATGCCATTTTACTCATAAGCTAAAGAACCAAGATGACAATTAATTGATGTTTAGAGATAATTTCTCTTCCCTTTGGCGATTAAAACATAGGGTTAAGCATGGGGTCTGTAGAGAATCCAAAGTAATGGCAGTAAAATATAGTGTCGGGGATATTTTTCATTTTGCATAAGCTTTTTAATGTTTTCCTTCTTCATGATCATAGGATTTTTTTTCCCCCACTGCTCTCCAAATTGATCCATCATTAATGGNGTAATGGCAGTAAAATATAGTGTCGGGGATATTTTTCATTTTGCATAAGCTTTTTAATGTTTTCCTTCTTCATGATCATAGGATTTTTTCCCCCACTGCTCTCCAAATTGATCCATCATTAATGATGGACCATATTACTGGTTTTTCTATGTACAATGTTAAAAGGGGGTGAACTCATTTCTCTCTCTGAGCATTTTAAAATGAGACTGAAACAATATTTGAGCTACATTTTATATTATTTTAAAATAATTTCGGCATTCCTTCGACGAGGCTTGGCTTGTACAGGTCTTTGATTTATGATGACATCACATCCTTTCAGAATCAACATTATCATGTCACTGAACCTGAGGCCCGGAGGTCAAAAGTACATGTGAAGTTATTATGGGCCTGGAAGGTCATGGTTGAGTTCAGAGGAAAGCAAGCAGGGCCGGGAGGGTGGATGAGAGAGCCGGGGCAGAGGGGAAATGAAAGAAGAAAGAGAGCAAAGCAAATCCTCAAATATGGGCATTGGCATGAGCAGAAATTTTACCCTCAGCATTTTCCTACATGCTTCGGGAAATGAAAAAAAAAAATAATGAAGGGGGGGGAAAAAGCCAGCAAGCCTTTCAAACTCACTCTATTGCATTACTAAGAGAGGCTTTGGAAAACAGAGGGGTTACATAAATGAGAGCAGGTGCGGTCGTGCAGAGGTAACTATTCAGCATATGTAAGTGCAGTTGGAAAATCATTGTCTTGCAGAGAATACTCGAAATTGGTCCCTAATGGCCTTGGTTTTTGTCATATGGTCTTGATTATAAGGCTAAAATTGCATTGCCATGCCTTTAGTGTGAACGAGATGGATGGATAATTATTACGTGCGCTGAATACCTTTCTGCAAGGAGGAACCGGGACATCCCTGGTCACTGTAGCTACCATTTCGCCTCGCTGTCAGAAAGGCTCTAAGCGGCCAATTCATCACTATATTTATGTGGAGGAGAAATGGAAATGTGCCTCTCTGGTAGGGTGTGCACCCTCCCACATACATATACATATGCAGATTGTACACAGACCCAAGCGGCCCAGGGTGATTGCGAGGCGCTGTGTAGAGAAGCCGCTGTAGCACGGGTGGAAATGAAGGGTGCAGCAATGAAACAGTGAGCTCTGCGGAAAATTGATGGCTCTTGGTGGTGTCCACGTGCTGGTAGCTGGTACGAAAGCAGTGCTAGGAAAGACCTAGGGCTCGGTTTGAAATGCTGCAGGAAGTTTAAAAGGACTGTCAGTAGGTGTGATTGAGCAACCAAGAAGTATTTGTAGAAGAACAATATTTCTAGATACACTAAAAGAAAAGAAACCTTCCCCTTTCAACCAATTTTGCTATTTCACACAGCTTTCAGGATGCTCTCAGAAGGTGGGTATAGTTAGTGATAGTTAAATAATATTCCAGCTGTGATTCCTGCTGAGAACAAATTGTGCGGTCATGCGATGGTTGTTACCACCACTCTTTCTGGTGAGGACATCAGAGGAAGGCACCATGGGGGGTAAGAACAAACCGAGGGCTTTGACCTGAGCGGGTAAGATTCGGAACTGCACTAAGATCCCCGACCATGACCACACAACTCATTCATCATGGCAAAGTGGATTATGGACCCCAGCTTTGGAGGCTGTGGCTTACCCCTTTCCATGCAGCCCTTTGCGAAATATGGGCCATTAGCTAGGAAGGCCATTGTCTCTTCCCCACTGAGCCTTGAACCTTAGGGCCAGCAGTGAAGCAAGAAACAAATCACAGGTTGCTGGGAGCTCACAGGAAGTCTGATGTGAGAACAGACATGGGTTTAGGAGAACAAGGTTCAGAGTCCAGAGCTGGCGTTTGGAAGTTTTCTGATTGTAGGTATATACTGTGCTACTCAAAGCCCAAATAGTGTGTGCGTGTGGGAAGGGCTGCATTTGTTGGTCGAGCAGATAATTACTCAATTGCCCCAGTTGTTCTTTGCTTTGATGATGCAGGATATATATTGTAAGGTGAGGAGTGGCCAAAACATTAAGGATGGGTGTTGTTTTGCAAGTGAAAGGAAAAGAGGGGAAAAATAAAATTGTGGAAACTCTCTCTATACACATGCAGAGCCAATATCTGTGTGTTTATATTATATATACATATATATATTTCTGTACAAAATATTTAATGGAAAGTGTCAGAAAACCTATANGGTATCATTATACCCATTATTACGTTACCCCACATGGTAATTAAATGTGGGATTCTAGGGCAATACAAGATGAGAGTTACACTATTTTGGTGCTGTTTTGAGCTTTCATTTCTATTGAAAAATACTAAATTAGTAGCATTTTATGATTCCTGATTTAGCTCTTTTAATAAGAAGCAGAAGCTAAAAACAGCCCAACCAAGCAGTTGAAGTCTTATCACAAGCCAGTAAGATCAATAGCTAAAAAAAGTATGAAAAGTTTTTGAGTGACAGCTTAAAAATGGAAAATTTAAATATATATCGCTGCCTTCTGCTCCATTGTGTAATGCGTAGAGCCCATTTTGGCAGTATGTTTTTAAGCAGTCAAGAAAGTGATTTATTATTATCGCTGGATTTGTGTTTATGTTCCGTGCTGTAAACTATGCTTATAGTAATATATCTGTATTAAGGCATTATAATACTAGGAGTGCTACCTATGCTTAACATTACTAATATTGTTCAAAGTGTAGTTTATTGGGCTATAAATAGTAACATCAGTATTGACACTTGCTGCATCATCTAAGTGCCTGGGTAACGGTGTCTGATGCTAAATGACCATGCTGCTGACAGTATATAAAACATAAATAGTGACTACGAGTGATATTTCATGGCTATTGCTCGTGTTCCTGCTCTGCTTTGGTCTGCAGATAAGGAGATCTATGTGTGCTGAGACCTCATGAGAATTTCCCCAGGTTTGTTAGAGGCATTGCTTAGAGGAAATCACACTTGATTTTACATTTTTTTGTTTCGTGTGACCCCTAGTTTTATGTCACACATACAAATAAATAGCCATTGTTCACAATAATGGAAGGGTAGTTACCACATTAGGCATCGAGTTTGGTGTAACCTACATTCACGCTGGGTCTTTATCTTGATACGAAGCTGGTTGTTGTTTACTCTTTCATGGAACAAGTTTTAACTTGTTTAACAAGCAGCATTTGGGCTGCTGTTACAAAATACCATAAACTGGGAGGCTTGTACATAACAGAAACTGATTTCTCACAGTTTTGGAGGCTTGGGGATTCCAAGGTCGTGTTGTCAGTAGAATGGATGTCTGGTGAGGTCTCCTTCCTAGACGAGCCTTCTTTTTGCTACAGCCTTACAGAGCAGAAGGGACAAAGGGTCTCTCTTGGGCCTCTATTGGAAGGGCACTAAGCCCACCAGGATGAGTTAACCCTCATGACCTAATCACCTCCCAAAGTCCCCACCTCCAAACTACCATAATGTTGTACATTAGGAATCAACCTGAGAATCTGGGGAGGGCCCAGACATTCAATCCCTAACAACCTCTCTGTGGTGGCCACTTTGTCCATGGACAAATGGATATGTTCTAAGTTTGATTTCTTTGTTTCTTGTGTAGTGCATCAAGTCTGTTTAAATGTCACCAGATACACTCTCCTTTATTAAAGGCTATAAACAGTGGAACCACTCTTTCTTAAAAAGTTGCCTTCAGGAGGCAAACAGTCACATAAATCGTGAATATGCTGATATAGCTAGGTGCTTTAACTTTACTTTGTAAAGGCTAATGACGTGTGTTAAATTAAGCTTTGGGTTCATTAGAGTTGGAAGAGTTCATTAGAGTTGGAGGAGAATACTCCTGTCCAGTAAGTCATTCCTTCATGTATTCACCACACTTGTATGGAGCACCAGCTATGTGCTAGAAACCACGTGGCTGTGTGCAGAGTTAACAGTAAATGGAACTTACCCCTTACCCTAAAAACACGGTCAAATGATATCACGTTTTGCTGAGGTAATCCGAAGGAATTATGAAAAAGTAATTTTTACCCCCAAACTCATAAAAGAGGTGAATTAAATGCATGAAATGATAGTAATCAAACACATTTTTGTTAGCGTATAACATCTTGCTAGTTTGTTATAGAATATGATGGAGGCAAGCTCTTTGAGATGCTAAGATAGTCATGTACTGTCTTGTCACCTCAAATATCTTATATTTTGGAGCTGAGTGGATAGTGACAAGAATGATACCAGTTTGGGTAACCCATACATGATAGACAGCTTATGATGTAAGAAATTAATACTAAATGTGCCAACTTTGCTCATCATCATTAATCTTCTTAAAAATGAAGAGAAGCAAGCATTGATGGCCTTCTCTCTGTTGAAAGAAGGTAAGTGCCAGAGTAGCTGCTGAGCCCGGAGAAGGATTTTTCTCATCCAGAAAACAAGAAATACATACTCATCTTGACACAGCCATAAAAGTGTGTGCTTTGATGAACATTTTCATTCTCCCTTAAGGAAACTTTATATAATTTGGCTTACTTTGCAGTAAATAAATGTGCATCCTTTACTGGGGTACAGATAGTGGCTGGGTGGTTGCTGGACAGGAAATAAAGAATGGGAGAGTCACCAAGAAAGTTTATGTTCTCTTTTTTCATCCACATCCAGAAGGAAGGAGCGGGAGGTGCCAGTGGCTGGTCAAAATAGCACAGCTCAAGAAGCCAGGAGAAACAGGAAACATTAAAATCTAGAGCTTCAGGATGGTGAAGGCGTTGGGAAGGCAGGCTGCTCTGATCTTTTCTAGTTGGTTCACCGACAGCTTCCAGAACAGCACTGGATTCATGGTTAGACACCTTCCTCCCCCTAAATCTGTCAGTTCCATAAAGAACTCAAAACACATTAAGCATATGTTATTGTTTCTTGGGCCCTAAATACATCCTTGTAAAAGTGCACAAAGTGATGGCAGAGGGAAGGCTAGCAGCCAGGGACCTATGAATCCAGCGTTTTTTCATTAATTCCTCATTGCCTCCTTTGTTCGTTGAGATATTCAGTTTGGTCTAAAAAGCAGCTAAAATCCTCATGCAAAGAGCTTGTAAACAAACACCCACTTGAACCATCTGGTCTTGTAACACATACAAGTGATTAAGCTTCAGAGCTATGATTGTTAAATTTTTAAAAACACAACAATCCCAAACACCCCCAAATAGATTTCTTATACAAGTTTATAGGGAGAAAAGCATGTGATGCTTTATATAGTAAATAATATGGAGAGATTAAACAATATTTTTATTTCCCTACTTCATTCCCTCCCTTTCTTTCTTCATCATATCATGAGTGTTATAGGGTGAGAAAGCCTTAAGATACAAATATATAGGCTAAAAGTACATTTATAATGTCACCATACTGAGTCTACATGGTCAACAATTTGGAATAGTTGCTGATCTTTACCTTCATTATTATTTTTGCCCTTGCTGGAAAATCTGTGTGCTGGAGTGTGTGTGTGTGCGCGCGCTCGCCCGCGCACGGAGGAAGTGTCTTAGTTCCTTCTAGAATATATTAAGCATTGCAGGCTATTTGCAAATAATGAATTCATACTTTTTGCCCATAATGACTGAAGAAAGTCAGGTCAGGGGGAAATTAAATATGTTAAGAGCTCTCATTTTAATTGTATAATATCAATACTGTCTTTATAGTTAATTTGCTTGACAAGTTGTAGGGCCAATGGATTGGATTCTTCATATATTTCTGACACAGAAATGATTCTAAACTGCAACATTTCCTTTAGGTGCCATCACTAAAGTGAAAAAGAATAAGCTGTACATGGTATCTCAAGCATATGGGAATAACAGTGTTCTAGCTGATAACTGTAGAAAGGAATAACACAGAGAACCAAAAATTCTCGAGTGACATAAAAATTCTCATTGAGAAATCAGTAACATAGTATGTTCCCCATTTCTGTCTTCTCAATCTTGACCAGCCTTCATCCTCTGATTCATTATATCGGCTGGAAGGAGGAAAGACAATAGTTGAAAGAAGAAGAGAAAGAGTGTTTGGTTATGGCAGTGGTGATTGGTGTATCAAACAAACCACCAAATATTAAATGGTTTAAACATAAGCACATATAATCCACAGTGGGTGTTCTAATTGGGGTGAGTCTCTTTCATGTGGTGATTTGAAGGCTGAGCTCCTTCTGTCCTGTCACTCTCTGATTTTAATAAATGGCATCCAAGGTTGCTCACATCATCTGCAAAAGGCTGTGAAAAGGGAAATGCTAAAGAATATCGTGTGTGGGAGGGTTTTACGGACCTCTTGTGGGGAAGCTTCTGTCACTCCTGCTCTGTTTCCATGGAAGACATGACCTCATCTAACTGCAGGGGTGGCTGGGGAAGATGGTCTTGCCATGTGCCAAGGAACAAGAGAAGATGAGTTTGGTGAACTGCTGGCTAGTCTCCACCACAAGAGGAAAAGTTGGGTGCTGATACAGCACACTCTCTAGTATTTTTTATTTGTTAAGAAGGAAACAAATTAAAGGCTTTTTCAGTGATGTGGTCCTCCATCTCTCTGGAGGGTGAAAAAAACCCACCTAATTTGTAACGTTTGCTAATTTCCATGGTGCAAACATATCCACAATGGCTGATTTTAAGCTACCAACATGAAGTCGCTCAACGTAGATCTGGGAAAAGATACAGAGCCAGAACATGCCGCTCTGGTGGGTACATTTTACTAATCAACTCTGAGAAGACACATCTGATGTAGCCCATTTGTGAGCAGGTGGTCAATGTGCATTTTCACTTTTGCAATCGACCCGAGAAAGATTCACTTCAGAATGGATTCCTTATCTTTTTAAAATTAATTAATTTATTTATTTTAGAAAGAGAGAGAGAGAGGGAGAGAGAGAGAGGAGAGTATACGTGGGAGCAAGGGAGAGAGGCAGAGGGAGGGAGAGAGAGAATCCCACACAAATTCGATGCTTAGCATGGAGTGTGACTCGGGGCTCAATCTCACAACTGGGGGATCATGACCTGAGCCGAAATCAAGAATCAGACATTCAACCAACTGAGCCACCCAGGTGCCCAGAATGCTTTATCATTTAAGAAACCGTCAGTGTCTGGGTGATATATGGAGTTGTTGAATCTCTATATTGCATACTTGAAGCTAATACAGCACTATATTGACTAACTGAATTAAACACTTCAAAAAATTTTTTTAATTTAAAACTATCAATGTATCAATGTGTTTATATCAACAACAGATTGGGGTATACAGTTTTTTGAGTCAGAGAAAAGTAGATCCAAGGTCACAGTGTGTCAAGGCAGCCCATCTGTACTGAATCCTGGGTCACTCTCAGGCAAAATTTCAAGCTCCTGGAGCAAGTTTCTGAGGAATGTACCGAGAAGTCAGATGTCACTTCTGGAATTTCATATGATTATTCCCGTAATTGTTTTCCCAAGAGAGGGAAGAATTTGGAGATGGAATGGATAATGGTGATGAGAGCAAAGAGATGCCAAGGATGATTCTTTTGTTTCTGTCTGCACAATGAGAGGGTGGTATCATTCCCCTGTGAGAGAAGCAAAGAAGTGATATGACCTAGTCTGTGTTTAAAAACCACAAGAACAATAAGAACAACTCTGAAATTTGAATGGATCCTCAGGTCGCAATTGGTGAATTAATTGTTATTAATAGACCAATGGCCGTATAGCCTTCTAAAATCTTTACTCTTCCTTGTCTACCTTTTTTCAAAGAATCAAGCCATACAATGATCAGTTGGATTCATTTTTACCCTTCTGCTTGATTCTTGCAGATGCGGCTCTCTTGCATCAACGTGCAGTGGTCACTATGGGCACCAAGACGTGTGATGCACTAAGCTTCAGCCCCGTGGTTTCACTAGGCATGGTTTTGTTTCCAAGTGTTAGCATTTTTCAAGTGTTAGAGGTGTAACACCTCTTGAACTAATGGTGTGGTTTGAGTCTACACTCCCGAGGCTCAGGGTTTCGTATTAGGTACTTGTCGCTCATGTCTTTGTAACCCTCCCAATTAAACAAAGCAAGTTTCCAGTCTGTAGTTTCTGTTTGGAACACCAGCTGAGGCAGGTCAGAACCTAAGAATGAATTAAATCTGTGATGCATTGGTTGTAGTCATTACTGATTTGTTTGAGGCAGGTTGCTATTTTTGGAAAGTACTAAAGCTGGTAATGACAGACTCAAGTACTGAGGTTTCTCAAAAAGTTAATCCATTCACTTAGTAAATAATGAACTGTTCTGGGGAACAGCTCTTCTCCCCTCCCATATTTTTTAATGATGGTGAAAAGTCAGCTGCTCTGAAAACTAACTTTCTTCATGCCAACCTGCCCAATTTTTTTTTTTTTTTTATCTTAACTGCAGTCTGCCAAAAAAACAGAACTAGGGCTTGGCACACCAGTTTTGATCAGACCAGCCGTCAGAATCATAATGTTCTAAGTACAAAGCTCACTAATTGAATTTCATTCACTGGACTGAAATATAGCAGCCAAGACAGAGAACACTGTTGGCTGTTTTTTTATGAGGTCTGGAGTCTAAAGTCATTTTTAAAATGTGGGTGATGCAATTTCTTGTATCTTTCATATAAAATGCTACTTGGTAAACAGTGTTTCAGGTTAGTGCCTTTGTAATTTAAATGAAGACAGTACATCCAGCTGAATCTGAAAAGAAAGTTTAGGAAAGGATTTGTTCCTCTTTTTGTGTGATCTACTGTAGAAAATGATAGACGAATAGGTAAGGAGAGAAAAAAAAAGGTTTGTGGACTTTAAGAGACAAAACTGAACTATTTTAAAAACAGAGTCAGTCCCAGTAGCTAAATCTTTGTTTTCTTCAAGCAGACTAATACATTCTGCCTAATTCATTTTTTATTTTCTCTCGGGGTCTGCTTGCAGATTTGCCTCAACAAAGGAAGCATCATGTTACATCTTTTAAATAATTGATGGCTCTTGGTCCAAGCCAGCTTGAAGGAAATTCTGAAAATAGGTACTGATTGAGCAAATGCCTCCTTCCTTCTCCCCATTCCCTTCTTGAATACTCTGTACTCATCTCTTCCCTCCTTTGTTTGCTTCTTTGCCTCCTTCTTGACCCTCCAGTAGTGGATGATGATATCATTTGGACTTAGGCTTTATCTACCACTTGATATCCCTCATCTGTTTTGTATCATTCTATATATTTTATTAAAGATGCGGGAACTGTTAATTATAAGCTGTCTGGTGTAATGAAGAGTTCTTAATTAATCACTAGCAATGTTATGTCATAATCACCACCAGAGATGGTTTGTTGGGACTATAAAAAATTATGCTTAGAGCATGTCCCTTTAAATTAAAAGTATGCTGTCTCCAAGGGTCAAGTTACCCTGGAAGCTGGGTCAGCTGGACTATGGCTTTGCCAAGTCCAGCTGTTCCTGCAAGTTGAAATACTGTGAGCTGACCTGTGTTTCCCCCGCAGAGAGAGACATTTCCATCTTACTTCACTGTTGAGTCATTAGCGATTGTCTACAACTTGGAGAAACCATCCCTGCTCTAAGACAGGGGTAGTCAGTAGGCACTTGGGCTCATCCACAGTGAACCTGGCTTCTGGTCATGACTTTGTAAGTCACTTTGGTTTCCAGGGCCTCTCTTTCCTTACTGATGAAATACAGGCTTTGGAATGGATTATCTCCAACATCTAGCCAGCAATGGTGTTCTTGGCATTTTCCAGAGGGGATAAACCATGAGGAAGTTGATTTCATTAATGTATTCCTAGTTTGAGTGAAGGGACTATGTGCTTGCTCATAGTTAACCTTCTTCTTTCTTTACATTGTTTTTCTTTTCTTTTAGTCTATCACTTTTTCTCTTCTGCTGCTTATCACCTTTCCTTTCCCTTCCAGACTTTCCACATTTCCCGTTTCAGAGTGGAAGGAAAATGATTGACAAGGGGTTAAAGTGGAGGATCCTGGCTACTTATTTATTTTAAATCTTGCCATCAGTTACGGAAAAGCTTTCACCTTCAGAAATCACATCCGAGGGTAGCCAATATTATTGAATTTGGGAAGACTAGCTATAAAGTGGCAACCACTGGGAGATCTAAATCTGGAATTCTAAGTTGGAGCTCAGTTTAACTGGGGGAAAGCTTTCTATTGTATCCATCACTGAAAAAGCTGTATCTAAGTTGATGGATTATTGTCTACTCTCAAAGTGGTATCACAGTCTCTGACCTACTCTCACTTTCAAGGGACATTTTAAAATATCATATTGCTTACATTGTTCCATTTTTCTCTTATTATAGCAAGCTTGGTGAGGGCGGGGAGCTGAAGCCTTCTTTGCCCCAAATCTCCCCACTAACCGGGGGCTCGTTTGAGGATCCTATGCCTGCCTAGGAAAGATTCTTCTGATTGCCTTTATTGAAATCTTGGAAAAAGTCTTCAAATAATCCAGCCTATTTAGAAGCACACAAACAACATACCGCAGGGAATATAGAAAGCCAAGGAATTTCTTCTGTTTATCTTCTGCTCTCTGACTGTATTCTAAATTTATATTCAGAAGGATTAAAGGAACTATTTGTGTTCTCCCTCGTGAAAACCAATGCTATCCATCCTTTTTGAGAATATATGATGCATAGGGTTTTGTATCTGCATGTAAATAGGTTACAGGTAACTCCTAGTGGTAAGATATGCTCCTAAGGATAGAAGTGTTGTTAGCAGTTAGGTTCTACAGTAGTGCTACCATATTTCAAGAGGGTTATGGACTAAATGGCTTCTCTTTTGTTGGAATATCCATTCTTAGTGCCATGTGGGCACCCAAAGAATAGATCTTTTTCCCTCTGAAGGTAGAGATGTTTCCCCCATCTTTAGGGAGATGATTCTAACACCTTGGAGGCTGCTGATGGTGAGGATGGGGTGGTGCAAATCCTATTGCCTTGGGGTCAGTGACTTTGCTTTGAGTGAAGGGACACTGGTAAATCAGTTCTCTGGATTTGCTCTAAAAAGTATCTTCTGGAGTAGGGAAGGGAATCCAGATGTTTCCGCCCCTAGCCCCGTGCTGTGCAACCATGGTGGGGTAGCACCGTTCACACTGTAATCTGTGTGTAAAATGCCTCCAGAAGGTTCATACGATGCAAAAACCACTTGAATGTGTCTGGTAGTTTTTAATACTGGAAATACTATTTTTTTTTGTCAGTTCAAGCTGTTCAGTCTCAATAGTTAATTGGGTCAAGGCAGTTCCTAGTCTACAAAATAATAGTGTCCCTGTGTACATTTTAAAACTGAGTGTTTGTAATTATGAATATTTCCAAACAGGAAACATTACATAAGTAGTAGTGAGTTTCTAGATTATCCACAAAAAATTTTGTCAGTCATACTATAACTGAACTTCTAAAGGTTTACAGCAGTTTTGTTTTCTATTCTTCAGTAACTCATCTGTCGTATTGAATAACAAATCTTCCACCTGGATTGGTTGTCACCATTTAAAACAGAAGTAATCTGGGGAAATGTATATTGCATTTTGTAGTAAGAAGAGATCATTGAGGTAATAGTAACAACTTTCCGTACCCTTCCAGTGCCCATCTGTCTTCCCTCATTGAGGATCCCTTTTTTTTTAATATATATATTTTTTAATTTCTTTCTGGGAGAGAGAGAGAGACAGCGTGAGCAGGGGAGGGTCAGAGAGAGAGGGAGACACAGACTGTGAAACAGGCTCCAGGCTCTGAGCTGGCAGTCAGCACAGAGCCCGACGCGGGGCTCGAGCCCACAAACCGCGAGATCATGACCTAAGCGAAAGTCGGACGCTTAACCGACTAAGCCACCCAGGCGCCCCAAGACTCCACGTTCTTTAAGGGATTATTGAAGCATGATGCATCCATCTTTTCTCTCCTTGCAGGAACTCCTACATGTCTTGGTCATAACTGAAAGGGAGTTTAGTAACTAAGGTAGTCATTCTTCCTCCCCAAGACCCTGAGAACAGGATCCCACTGACCGTGGATGTGGGCTGCCTCCCATGTGTAGGGGACATCCCAAATAACATGACCCTGAGTTGAATGCCTCTGCTCAGAGATAAGCTCCATGTGTGGGATCCAAAGGACAACTCATTCCAAGAACTATTATCATAATGTTCACATTATTTTGAATTTTCATTAATTTCACTGATGGGCTTTGACAAGATGTAGATTTTAAGTGTTAGCCTGAAATCCCTGCTGTGTTGGTCATGACCGTTGGCAACATCATGCAGACAGCAACTTCTTACCTGATGAAATCAGCACCTGAAGAATGTTTGATCCTTCAAATCCTTCTTTTTTAAGACATACCTTATTTTATGGCACTTGGCTTTATCACACTTGAAGATATTCTGTTTTTTAACAGATTGAAGGTTTGTGGCAACCCTGCATCAAGCAAGTCTCCTAAGACCATTTTTTTCCCCAACAGCATTTACTCACTTAGTGTCCCTGTGTCACATTTAGGTAATTCTCACAATATTTCAAAATTTATTATTATAATTATTATATTTTTATTGTGATCTGTGATCAGTGATCTTTGATGTTACTATTGTAATTGTTTTGGGGGAGGAGCACGATGTACTCATATGAGACAATGAACTTACTTGATAAATGTGTGTTCTTACTGCTCCACCAACTGGCCATTTACCTTTTTTATCTCTCTCCCTCTCTCTCTCTCTCTTTCCCTCATCCCTCCCCTGGGGCCTCCCTATTCCCTGAGACACAGGAAAATTGAAATTAGGCCAATCAATAAGTCTACAGTGGCCTCTGAGTGTTCAAGTAAAAGGAAAAGTCACACATCCCTCACTTTACATCAAAAGCTACAAATGATCAAGCTTAGTGAGGAAGGCCGGTCGAAAGGTGAGATAGGCCAAAAGCTAATAAGCGTCTTGCTCCAAACATTTTGCCAGATTATAATGCAAAGGAAAAGTTCCAGAAGGAAGTTAAAGGTTCTACTGCCAGTAAACACAGTAATGATAAGAAAGTGAAACATTGGTTTTGATATGGAGAAAGTTTTAGAGGTCTGGATAGAAGATCAAACCAGCCACATAAATTCTCCTCAGCCAAAGCCTACTGCAGAGCAAGGTCCTAACTCTCCCATTCTAAGACGGCTGAGAGAGGCAAGGAAGCTGCAGAAGAGTATGAAGCTAGCGGAGGTTGGTTCATGAGGTTTAAGGAAAGAAGCTGTTTATAACCTCAAAGGGCAAAGTGAAGCTGCAGGTGCTGATGTAGAAGATGTAGCAAGTTATCAGGAAGATCTAACTAAGATAATTCATGAAGGTGGCAGGGTGCCTGAGTGGCTCAGTCAGTTGAGCACCAACTTCTGCTCAGGTCATGATCTTGTGGTTTGTAAGTTCAAGCCCCACATTGAGTTCTTTCCTGACAGCTTGGAGCCTGGAGCCTGTTTTGGATTCTCTCTCTCTCTCTCTCTCTCTCTCTCTCCCCATTCCCCGCTCACACTCTTTCTCTCTCAAAAATAAAAAAAATAAAAATAAAATAGAAAGATAATTCATGAAGGTGGCTCCACTGAACAACAGATTTTCCATGTAAACAAAACAGCCTTCTATTGGAAGATGCCATCTAGAAATTTCATAGCTAGCGAGGAGAAGTCAGTGCTTGGTTTCACAGCTTCAAAGGACAGGCTGACTCTCTTGTTAGGGGCTAATGCAGCTGGTGACTTGAAGTTGAAGCCAGTGTTCATTTACCATTCTGAACTTTCTAGGCCTCTTAATAATTATGCTAAGTTTACTTTGCCTGTGCTCTTTAAATGGAACAATAAAGCCTGCATGACAGCACATTTTACGGCATGGTTTACTGAATATTTTAAGCCCACTGTTGCGACCTACTGCTCAGGAAAAAAAGGTTCCCTTCAAAATATTACTGCTTGTTGACAATGCGCCTGATCACCCAAAAGCTCTGATGGAGATGCACAAAATGAATGTTTTCATGCCTGCTATCACAGCATCCATTCAGAGAGTAATTTTGACTTTCAATTGCTATCATTTAAGAAATACATGTGCTAAGGCTATAGCTGCCATAGATGATTTCTCTGGTTGATCTGGCAAAAGAAATTGAAACCTTCTGGAACAGAGTCACCATTCTAGATGCCATTAAGAACATGTGTGATTCATGGGAAAAGGTCAAAATATCAACATTAGGACATATTTGGAAGAAGGGGATTTCAGTCTTCATGGATGACTTTGAGGAGTTCAAGACTTCAGGGGAGGACATAAGTGAAAATATGGTAGAAATAGCAGGGGAATTAGAGGTGGAGCCTGTGATGTGACTGAACTGTGCAATCTCATGATACAACTTTGATAGATGATGAGTGTCTGAGTAGAGAAGGTGGTTTCTTGAGATGGAATCTACTCCTGGTGAAGATGCCATAGATGCTGTGAATATTGTAGAACTGACACCAAAGGACTTAGAATTTTACATAAGCTTAGTTGGAAAAGCGTGGCAGGGCTTGGGAGGATTGACTCCAATTTCGACAGAAGTTCTGCTATAGGTAAAATGCTATCAGACAGTGTCACATGGTACGGAGAAATCATGTGTGAAAGGAAGAGTCAATTGGTGAGGCAGACTTTATGGTCTTATTTTAAGCAATTGTCAGAGCCACCCCAGCCTTCAGCAACCACCACCCTGACCAGTCAGCAGCCATCAACACTGAGGCAAGACCCTCTACCACGAAGAAATTATGAGTCACTAAAAGCTCAGATGATGGTTAGCAATTTTTAGCAATAAAATATTTTTGAAATAGGGTATGGACATTATTTTTTGGACATAATGCTATTGCACCCTTGATAGAGTACATAACATAACTTTTATATGCACTGGGAAACCAAAAAGTCCATTTGACTCATTTTATTGCAAGTCTTGCTTTATTTTCATGGCTTGGAACCCAACTGCAGTATCTCCAAGGTATGTCTACACTTCTTGAGCTGTAAGCTTTTAAAAACAAAAACAAAAACAAAACCCACCTAAATTAGTTCCCCTCAGGCTTCTTACCCGGTATTGTTAGTTGGATGGGTTCTTGCCTCTTTTTTCCTTAGACTTCAGCAAATTACAGCTTTTTAACAGGCCTCCACTGTTAAAAGAAATAAATAGGGTTGAATTCTCATGTTGGAGTTATCTTGCCTTCTTTCTCATTCACTGAGTATACTGANTTCCTTAGACTTCAGCAAATTACAGCTTTTTAACAGGCCTCCACTGTTCACAGTCCCAAGAAATAAATAGGGTTGAATTCTCATGTTGGAGTCATCTTGCCTTCTTTCTCATTCACTGAGTATACTGGAAACATCTTCCTGTTTTTAGATGTTTTTAAACATCTTCCGCGTTTCGGCAAAGCACCTTTCCTTCCCGATTCTGGACCCTGTCAAATTCCAGTGTACGCTGGAAACCTCCTCAGTCTCTGGGCTTAGCAGATCTTCAGCTCTCACCATCTGCAAGGGGTTATTTTACAAATTACCCCCTTTGTCTTCCAGTAATCACGTCGTCGTCTTCAGCATTAAAATCAATGATCCAAGTTTAATGCCAGTGCTTTTTGTAGTCTAGGGGTATTAGGGTGAAGTTGGCTTCATTGTCAAGTATTTTATTTTTAACCTCATTTTGTAAAGAAAAGGGCAAAAGCTGTGGGTGTGGTGGTGTCCTCAGTGAATGTGATTTAGAGCCCCTCTGAGAATCTTCTAAGCAAAATACCGGCATCTCTTTGAAGCGTTCACTCCCCAAAGTTGACAGTTACCACATTCGTGCCTCAAGGGGTATGACAGAAGATGGCCTGGTGCCATGTGATTAATGCGTTTCCCACATCTTTTCCTTAATAAGCTGCACTGTAGCATGTACCAAACAAATTGTTAGGGGTCTTTCACTTGTCCATTGGTCACACCACACCCTTGTCATCTACCACTGCTCCCTTCTCTGGGTTGCAAGTCCACAATAGACTTCCCCTGGGTGTTCAGTGGGTCACCTTTTTGCTCTGGAGAGTTTTCTTCTAGAAGAAGGGATGTTCTTTTGGATGGGAGAGGTGTTCAGTTAGATCACATGGAATTGCTGTGTCTGTACGTCAATATTGGTCAAATATTGATAGTTTCGTGCCATTCCACCTGACAGTTTCTCCTGATAAACATTCTACCTAAAACAGCATTTTGAGTGCATGTCTGGCTGAAACCCACTGTGCTGTTATTTAAAAGAGAAACTTCAAGTTTTTTTTTCCCCAATCAGGAAACTTGTGTTTCTCTAATCTGCTCCCTTTTCTCTTTCCTGAGTATCAGAGAAATAAGAGACAAAACCCTCATATTTGGAGAAAAGTCACATATTTTGAGCCTGATGTGAAATAAGTAGGAAATCCTTTGGTCTCTGTGATGGAATTTTTTTCTGAAAATTATAAACGAGAGTTATCACGGACGTTGCTTTGAAACCTTAACTAGACCATTCACTATAAATAAGAGAGGAGCAGAAGATTAATAAATCTGATAAAGCTGAGAAAGAAGAAAATGTGAAATAAGAAATGAGGACTGTACCTCGTTTGAGCGTTAATACGGCCCTGAGTACATATATAGGAAAATCAAAGACTTGCTCAAGGCAGAGTGTGTGAAGCCATAGCTATTAATGTGTGCTTAACTCTATTGCTTGGGAGATTTTATTAAATGCAGCAGCCAAGGAAACTGACCTCACCTTTTTTTTTTTTCCTTTTTTGGGTTGGATCCTTGCTCACGTCACATAAATGAATAGAGCTGACAATTTACTGGCTCATCAATGAAACAATATTAAATTATGAAGATGTAAGGAAAAAATCCTACGCTAACATTGTTGCAGTTTGAAAGGTAAGCTGTCCCCTACAAGAGTAGGAGATATTAATATTCATTTTAAAACCTATATAACATAATGCCAGGTGATACACATTATAGGGTTAAGTGGCCTCTTCATACCTTTGATTCACTGTGGTCCTGGCGTGTATCTTATTAGCAATGTACCTGAAGAGACTGCTATGTTTTTTCTCATTCTGTCTTTTAAAATGCAAAAAATCACTTTTCACGCTTTTAAAGGGTTTTATTTTATGGGCTATTCTGACAAATTGGACTTTACTGAGTGTGTGTTACAGTGATCGTGGGGTTCCTTTTGAAAGGTTTTGCCCTTGTTTTTATTGATTCACCGTATTGACTGGTAAGCATGGCTGTCAGGGCCAGACTATTTCTTAATTCCTGTCTTTTGGGGATGCACAAGAAGCAAAATATTATTTTCTTGATGTCTTGTTCCATGCTTAAGATAGGAAGCCTCTCTTCCTAATTCTATCTTCTGTGAACTTATTAAAAGTACTTGGTTTGACGTCTGTTACCAATCCAATACCTAGTTATTCCCAAGCATACCTAGATGTTAAGTCTTATTTACTTCATTTTTGGAAGAAAAGCATCGTACTGTTCTTGGCCACCACCAGTTACTCTGTTGGTCAACTGGACCCAAGGCTCGTCTCTTACATTTCAAGCTCCGTTGTAATGACTGCCGGACAGGATCAGAATGTGGAAGAGGTCCCTTTGGTGGGAATAGTTTCTGCTTCCCTCTGACCCTTAGACGGGTTTACAACTCAGGGAAGGTGACAAACCACTGTCCTAAGTGGTTGGCTCTTCTGAGGCTGTATCAGTATTTATCTGTCACCCCAACACCTGCTGCGGGGTCTGGTGCAGAGTGAGTGTGCAGGAAATCATACACACTCGCTGACGATGAAGCCTCTCCATCCTGCTCAGTGATGAACCCTCTGCAGTAAGTCAGATTTTCTGAACAGCATTCAACACATTTCTGCTTCAATGTGGAAAATGGCACTTTAGAAGTCGAATTACCTTTTTCATGGCACCCAAGTTGCTTAATTTGCAAATTGAGAATAATTTAGGCAATGGGAGAATATGTTTCCATGTGTGAAGTGGATTGAAATGAGTTTGGTGCTCTGTCTGCTCCTTCAGCTCAAACTATCATAAAATGGAGTTCTGGCCAAAAATCATTCAGTTATATGATTCCGGGATATCATCTGTTGTTTTGTGTAACATCGGTTTAGTTTTAATTATTGGTGATACTTAAATCTGTGCTTCTTATAAACTGCAGGTGTGTCTTGCTTTAAGAAACCAGACTGTGCTTCAAATTCATGCTTCCTATGCCTTTGCATGAAGGGACACTTACTTGCACTCTATAAATAACCTGGCTTTATAAAATAATTTATCACAGGATTCCTTTAAATAACGAACTCTCTTAGAGCATTCGAAATATGATTTGCTGTGAACAAAATCAATGGCCACTCACTCCACTTTTCAAGAACACATCTGCTTTGTCATGTAAAGGCAGGTGAACGGAGAAAAATCAAGCAACAAGGAATGAGGGTCTTAAGTGAGCTGAATAGGAATTAATTTTAATTTAGAAAAGAATCTGCTTTTCTAGAGTTTCCCAGGGAAAACACCTTCACCTTTATCACCTCCAAAGTACATAAGAAGAAAAAAAAGCAGGCCAATTTGAGTTTGGAGAAGGCAAATCTATTTCTTCGGTGGGTCGCATTCTGCATTATGCATGTGCGTAAAAGTGAGGTTTGCTTTGATCCTGACTATTAAAAGTTTATTTTTAAACTCAGACTGGGCAGGAATCCAGCGATGCTCTTTCCCTGAACGCATCCTGGTTTCAGGTCCTCAGCCTGGCGGAATGTAGCTGAGCGGCAGGAAGTAGTTGAAAAGTGTGGAGACTTGGTGAGTGTTAGGCGGTTTTTTGCCCCCCCTTCTTCCCCTCCATTTTTGAAATTCAAATTGAATGCAATTTTCAGCTCATTTGAGCCAGAATATACTGTTGCTGAGCTCCAGTGGCTCTTAAATTCAAACTCACAGGAGAAAACAGATATCATCTGTCTCAGAGGGTGGGAGAGAGAACACTCACCCTGTTATTCACGAGGCTGAGCTCTAGTAACTAATTCAAACCTTTCTGACTCATCGACCAATCATTCACCAGCAAACTTATCAACTAATCAATGAAACCTTTAAGACACTCATTTTAGGAAGTCGGGAGCAATTTCCTCCTCCCTTAAAAAAAAAAAGTCATTGTTCAAGGGTATTTTTGTGTTGTTGGGATTTTAATCCCTTTTGTGTAAACTGAGACAGAATATCCTGGCAATTTTTTTCCTGCCCTTCCTGACTATTTTTATTATTTCCATCTTTAATGTCTTTGTCAATGCTATTTATTTATGACTGAGGATTAGCAGAAAGCTTACTGCTGGCTAAGTGAGGCCAAAATTTTGAGTTTTTTTCTTTGCTGAACAGACTGCCTGAAAAATAGTCTTCTTTCTTGGGGCAAATATAAATGCCAATTAAGAGAAGAAGATGCACTCATCCAGTCCTTAAGTTTGCTAGTGCCTTATCTTCAGGGTGGCTGCTTCAGCGTGGCTTGAGAATGTGTCTCGAGAAACTTCTGCCACTGAATATGTGCCCAGGGAATGCAAATGACATGAGCAAATGATAATCTGAAATCCCTGCTCTAATTTCAGAAGGGATGTGATGTGGCCATTCTGATTCTGAAATCTAGGTTTCATGCCTTACCGCTGGTGCTTATCTTTGACTGTTTTAATGTAATCC
This sequence comes from Crocuta crocuta, assembly GCF_008692635.1. Taxonomy (NCBI): domain Eukaryota; kingdom Metazoa; phylum Chordata; class Mammalia; order Carnivora; family Hyaenidae; genus Crocuta; species Crocuta crocuta. The sequence goes on along the minus strand of NW_027527436.1, from coordinate 3,374,811 downwards.
AAAATTTCCATGGGAACTTGAAGTCTCTTAGCCTTCTCTCTCTCTCTCTCTCTCTCTCTCTCCCTCTCCCTCTCCCCCTCTCTCTCTCTTTCTGTTGAGGTCTGTGACAGACATTTATGATACTATTTCAAAGTAAGTAGGAGAAAAACAATTTGCTCCCTAAATATCATCTCTCATGAAATTAGCTCATACCCATCACACTTGGAGTTTAAAAATGTTTCGCAGTGAGCGTATGATCAAGCCATGTATATTTATGTATATGTGTGTATGTGTCTACATGTCCCCAAGGTGTCTAAGAATATGACAGCAGGAATTTCTAAACAAGTCATTTTCACATTAATAAAGGCGTCAACGACTTTATCCTCTAAGTGGTAATGTACTTGTGCATTCTGCCCCTGGTAGACGACAGTTATTTCACTGCCTTTATAAAAAGAATACCCTGGCTTGTTAACCTGTTTCCTCACTATGATGCCGTAATTTCACTCCCAATCTAATCTTGTTGTTTCTTTGACTTCACTCTAAGAAGTCAACTCTATCTTGACAAGGAATCCATATTCTGAGCTAATGACGAAGTTAGTTAGTAGATTTTTAACCTCTCTACTAAAATATCAGATCTCTTCAATATGCAAGTCATTCCTGAGTGCTTACTATGTGCTAGAAATTCACTGTACTGAGATTTGTAACATGCAAAATAGTAGTTTTCTAAACCCAAGTGAGGTAGATGCTGGAAATGAAATAGCAGCATCAATTAGGCGGGAAACGGTAAAGCTTGAGAAGCCTTCAGGCTCTCAGATGATTCTCAGATATGCGGTCCCTCTCTTCCTCAGGTGGTAACCACTGGTATGAAACAAAAATGATCTAACTTGGAGGTGGGAGAAAAGGTGATACACAAAATAATCAGTGCACAGGATAAGAAGTATGTATACATAGGTGCTAAATGTAGCCTCTTCTTCAAAAACTGCTTACAGCACTGGGTAAGAAAGGCGGGATGCTCTAATGCTGCACCGTAATGTGGAGAGGCCAGGGCTCAGTGGAGGGAAGCAAGGAGGGCCAATTCTGGAGTGGAAGGGAGAATGTTTGGAGTGGGGGCCCAGGGCTGTGCTGGAGCTTGCTCATACCCAGAGGGCAGGTTGTTAAATTTCTAGAAATTTCATGAGCCAGCTTTTACAATATATCACTAAAAATTAAATTATGTGAACTTATAATAAATCACTTATATTAAAAACAAAAGTAATGAATGCTGAAAACTTATCACTTCCTATTTATATCCCTCCCCATGCGTTGCAATTATCTGCGCTCTTGAGATATGTCCATCATATATGGATGGTAGAAATACCGTCTACGATGTGCTGCACATCTCTTCCCAGCAGCATGCTCCATGACGCCATGTTGGTAGCTTGACATCAGCCATGAGAGGAGTGTTTCTTCCACAGGAATTGGCGGATGCTAAAAATTGGGCCTTCTTTTTTTATTTGAGAGCCAGTTATTAAAGACAAAACAGACAAACATGGGGGGTGGGGGTGGGAGCAGGGCTGAGGCCAGAGGGCAGGGTTGCATGAGGAGAATGGTCTCCTTTTATTATTGAAGAGCACAGTTTGGAAATCACTGGGAGCCATTGACCATTTTAAATACATTTTATTATAATTCTACTCCACATTCACTATAGAAAATTTGAAAATAGAATAATAGCTTATAATTCTATAATTCTTGGTATGTGCCCCATCCGTTTTTAGTGCTTTAAATATAATGCATCATTTAATCCTGAAAGTAGCTCCATCAAGTAGTTGCTATTATCCCTTGTTAAAATGGGGAGGTTGAGTGCCGAGAAGTTCAGAAGTCTGAATGCCGGGAGTTAGTTCCACCTAGAAGTTTACTGTGCTTTGCTCCCTTTCCATGTAGAAATGACAACCCACAATGACCCCCCACGTGGCCTAATAGTAGCAACATTTGGGAGGGGGAGGGGCACTCCTTCAGTTGTAGGCAGTTAAGATCTGGAGTGTGAGCCCTCCTGCACTGTTGGTGGGAATGTAAACTGGTGCAGCCTCTCTGGAAAGCAGTGTGGAGATTCCTCAAAAATTGAACAATAGAACTCCCCTATGACCCAGCAGTAACACTGCTAGGAATTTACCCAAGAAATACAGGAGTGCTGATGCATAGGGGCACAGGTACCCCAGTGTTCATAGCAGCACTCTCAACAGTAGCCAAAACATGGAAAGAGCCTAAGTGTCCATCAACGGACGAATGGATCAAGAAGGTGTGGTTTATCTATACCATGGAATACTCCATGGCAATGAGAAAGAATGAAATCTGGCCATATGTAGCAACATGGATGGGCCTTGAGGGTGTTATGCTGAGCAAAATAAGTCAGGCAGAGAAGGACAAATATCATACGTTTGCACGTATAGGAGGATTAGGAGGAACTTAACTGAGGAACAAGGGGGAGAAGAAGGGGGGAAATGGTGGGGGAAAGGGAGAGAGCAAACCATGAGAGACTCTTGAATGCCGAGAACAAACTGAGGCCTGATGGAGGTGGAGGTGGGGGAAGGGGGGTGTTGGGCATGGAGGAGGGCACTTGTGGGGATGAGCACTGGGTGTTATATGGAAACCAACTTGACAATAAACTATTTAAAGAAAAAAGATCTGGGGTGTGAGGAATCTAAGCAATGAGGCTCCCCCAGCAAATCAGCTTAGAGGTGAGCACAAGCCCAAACTGGAGAAAACCCCTGCATGTGGATGTGAGAGAATATTCATCATCATAGGGATTGAGCATAGAAAGAAGAGGGGCGCCTGGATGGCTCAGTGGGTTGAGCGTCCGACTTCGGCTCAGGTCATGATCTCATGGATCGTGGGTTCAAGCCCCGCATTGGGCTCTGTGCTGACAGCTAGCTCAGAGCCTGGAGCCTGTCTTTGGATTGTGTCTCCCTCTTTCTCTCTGACCCTCCCCTGCTTGCTCTCATTCTCTTTCTCAAAAATAATAAACACTAAAAAAAATTAAGAAAAAAAAGAAAGAAGAGCTTTAGGGAAAGGTAAGCTTTAGGAAGAAACACAAGAAAACCATCAGTGATGAGGGAATGAGCAGTTGGAAAGGAAAGAGAAATGGGGCGGGGGGGGACATCAAGCACAGTGTCCTGAAGATAAGGAAGGAAGGAAGGGCTTGGGGAAGGAGTTGCTAATTAACAATATCGAGGGCTTCTGTGAGATTTTATAACGGTAGGCATAGAATTTATCCCAAACGAATCACTTTGAGAGTGAAGGTGGTGCTATTAATAATGAGGCCAGGAAACAAACGAGGGAACAGTGAAGTATCATCACACTAGGTTTGCGAATGGATGAAACTGGTAGATTTCTAAGAATTCATAATAGTCTGGAAAAGGATTTCTTTTTGACCAACATTTACTGAGCATCTACCATGAGGAATGCTAAGTGCTGAGATAAAGATACATATGGCAAAGTTAAAAAAAATATTTTGTTGGGGGAAAACCGAGAAAATTGGTGTTTGAAGCATAATCTTCCTCTACCACTCACACCCAGAAGCAGTCACTATTCACAGTTTATTAATAGCTTTTTCTACATATTCCAACGGTTATAGAGAGATCTATCTAACTAGTCTTGTTTCCAGCTTTAAAAAAATGCAACACGCCACATATCAGCCTGCAGTTTACTTGTGGAGCATATATACATCTTTTCAGGTGAGTGAATATATAGTATCCTCTTAAATGGTCATATAATATTTTCCTCTTCCCTTATGGATAGACATTTAGCCCTTTTTTCATGCTATTTCTGTAATGGTATGTACCTTTTTTTTTCTTGTGTTCTTATTTCCATAGCAGAGATATATCGAGTAGGATTGCTGAGCCAGTGTGTGTCTCCATTTTCAATTTTACATTAAGTTGCTGGTGGATAGTTTAAAAATTATGTAAAATAACTCTTGTATCGACCTTGTATGAACGCCCACTTCCTAGTTAGCCATGGTTATGTAAGACTCAGTTTTTTTGCCCATTTAGTATTGGGATGTGGTATCTTATAGTTATTTTAATTAGCATTTTTAAAGCTATTAATGAGGCTGAGTGTCTTAATTTTATTGGTCATTTGTATCTTTCTTAGTGAATTTACATTTTCATGATCTCTTGCTAATTTTTTTCTGTTGAAATAGTCAATATTTTCCTTATTTGTTGAGACTTTTTCCACACCAAGAACATTAACCCCTTTTCTCTTCAATGTGTTTCAAAAATCTTTCCCCATTTTATTTTTACCTTTTCATTTTGCTTTTGACTGTCATTAAGGAGAAGTGGCTGAATATGTTGTTTTAAATTTTTTGGTGGTTTCATTTTTCTGTCTTCCTTAGATCAATCATTCCCCCCTAAAAGGAAGAAAAACAATATTAATTTTATTCTAAATCTTTTATCTATGTTTTCAACATAATTTTTGATCCCCATCGCTCAGAGACCAGTTGGGAACATGGCTGCCAGTGTGGGTATTTCAGTTCCATTTGATCAGAGCTCTAAGGGGTACCCCCATAGCTATGGGAACCTCAGGGAGGGTACTTGGGTCAGTTGGGTGCAGGGGAGAGATGGGGTGCAGCTGGGCTTCCTTTAGGTGGGGTTTCCAGCTGAGAGAAATGGCAAGTTCAGGAGACTTGAGAACTTTGGGGATGTCAGTATGTTTTACAGGAGAAGGAAAGAAGGGCCATGTGCTTTTGTGGGGTGGATCCAGGGAAAGCATTTTTAATATTGGGGAAAGCTATTTTTCTGAATTTTTCAAAATCTCCTCAAAGAGTTGGTATTATTTTTATGGTTAGAAAAAGTAATTTTAAGTTGAAGAAAATGAAACCTCTGAGTGTGGGATTAAAGAAGCTAAATGGTAAGTCAGGAAAGGCAAGAAACCCCTCTACCTACAAGATTAGGATGGGATGAGGAGGGGCAGGGATCCATGTTTGAGGATTAGGAGGAATGTGCATGTCATCTTTAATATCCGTGTGCCTTCCTCCAGTTACTTTGGGACCAGATGATGACAGGGGCCTACTAAGTGAACTTGGCCTTCAGCCTTTCAACTTTCAAGCCTCACTGCGGGCCAGTCTGGAATAATATCCCATTATCTATAATGAGGTCCTTTCTGAGTAACTTGACAATGAAATCCCCATGGCATTATCTCATCACGTAGTTCTAGTTTTCACACACCATTGTGTTTTTCTTCTCTTCACTTTAAAATGCATAACCGCTACGGGACTTCATGTGTTCAAACCTACATGCTTCACACTTGCACTTCCTTCTGTCTGGGACTCCTCACAAATCTTTGTCAGGCTTCCTGGAATCCTATCCTTCCTTCAAGCCCACCTTACACAGCATCTCTTTGATGCAACCTTCCTTGACTTTGTCAGCTAGAAGAAACCTAGATGTTCAAATGCGCCCTGGTACCATTTAAGTCTTATCCTAAGGCAGCAAAGCGTAATAGTGATATTTTATAGTGATATACATTGATATATACTATAATGTTATATCTAGTGATATATAACATATATCCTAGTTATGTATTCATCCTAAAACACCAAAGTAATAATGATCATGTTCCTAGCTAGATTGAAATTTCTAAAAAGGCAAAAACAATGTTCTACTTCTTGGCCATGTTCCACTTTACCACAGAGAAGCCTCATCTTCCTAAAAAAAAAAAAAAAGGCTAGTAGACCAAGCCCGTTTGTAGAAACAAACACATGGGCAGCAGAGAAGGCGAGGGAGGAGAGTGTTCAGAGAATAAATAGTCAGAATATAAAACATTTCCTTAACATAACAGGATAGGAGCTTGAGGAGAATGTAATTCTGAATAAACCTCAGAAGAAAACGAGCCCAGGAAAGCACAGGGCGTGAATAAATGGACTACCTTGTACTCATGGTGGGGATCCCAGAGGAAGTTAGACAGAATGAATTGGAAATGAGCCACATTCACACGTTCCCTAGCATTTGGTGGCCGAAGAGCAGTATGATGTAAAAGAGACCTGAGAATATCTGAATCAGAAAGAAAGAGTAAGAAGAGAGGGTAAAGCAGCAGGAGAAGAAGAAGGATATTTGTGAAGAGGGAGAAGTGAGTCAGAGAAAGGTTCTTCAGAGGGGACGTGAGTCAGAGAGGAAGATTACATAAGAAACTTGGCAGAATGTCTGTGAAGTGAGGACAGTGATGGACCTAGACAGGAGAGAGATCCAGTGAAGCCATGAGGGGCCTAATAATTGGGGTGAGGTAAGAGTGACATGGTCTGGGCAGGGGTGAGGGGTGTCCTGGGGTTGGAGAAATCAGACACAGTTTCTGTGAGGACAGGGGGAGAATGATGGCCTAACAGGCAAGACAGTTGGGCTTGGAAAGGGATCACACTTAGCCTCTTTACAGTTGAATAGCATCTTACACCAGGAGAGGCCCAGGGAGCTCTGGTTCAGTATTCTCATTTGGCACTTAGGAAAAACGTCTGAAGTGCTTAATGTCATCTCTGGGCAGACTTCATAGCTGGCTGGCCTCTCTGCTCTCTCTTCCTCTCCGGCCAAGCCAAACTGCTTTACATCCCCCACACGCTGTGTTCTTTCTTTCTCATTCATACCTGCAGTTCTCTGTCTGGAATGTTCTTTAGACTGTTATTTGTCTAACTCCTATTCAAATTCTAGGTCTCTGCCTAAAGACATTTATTTAAAGTACTCCCCCACTCTTGGGAAGCATTGCATGTTTCCATGCATCTGTCTCCTATTTCTTAACTCATATGGGACATATAGTTGCTTCTTGACTATTGCCTTTCAATCCCATCTTCTAGTACTTTACTGGTCACAGAGTAGCTGCCATTCAAATATCTTTTGAGTGAAGGAAGGAAGGAAAGAAAGAAGGGAGGGACAGAGATACATTTTTAAATCTCACCACCAGTTGTTGACAAAGCCTTCCATGCTTTTTCTGAAACTAAGTACAATCAAGCCTGATTTAGGAGTGACTTGAACATTCCTATATAGATTTGGGAGACCGGTAGTTGGGTTTCTCCTAATATTTTAACCATCGCTAAGTGTGCATTTCAGTGGCATTGAATACAGACATACTGTTTTGCAGGCATCTGTCCTCACCAGCATCCATTTCTAGAAAATTTTTATCCTCTCAGACAGAAACAGTGATTCCTCAGGTACTTTCTGACTCTGTGACTTTCTGACTCTGTGACTGTGATTACTCAAGGGACCCCATAAGTGGAGTCATGCATACGTGTTCTTTTGAGTCTGTCTTACTCACTCAGCATAATGTGTTCAAAGTCCATGTTGTAGCCTATGTCAGAATCTTACCCCTTTCTAAGGCTGAATAATATTCCATTGTATGCCTATATCACATGTTGTTTTTCCATTCATTAACTGATGGATGTCTGGGGGTTGTTTTCTTAGGAGATCAGAACTTTAAGTCATAGGTACAAAATCTCCCAGGTACCTGGGGGCTGGTCAGTGGCATCAAGGCTGGTAGACTCAAGCAGCAAAGGAAAGCATAGGTTGAGGAATCATCCATTTGCATGGCAAAGTCAACAAAAATGTCCAAGAGCATGGAGACTAGACAGGAGGGAGAGGGAATGCTTCAACTGCACCATGGCAGCCATGACATGAAAAGGATAATGAAGATGGCTGCCATGATTTAAACATGGTAGTAAATATTGAGAAGTAGGTTGGAGAAATGCATATTGTCCCCCTTTCCTTGTTATCAAATGGAGGAGGCTAATGAATTAGAGGGGGCAGAACAAAATGAGACATCATCAGGAAGAAAGAAATGAGAGCTAGATGGGAGATGAAGGGGAGTTTGGCTCCACAGGGCACTGGGGATGATGTAATGGTGAAGGAAGAGCCAGTAAAGTCTTAATTCAAAACCGTTCTATAATTTTCATTCAGGGAGAGCCCTCAGTGCTATGAGATCAATGGATATCTATTCTATAGTTCATTACAGTCTGAAGAAAGGGATGCCACAGCCACCATTAGACACCCATCCCTCATGTTCAAGACTGTATATATATATTTTTTTCAGCTAGACTAGTTTGGGCCCTTTTATTATCCTTGACTTTTCAGTAGTAGGAAAATAATTCATACTCATTCCATCAAAATCCCTTACATGCCTGAATTCTTTCTCAGTTAAAGATGGGAACTGGATTAAACTCTTTTCCCTTAACGACATCTCAGTTACAGTTTTTCTAAGCCTTTAATGCCCTTTGAATTGTCTGCATTAGGTTCTCTTGGGTTAAAGAATAGTCAGATTTTGCCATGTCCTGTTTGAAGCTACTGTTCTTAATTACCTGGTAATTCCATTTTGCGGTGCCATTGTCTGGTGTGCCACTGGCCTTACCTTTCACAGAAAGGGCACCATTATTTCTGAAAGCAGGTTGACAAGAGGGGCTCATTATGGGCCATATCCATCGGGCTCATCCTCTCAGCCTAGAGGCAGAGCAAGTTACTTTCCAAGATACTGCTGGCCCTGAGATTGTGTTACCTTTTTGGATGTGTTATTTTTTTCTTTCTACTTCAGAAGTCTAGCTCGTTGGCCCATTTCAAGTTGCCTCTGATCTTTAACTGCTGCTCCTTGGCCCCTTGAATCCATCCTTGGGGAGGCTTTCACTGGTCACTTTGCAGAGTCCCCTCAGGCCAAGAAAGCCTCCCTCTCTTTGTTTCTACTTAACCCTTGCCCTTCATGGTGGTGAGGGGCCATCCCTGGGCTGCCTTCCTTGTAGTCTGTTATTATTTGCAGGTGATTAGCAGGTGGCTTCTAAGCAAAAAGGAACATTGCCCCAGGCTCCGCTCTCCCATAGGCTCTTGCCATTTTGCTACAAAAGAGAAAAATCGAGCCTTTGAACAGTGTATATATACTATTCATGTCCTTAGAAAGAGAGGAATGTATATAAAATTTCAAGAACAGTATTAGATTTTACTCAGTTACCAGAGAGCAGAGCTACTGGGTGATGGCTCGGATTGCTTTTGGAATTAAAAAGAAGCAGTTGCCACAGCTAGGTGCCTGGTCTTTTAGTAAAAGCTTATTTGAGAATTTCTCTCTAGACACTAATCCCCCAACAAGTTGTATTCCAGTGAGACATAGTGTCCATGAAATATAGTAATTGGGGCTGTGTTGAGCCATTCTTCTTGCGAGGGGGAGCCGGCATCCTGACAGCATGGGGCATTCAGCATTCCACCTGCACGCTGGCCACTCATTTGACCAGATGAAAGCTCCCTTCTCTACCTCTGTCTTCCAGGCTTTTTTGTCACCTACGTTGCTACCTTCAGATCCCCCAGGGGAAATATTATATATATTATATGCTTCTTTCAACATCTTGAGCTACTTGTCTCTGGCATTAACTGAAACATTATCTGGCCTTTTTTTTTTTTTTCCTTTTTTTTTCTGAACTGTTGCTGCAAGTGTAGTGTCTACTCAGCTCCCTTGCCCCCCTCTCCCCAAGAGGAGCCAGTTCATTTACTTGAGTTCTATTATTTTTTATTTTTATTTTTATTTTTAGAGAGAGAGAGAGCCCAAGAAGGGGAGGGGCAGAGGGAGAGGGAGAGAGAATCTCAAGCAGGCTCCATGCTCAGCGCAGAGCCTGATGCGGGCTCGATCCCATACCCCTGGGATCATGACTTGCGTCAAGATCAAGAGTTGAATGTCAAACGCTCAACAGACTGAGCCACCCAGGCGCCCCTACCTGAGTTTTAAACTGCTAGTTTCTCTTCTGTTATTTTTAGTTGAGAAATAAAATTAAAAGCCCCTCAGAACTTTCTCTCCTCCCCTCCTGTACCGAATAAACGTTACCAAACGACTCGGTATTTGGATCCGAGGTGTGCAGGAAACACGTGAACCCACATGGACTAATTGTTTTCCACGGGTGCTCCCAGATTTCCTGGGTGGGAAGCCGGTTGTGGCAGAGTAGCAGGCTGTGTAGCAGAACAGGTCAGAAAACAATTCCTAACATTCTTCGACTCTGGATTCAGTTCTTTACTCACTCACGAAGGTGCAGCGTGTCCTTCAGCGCACCGGGCCCGTTTCCTCTGTGTCGCTGTTCCCCACATGTCCCCACCCCTGCAGAAGCAGCGTCTCCGGGGCAGGAGCCGGGCACTCAGGATTTTCACAAGTGCCCCGACTGCCCCTTTGGGTCTGACAAGGCTCGGAGACACTGTTCCATTCATTCCCGATTTTTGCCAGCAGAGATGCAAACCGGATCTCGGGCTTGTGTGAGAGGGTGTGGAGCTGTTTGCGTGGCCTTTTTTTCTCGCTTGGCTCAGAATCTTTTGTCCCAAGGAGATCCCGAACATAGAACAGCAGGCCCATTTTGAACAAACAAGGAAAAAGAGGGAGGCTGTTAAAAAAAAAAAAAAAAAAAAAAAAAAAAACCTCAAACAAAAACTGAGGGGTGTGTTCTCTTTTATTTGAGAATAACCTTAGGAGGTATAAAGTTGAAATAGTCCTCAGGGCTTCGGCTGCCGCCTTGCTGGTCTCAACATGTTTTATATGACAACAATAAGAAAGGCCATTTCACCATCCTGTTTAAATCACAAAACCAAGTGGATCCTTTGTTTCCCTGCATGAGAACCGCATGTGGTTCCTATTTCCCTGATAAGGTGGCTCAGAAAAATGACCTGTTGCGATGACCTGGAAATCTTCTCGAGTATAATCCTCCAGATTGTGGGAGATGATAGAGAAGAAAATCAGGAAGCTTTGACATGTGCTGGGAAAGAGCTGCTGGATGTAAATATACATAAGGAAGACAGTGCACTCATTATCTATTGAAGAAGGCAGGCTGGGGACTGAGGGGCAATTGAGAACTGTCTTGGGCACATAATAGACTTTCAGATTTTCTCACCTTACCTGGTGCTGCTCTCCTGTTTGCTGAGTCACATTTTGGCCTTGCCGTAAATGACCCCCAAGCTGGGGCTACAAACTATATCAACAACAAGAAAGCCAGGACAGTAGTCTTCCACGTATTTGCGGCCCTCCGGATTGCCATGGCAACAATAGTTTTAATTACGGAGAGTCCAGATGATAACTTGTGTATCAGATGTGGCTCACTTTTCCCCGTGGACAAAACTCTGATTTGAGAGCAGCTTTATATGTGGATTTTCCTTCTAGGCTGGATTTTATTATCTGCTCTAACAGACAGCTCTTTTGCTCCTGGAGGGAACCAGAGGGAATTGAAGTGCTGGCTGAGGGGGGCTGTGGGACAGAGGCCCTCCGTGGAGACTAACCCGACCTTTGTGTCTCAGAGGCAGCCGGATGCACTCATCCCTTGTGAATTTGAGAACCAAGAAAGCCATTGCTCTCAATTGAGGGCTGGTTTTGGCTTCCCCTGTTGACCAGTGGAAGTCCACGTGTTAGGATAGAGCCTTGCATGAAGCACCATCTGGTAATCATCCTTGACAATGTTCGGGATTATGCCGGGGGTGCTGACAAGTAATTCCATTGCGGCAGCAGTCATGGAAATACCAAGATCATAGCAGCCCTCCAATCAGAGCCATGGAGGGAAAAGGCAGGAGAGAGCACATCTTCTGATGCATGTGTCCCCACCCACCCCCTTTGTTTCTGGATCTGCTTGTCCATTCTTGGAATTTCTCTTTGGGCTTGGAGAGGTACCACCCCATATCTAAATATTTCTGGTATTCCTCATTCTGAAAGCTCTTGCAAAGCGAAATCATCTTCCCCTTAGGTAAACATCAATCACTGTCTACCTTCTTTGCTCCTTGAGTAGACCTTTTGCTACATTCATTAATTATGGCCCCTGCCTGGTGGCACGGTGGTGGCTGAGTCACTGCTGTGAGCATCTTTTCTGGAACGCCCCCGTTTCTGACACTGAGCCCTAAGATCCAGTTTGGTGTTGAAGAGGCCCTTCTTTGGGATGGACAGCTGGGTGGTGGCGAGTGAAAGGAACATAGCCTGCAGGAGGCAGCCGTGTGGTCTCAGGAGTGGGGGTAGGTGATGGAGGACACCAAGGCAGGTGTCCTTAAATGCGCGCTGCAGCTGTTTCTCATCTCTGGCAACCCCTGGAAGAAGACCTTGATCCTTTGCTCAGTAGATTCGCAACCTCCATCAGCAGGCCAGTTCATCACAATCCCAGCTTTGGAAGGCCGGAATGCCCATGCAGAACGGTTTCAAAATAGGCACCGTGGTTCTGCTTTCTAATCCTTTCCCACATGATTAAAAAAAAAAAAAAAGTCCCGATTTTTGGTAAATCTTGCTTAACTAATGACACAGTCTCTGTGTGTGTTTTGCCTCCACATTCGGGGAAGCTTTGCGGCTATGATTTTGATTTTGGAGTTTAGGCATGTTAATTAAGCCTTTGTTTGAAAGCAGAGGGGTTCTGTTTCTTGTTTGTTAGTTTAATAAGATTTTGTGTTAAGAATGGCACTGAGAATCTGTCAGAATTAGCTTGGCTGCATATGTGTAGCTCAGTGCTTTGAGACTCTTGAAATGTCTGTTTTTAGGACATCAGCAGGGGGCTAATGAAAAGGCTTTGTTGATTTTAACGAATTGCAAGCCACTGTAGCCAAAATAAATATAATCTGCTTTTTGGATTAGTTGTCACAGATGATTTTACCTACTAACAGTGATTAAGGAACCCGAGTGGACCAGAAACATAGCAGCTCTCCAGCGACTCCTGCTAAAATAGCAATAAACAGAAGTAAATAAAGACTTAGGGCATTAGTTATCTTTAATAAACAGTGACACCAAATATACCACGTGCAGGCGTGAAGGGGTGGCAGTGGGGATTTGGGGAAGATTGGGGTGTCAAATACCCGCCAGGCACCCCATCGTATAAAAAAATCGAGAGTGCTCAGGGGTAATGTTCCTTTGTTGCAATTGTACCTCATTAGGAAGTTGTTAGGGACCCAGAGCCATCTCCTGGTTTCCCTGGCTCCTCCCAGTCATTGTCTCTCTTCATTCTCTTCTTCCGGTGGACTCTGGGACCGAAGCTGAAATCATGCAACTACAGAATTAGAATATAATAATCAAGGACATGTTAATTACTTGTGTGATTAGTAACTTCCTTGCTGCAGTAGCGCTCTCTGGCTGGTGGACAGGAGATGCTCACTGTATTGTTCCCTGCATTTTTCCTACTACCCCGATGAAAAGAGTGACTTGCTCCACTTGGCAAACGTGATCCTCAGACTGCCCCAGGAAAGCCTGATTGTGCTCTCCCTTAACCCAAAGAAGAGAGGTTGAGGCTGAAACCATCCGAGGTGGAGCGTGTGAGCTCCAGCTGAAAGATGCCCTTAGTGGGCAGAGCATCATAGTATTTCCCTCCCATTTTTAATCTTATATCAAATGTTTGAAGTCATGCTGTGGATACTTTCACTTTCAATAGCAAAGCAAGTGATGGTTCGAGCTTTCCTTAGCCTCTTTCTCCCCTGGAAGGAGGATAGTATTGTATTTTGTTTACAGATGCAGAAACCTGTGTACCCAAGACCTGTAATGAGTCATGGCAAGGCCCAACAATAAACAGTGGCCTCCTAGTACCTTGGGGAAACCCAGGTGTTAATTGCACCATTGATGGCTAAAAGCAGTAGGCACCCATTCAGGGTTCCAAAGTTTACAAGCTTACCCTTGGCTATATACTCTCAAGAACGACGAGCTATCATTTATTAAGTTCTTACCATGTGCCGGGCACTGTGCTCTGTGCTTTACAGATAACGTGCTGTCTGATACCTCACAACAAATCTATTCATCCTGTAAACATTTATTTTTTTAATTAAAAATTTTTTTAAATTTATTTTTGAGTGAGAGATAGAGACAGCATAAGCAGGGTCAGGGAGAGAGGGAGACACAGAGTCTGAAGACAGGCTCCAGGCTCTGAGCTAGCTGTCAGCACAGAGCCCGACGCGGGGCTCTAACCCATGAGCTGTGAGATCATGACCTGAGCCGAAGTCGGACGCTTAACCGACTGAGCCACCCAGGCGCCCCCTGTAAACATTTATTGAGCCATCTCTAGTACCGGGCTGTTGTAGAGATACAGCAGGGAATAAAATTGATACGAATTCCTGTCCTCTTGAAGGTTTTGTTCCAGCGTAAGGAGTTAAGACAACACATTTTAAAATAGTTATTAGATTGGAAGGTGGTGAGTGCTATGGAAGGAATACAGGAGTAGACAGGTGCTGGGCTTCTACTTAAGGTGAGTAGAAAAGGCGAGCAGGTGGCATTTGAGTGAAGATGAAGAAGGTGAGGTAGCAGCCACGCTGGTACCTGCGGGAGTGGGTACAAAGGGAAGAAGTGGACCGACCCTGAGAGAGAGAGGTCAGCTTAGAGTGTTCTAGAGAAAGAAGGGGGAGAATGGGGGAGGTCAGAGTGGGATCCAGTTCATAGGAATTTGCAGTCCTTTGTAAGGACTTTGCCTTTTACCCCAGGGAAGATGGGAAGCCCCTGGGAGTTTTGGGCAGAGGAGTGACATGATCTGTCTTACGTTTTCCAACCCTAAGAGGCAGATTGCGTTTCCTCATTCACTGATGGAATTCAGGGAGTGAAGAGGGAGTTCAGCGGAAGTACTTGCAGGAAGTCACAATGTCACTAAGACACAGAGAGCGTGTCCCCAGCACTGCGACTGCTCCTTGCCTCCTGCTGAAACACTGGTCTGCTGTCTAGGTGATGCTTTTCTTTCTATCAAATGGGAAAGAGCTTGTAAATGTTATTTTTAGATGATTTCTTTTGAATATCTGGATTCAGAGGTATGTGTAACCAGACCGTTCAGAGTAACATGAGCCTCATTAAGTTCATTTTCCTAACAAGACAGCAAAATATGGTAAAATCTATTACTTGAGCAAAACTGCTATAGGTCACACACGCAGGAAGTGTCAGACTTCTGATTTGAATCTGGTTCTGCTGCCTGACCTTGACTCTCATGACCTGCTTAGGGCAACACGCTGCCTCCACTGCAGGTTTATAACTGTAGGCACTAAGATGCATTGAACATATACAGAGAGTGAGGTGCTCTACTCTGCTTGCCTGTAATAGTAACCGTACTGTGCAGCTCCTTTTCACCACTTCCTCCATACTCCAGTACAGATCTTTGAGTAGATGTCCAATTACCAGATGAGCAGGTGTTGAAACCCTGCAGCTAGGGAAGCCAGCAGTGGGATAAGTGACATAATGTTGCATAGAAGTAGTCAACGGTCCCTAGATTTCATTTGCCTTAACTCAGAAATATGTTTTCCAAACCCTGTAAACTACCACTAAGTAATAATAGGTGTTATTGACTATCAGTAACGGTCTGTTCTTTCTTGGTGAATTTGAAAAGTAAATAGGCATCATTAAATATTCTAAACTAATTCTTATGTGAAAGGCTATGCCTAGGCAGAGAAACTCAGGCACACCACTGTACATATCGCTGAACGCATACACACATACATCCTTACCCACAACCACACTCTTCTGGTTTCTAGGTCTTCTGTGCAGCTTTGACAGGTGTTCGTTACCTTGGTCAAATCTTTTGTAAGATTTAAATAATCATGCTCTTTTTTGTGAGAGGCTATGCCTTGCTATGTGAAGGCAAAATTCTGGGTATGGCATTTATTTATTAATTTGTTTTTAAATTTTATTTATTTATTTTTTTTTTGAGAGAGAGAGAATGAGCAAGAGAGGTGCAGAGAGAGAAAGAGAGAGAGAATCCCGAGCAGGCTCCATGCTCAGCACAGAGCTTGACGTGGGGCTCAGTCTCAGAACCATGAGATCGTGACCTGAACCGATATCAAGAGACAGGTGCTTAACCGAGCCACCCAGGAGCCCCTGGGTATGGATTTTAAAAAGAGACTTACATCTAAAATCTTTAGCATTTTGAGGGGCTAAATAACAGTTTTGTAGCATAAGCACAGCATTGCTAGTTTCGTTCTCTCAGTAACCTTGCATTTTGACCTTGTATGTTTCACCAAGGAAGCACTGCTACATGAATGACTGATATATAGTTCCATCTTGCTTTTTGCAGAAATTTTCTGAAATGATCACATTTGTTTCTGAAGTGATCACATACTGTCGTTCTACCTTTTTGTGGGGTTTATGTGTCATCTGCCACCATTTCCCTGAATAACTTACGAGGATGTCTGTGATAGTCCTAGACTTATTAGACTAAAATGTAATACAGGTGCTCTGTTCATTTTTCCATGGAAGTCTTGGGTGTCTGGCATTTTGAAATAAGAGGAAGTAATTATCTTGTTATACTACTATCCACTGACAGGTGGGATGGACCTGAGCAAAAGCTTGATTCTGCTTAAAATTCAAATTAACACCCGGTCAGCTCTGCAGTAGTACAGAAACGTGATATTCCTCCTATGTGCAGGACTGATCTGGGTGGGCAGTAGAGGGTTGCTCTTGTCTGATTTCCAGAAAAAGGACCTAGCTATGGTGATAGTCTGTTTTTCCTTACTTTCTTTAACGGAACAATGAAAAGAATGTATTCCGTTTTAATACAGAATATTAAAGAAGCAAACTTTGTTTACTATAAAATACGGTTAACCTAGCACTGCACTGACCCTGTTTGGTAGTCATATTTCAGAGCTTGTGATTGGTCTCCTCACCAAAGCCTTGGAAATAGGATGTGTCTCAGCTGAAATCCATGAATGCTGTTCCTGGAGTGATTAACATTTTGACTAAGTGAACATAAAAGTATTGGTGCTATGTAGATGGCATTTTCCTTCTGAAGGGACAGACAGCTATCCTTTGCTCAGCAGGTGACTTGGCATTGGCAAACCCTTGCTTCTGGGAGAGAGAGCACGAACCTTGAGCAAATAAACATACAAGGCCTCGCATTTGTGATCTTCAGATTATGGCAAGCCAGTTTTCTGTAGTTTCTTAGGTAGTTGGCCGTAAATACTTACTCTGAAATGGATACATTAGGGAAAAAAGTGAATTTACTACAGTTTGTATTTGAAACTGAGGTAAAAATATGTAACAGCTAATATGAGATATTTAATTATAATCCCTAGTATTACTTGCAGTTTATGAAATGTTATATTACTCACTTGATATTCATAATAAATCTGTGATGGGGGTAGTATAGGCTTCATTACCCTCATGTTATAGATTAATAAAACTTCAAGTTTGATTTGTCTAGGGTCACAGACCTTATCTGGTTTTCAAATTGTCTTTCTATGTTTCAGATTTTCTTAGTTAAAATATAGGAATTTTAAGTTTCTATAACACTGACTTTTAAAGATTATGTTATGACATATATTTATTCTATGTAATTGGTATATGTTTATTCTATTTTATGGCATATCTTTATATACATATATATATTATTGTATTTTTCTTCTATTTTCATTCCAACTGCAATTAGCTTATCACATAAATTTGAGTTGTGAAGAAGTCCCTTAGATTGTTAGCATCCTTGAAATCTTATGGTGAAAAGGTTAAACAAGAAAGAAAACAAGAGAGGGAAGTTTGATGAGTTTTGATGTCAGGAGGGAGATAGGCATGTAGTGTACCAATATACAGAAGCTTGCAGAATCTAGAACTGTCGAGAAGAAAATTTGCACTTTATTTCCCCTTTACAAGTAGGTGACAAATGGCAGATTCATTTTTTTTTCCATCAAGGTACAGAGTTGAGGCAGAATGAGGTGACAGCGACAGTGAGGTTTTCCTTCAAAGGGACAGTGCATTGCAGAGTTTTCCTAAACTCTGTATGCCCACGTATGTGATTATATTCATTAGTGCATTTAAAATGAAAGATAAGAGAATTTTAAAGTAAACTTTCTAAGTCTATATTTGAAAAATAGGAATTTTCCCAAGAGTAAACAAAGCTAACTCTCCCAGAAGCTGATGTTTGGAACAAAATTACAAATGCCTTTGTAAATTTTAAATTTGGCAAAACATGTTCTACCATCATTTAAAAATAACAACTTTAAAGGGCTCATAAATAAAGACATAAAAGGCATTTTGACATTTAATACAGAAACAGCATTTTGATGAACTGGGTAAAAATGAATCACAGACATATGGATTACATATTACTTATAGTGTGCCTGAGTTTTTAAATTGAGGCAGTGGAAATCTGGCAAAATATTTTTGGGGAATTTGCTATATATACTATATTTAAAAAGAGGTGAAGATGAACTCCAGACTGCTATGATTGCTCATGACATTGAATTTGATAACTTTTCATTCGCATATAAGAAATTCCTGTGAAATAGCTCAATCTGTTCTTGTGCTGTGGAAGTGAGTTGTTGGAGACAGCGCATACCAATTCATTTGGTCACACACTCAGTCAACAAGAACTTATTATCAGGTGTCCGCTGAATGTCCAGCTTTGTACTAAGCACTGGGACGACTTCTAAGATGGTAACATGAACTGTAGACTCTACCCTTATGCGAGAGGTAGACAGTGGTAGGAAGGGGCGCCTGGATTTCTGGGTAATCCAAGTACTTTGGAACACACAAAACAGACTATAGAGGGTGTACTATGTATTAGTCTCCGTGCGAGCCTTTATATTTATTATTATGTTTAATTGTTAGATCTCCATAAAAATGGGGCTATTAGTGTACCTTTCGAACAGATGGGGAAACCGGTGTTACATCAAAATGTATAGATTAAGTGATTTGTTAAGTGGTGCTGGTGGTCTGCTACATTGGTGTCTCCAAATGACCCACACCTTCTGCATTTTCCTGTGTGTCGTCGGTGCTGCTGGAATCGGGGCTGGGCCTGAGATTCACTGGAACCAATAGATCATGGCCAAAATGGCATTGCTTCAGTTCCAGACCAAAGCCTTAATCAGGCTTGGCAGCTTCTGCTTTTACTGTAGTGGAAGTCCTGAGTCACCCAGGAAAAAAGTCTAGTTACGTTGCTGGAGAAACCCTGTGCTGAAACCAGGTGGAGAGCGTCGTGGAGCCGGAGAGGCCTTGCGGCTGCTGGGAGGGAGGGACAAAGGCCCAGC
>NW_027527436.1:3215371-3355637 GCF_008692635.1 Crocuta crocuta | reverse complement strand
CAGCCAGCAGCCTGCAGCCCCCTTAGGGACCACTGGTAGCATCAACAGAAGAAGAGTCCATATTGTAGAACTGTGAGCAGATACAGTGGTGGTTGTTTTCTGCTGCACAGTTTAGGGCCTTCAGGTGGTAAAAGAAGGCCAAAGTGGTGGCTGAGTAGGATTTGAACCCAGGTCGGTCTGAGTCCAGGGCACGTTTTCTTCTCACTGTGTTCACTCCGTGTCGGAGTCAGAGAAGCGGGTGCAGAATGGAATTCAATGATATTTGAACACCTCTCGGAATCGTCTGCATCTGACCTGAATGGATTGTGAGAGGGGAGAAGATAGAAGACTTTGTACTTTGTATTTTAGAGGAATAGACAAACACATCAGTGCTGGGAGTCACCTCTGTGGTCTTCTTGCTTCACGTACCTTGTCTTTGGTGCGTCAGAAGGGACGTGAGCAGATGGCCCCAAATTCTCACTCCTGATACTCTCCCTGGGCAAATGCCATGTAAATGTTTGTATTGACTTTATTTAGAATTATCAAACTAATAACTGATGCTAATGAATTCCTCTCCTTCACTTGGGAGTTGATAAAGTGAATGCGGACAGCAGCTTTAAAAAATACATAAGAGCAACATGCACGTATACACATGGGGGGTGTTATGAACGGTGGCATGAAACAAATGCTGATCAAAAGATCTGAAACGGGGGCAGCATGCGGCGGTCAGGGAGAGTTGAGGGTCCCTGGCTGGTGACACAGGGGAGCACTTGAAAGGGTACTTTTCTGGCAAGTCCACGTTTGAAGTGATGTCATCTTTTTTATTCTCCCAACTCAATTGCTTCTCTGAAGCTCATTCTTTCCATTCCGATGAGGAGCAAAAATGTTACATCAAAGGTTAATGTTTGAATTGAAGATGAAAGAGAGGGAGGTGGGTGGGCGCATGTGTGCGCGTGTGTGTGCGCGCACACACACACACACACGCACTCCCTGAGAGATAGAGAAAGAATCACAAATGACTAAAAGTTCTTAAAAGTGTGATATAAAGGAAAATAGCCCTCTTCCTCCCCTGATGGGTAGTTCACAAGATCGCCTGGAGTTTGGATGTGAACCCTCGCGGTGCATACCAATGAGGGTATTATCACTGGCTGTTTCCTCTGGAAGCTTGTGGCGGGAAAGTGCATGAAAAGGGGCCCATAATACCATCAGCACTTCGGTCCACACAGCAAGTTCATGATCTGCCGAAACAGCCAGTACTGGGTTCTCCGTTCGGCATTGCCATGATACAACTTCGTGTTATTTGTCCAGTCTTCTTTAGGAGCTGAGTTTGAGTAGACTACCCTGCCTGCTGTGTAGGCACTATGGGAACGCTCATTCAGATTTCTCTTTATAATCAAGCACACATTTCCACACAGTCAACCACATGAATGCAGTGCGCACGTTGAAAGAGCACTTTCCTCCTTTTTCCTCCCCAGCTCACCTACAACTGCTTGAGGATAGTTCAATGTGTCATTTTCTCCCAGTTGTTCTACTGTGGTAATCTGTTATTTGGCCTCTTCACGCCATCCCAGACAGGAGAGGGTGAGGGGCAGCCTGGCTTCTTGGCACTCTTCCAGAAGCAGAGCAGCAGCGACCCCGCTCCTTCACCATGCCTGTCTTCTTCAAGAAGCCCCACCAGTGATGAACCAGCAGCTTCCTTGGTATCTAGGAACCACGGATGCCCATAGAAGCTCTGTGAGGAGTGGGGATGTTCTCCCGTAACCAGCCTAGCAGAAACCAAGCACATGGAAGAGATACTGAGGAATCCTCTGATGGAAACTGATGGAAGGTTGAGGGAGAAAACTGAATATACCCACTTTTTCCCATACTACAGCTTAGTACTGTTCTATCTCTAGTTTCCCCAATTTATATCTGAATCATTGAACAGAGGTTTGGGAAATACTACTTGAAAATAAATTCCTCCTGTCCTTTGAACGTTTTCTCAGAATGCAGGATTTCTAGTGAGGCAAAGACATAGGTGAGGGGTATGTTCTCTGTTGCCTGCTGGTCTGTTGAATCCTTATATCCCTGTCCAGGCAGTAACAATGGCTACCAGTGCCTGATAGTTGTCTTCAGGGCGCTAGAGGTAGGTGACCCCCGATTACAATGGTGGCTTTGGGCACCCTGCTGGTTTAGCAGAGGAAGTAGCAGGGGTTAATGTGGGCAAGAGCAAGCCATTCACACTGCTCGCCAAATGAGCCTTTTGAAAATTGTACAATTCAGTTTTTTCATGATTTCAGCCGACAGTTAGACGTGTTTACATGGTCAAAGCCCTATTTCATACTGAGATAGTTTACCTGAGTGCTCCTTCTGAGAAAAGCCGAAAGTTTCAGAAAATTGCAAGGCTACTAATGGTTTGAAAAATGACCTCTTAGCAGTGTGTTTAAATTACAGTGGGGAAAGAGAGAGTATTTTTATAAGTAACGTTTTATTTCATTTGTGTAATGAAGCCCGTATAGTAACATTAAATATGCAATGTGATGCTGGGGCCGAGTCCACATACGGATGTGCTGCTAATACTAATAAAAAATAACTGAGAATTTTCCTCTTCAGGAAGCATTATAAACATTTGTAATCCCCCATGTCTGAGCTGAGATTAGAACTCAAGCTCTTGCCAGTCAGCTGATTCACTTATCCTGTGATGATAGCAGAGCTCATGGCAAGAGCATAGCAATGGAGGAAGATAGTCCAAAGTTCAAAAGAAATGGCAGGGACGCTTGATATAATTTTTAAGAACTTGAAATGGATTTTTCTTGACTAAGACCTGCTGAAATAAACATTTCCGGTGCTTTCCATGTCATTTTCTGTTTGCAGATATAAAAGTGTAGCTTTCTATTATTAGTATTGAAATAGAATGCATTGTGTCTTTTATTTTTTTTCCCCTCTTTCCAACTCTCCTGGATGTAACTATAGTCTTGTCAAAGACCTACAAGGGCCCAAACCATACTAGTGCTTTAATTATAACCCCCTCCAAGTTTGTACTGGCCACCAATAACACTGCTCCCGGCATACCAAGTTTCATACAAAGTGAAATACTGCCCTCATGCACTCTACTGTTTGATGTTCACAACTGCCCTTTGAAGTAGACAGGACAAATATTTTTATTCCTGTGCTGGAAATAGTTAAGAGACTCAGCATGTGCTGGAGCACTCCTCAAAGGCCACGGAGTTTAGGTTTGGAAAAAAAAAAAACAACAACCCAGAGTCAGTGCTTGTCTCCTGACTCCAGAGCCAAAGTCTGCTGATCATGCAGGGCGATGATGTCATGTTCAAAAACACCCTAAATATGAATAAAATCTTCTACGTCCTTTCCTTTGGTATACCTAGAAAACTATAAATATGAAGGGTGCATTTATATAGAAATATTGTGCCAGAATTTTATGATTTTCAATAGTTGTATCATTAGTAGCATAGAACTGAACATACATTAGGTGCTTATTTAATAGCATGTTATATAAGTTTAACAGAATGGTATAGGGGCACCTGTGCGGGTCAGTCAGTTAAGCGTCTGGCTCTTGCTTTCGCCTCAGGTCATGATCTGGCGGTTTGTGAGATCAAGCCTGCTTGGGACTCTCTCTCTCCCTCCCTCTCTGCCCCTGACCCACTTGTGCATGTATGTGTACCTGGTCTCTCTCAATAAATAACTAAACTTTAAAAAAAGAACATTCTATACATATAATTTACCAGCATGCACGTAACTGCGGATACGTTTGGGGGCAGACAGATGTAAGAGAGGTTGACTTAGACACGTGCGTACCCTCCAAGTACTTTGAAAATATAAATAAGTACAAAACACATAAGCTTTGAGCTTGTGCCAACCTATTTCTGCATATTTCTGCCACACGCAAATGGGTATATTAATATACTTTTTCCAAGCTTTTAAAAAAAAAGTTGTCAAATGGTGATTAAGAGCTACCAGATAAGATGATTTATATTGGTTACAGAAATGCTGAATAAATATATATGAAGCATTCTGCATGAAAAGCATGCAATAAATAGTTACTACTAAGAAACAAAAGCAACTGATGTGTAGAGCATCCATTGATATTGAAGCATAGCCAGTTGGCACGGAGTATGTGCCCGTCACACGCACATGCCTACAATCTCACCATTTTCTTAGTAGATATCTTTGTAACGTATCCTGTTTCAGGGCTCTATTCTTACCAGTGTGCAAAAGTGAGTTTTTAATAAAGTAACAGCCCTGTTAAGGAGTGCCTCACTTCACACGTTTGGTTTGCTCCAGGTCAAATGGATAGTCAATGGTGTATAAAATGCACCTCTCTGTAACCAGGAAAGCATTGTCTGCCCCATTTCCTGACATCACGAGTATAATAGTGTTCTGTCAAACTTATTCAGTGGTGTCCTATTTATTAGAAATGCCAAAATTTCATCCCCTGTCCAGTCCTGTGACTTGTGCTGAATTAATGTGAATCACTTTTTGTAAGGTCAAGGCCTCTGTGACAATACAGTGAAAGTTTCAAGGAAGGTGGTGATGATGGATTTTTCTTTAATTCATTGGAGTGCTTGTAATAAAACTAATGAATGGAAAGAACTGAACATTTTCAATTAGCTGCATATAGTAAAATCCTAAAAATAATTAGTGGCTGAGATGGTATGCAGTTATTTTAAAATACTGTTTCTAGTTTGTAAAGATCTTGGTTTAGTTTGCTTTGGAATCAAGCCACTTAGGAAAGAGAAAAAAAAACCCTACAGTGTGTGTGTGTGTGTGTGTGTGTGTGTGTTTGTTTCAGAAGGGCTTTTTCATTCCCATGCAATAGTATAATAATAAATAGTTCTAAGGCTTTTTTTTTTTAAGTTTATTTGTTTTTGAGACAGAGAGAGTGAGCGGGGGGGGCGGGGGGAGAGAGAGAGAGAGAGAGAGAGAGAGAGAGAGAGAGAGAATGACAGTCCCAAGCAGATTCTGCACTGTCAGTGCAGAGCCCTATGTGGGGCTCGAATTCACGAACAGTGATATCATGACCTGAGTTGAAATCAAGAGACCGGTGGGGCGCCTGGGTGGCTTAGTCGGTTAAGCGTCCGACTTTCGCTTAGGTCATGATCTCGCGATTCGTGGGTTCGAGCCCCGCGTCGGGCTCTGTACTGACTGCCAGCTCAGAGCCTGGAGCCTGTTTCAGTCTGTGACTCCCTCTCTCTCTGACCCTCCCCTGCTCACGCTGTCTCTCTCTCTCTCCTGGAAATAAATAAAACATTAAAAATTTAAAAAAAAAAAGAAATCAAGAGACCGATGCTTAACCAACTGAGCCACCAAGGCACTTTGTGACTAATGCTTTTTAGTGCTTTATAAGTTCACAAATTTTTCTCTTACTCATATTAAGTCATTGCTTAAAACAACACTTTGAGGTTAGTATTTTTATTCTCTTTATTCCAATGAGGAACTAAGCTCTATGTGATTACGATTACCCCTTTAAATCCCCATGACTAACAAAGAATCAGGGAATTAAGCCAGGTCTTTGGTCTTTGTACTGTACCACATGCAAGTTTGTGGGTTTTTTAGTTTTTGTTCATTTGTTTTGTTTGTTGCTGATGGTGATAGTTCAGTTTCCTTTCTGAAACAAGCCTACGACACTCCACACTCTTAGGTCTCAGGGGCACGTATCTGTTCTTCAGATCTCACTTCAACAAAGAATTGTTTGGCTGACACTTTCTGAGTGTCAGATACGTTGGGTGCTTAGTATGGTCGTTGTGCTTTGTTCTGGAAATCAAGACTAAATTGAGTAGAACTGTTATCCACAAGGAACGAATAGTGTAACTTATGGTGTCTGGTCTTCCCAGGCTTATTTTGCCTTCTGGCAACTGGGTGCCAGCCATGGCTTGAAAACTCAAACCGCTGGCTGACCGTGTGCTCTAGCCTTCCTAGACAGCGGAAGTTGAAGAGTTATTGGTCCAAACTGGATTTTTGTGAATCTGGATCCTGTACTCTTGACTGAGACCTAATAGCGATCAACTCTTTGTACATTGTGATATTCTTCCCATATGATTATTTCATTGAGTTCCCATCGCAGCCTGTGAAATATTTATCATTACCTCATGTTAGAGGTGGGAAACCTAAGGTTGTACAAGGTCAAGGTACTGGGTGTCATTTTTTCTAATGTGATCTAGTTGAAAGTTTCTGAAATTTTCTATCCATGTACTCCAAAAGCAGAGATCAAGGAACATGAGCATGTGGTTAGTGATTGTTTTAGTCAGTTTGGGCTGTTTGAACAGAGTACCATGGACTGGATAGCTTAAACAACAGATATTTATTTTTCGTATTTATTTATATAAATGAGTTAGTTGACTATTTATTTTCTGATGGAGGCCAAGGAGTCCAAGATCAAGGCACTGGTAGATTCAGTGCTTGGTGAGGGCCTACTTCCCATATCATAGATGAGTATCTTCTCTGTGCCCTCCCATGATGGAAAGAGGTGAGGGAATTCTGTGCGGCCTCTTTTATAAGGTCACTAATCCCATTCATGACAGCTTCACCCTCATGACCTCATCACCTCCCAAAGGTCTTCCCTCCATATACCATTACCCTGGGGGTCAGAATTTCAACCTGTAAATTTTGGGGGGGACAGAAACATTCAGTCCATAACAACAGAGGTCTGGCCTGAAATAGCCATTAGCAACCCAAACATTATTTAGGTCTTTGCTTTTTCTTTAATATGCATGTAAAATTTGCATTTTGCTCCATAATATAGGTTTTTATAAAACATTGTCCCCCAAGTCCAAATCAGTAGAAAATTCAAGCTTACAGAGAATGCTGCATATTGTTTTTCTGGCGCTAAGGATCCCATGGTGCCCGGCCTTGTACCCAGAAGGGGTAAGCAAGAGCGGGACAGCCAGGTCCTTCTAGCTTTGACTACTCTGCGTCAGAATTAGTGACCTTACATTTCACCCAGTGTTTTCCATTGGCTTTCTCTCTCTTTGTCCATCTAACTTGCTATCTACTATTTTATCCGAAAAATGACGTGAGGGGATTCTCCTAAGGACATAGAGTAAAATACAAAGCATCTGAAAATCAGGGTAAGAAAAAACAGGCTATCCTAGCAAGATTAAGTCAGGGTGTGTGTTGGGGGCAGATACCCATATGATGCTTCTACAAATTTGCTATAAATAGACAGCTGATGTGGCTGTGAGCTTCCTCTCTGACGCTCTGAGCCTGAAGTTGTGCCTTGTCTGTATAATTCACACTTAGGAGTGCCCCGGTTATCCGAGCCCTGAAATTTGAGGGAAATTTCTCCTCTGGGTCCACATAAGGTGGACACACTCCGTGATTGCCAGCCACTCTGATTAACACTCCCGTGGCAAAACTCACAAAGAGTGTTGCTTGGATGCCTCTGATGGCCTCCCCCCTGAGAAAAGCTGGTAGGTTATGATACCAAAACACAGCATGGCTATGGCAGACCACAACCCAGGTTTTCTGCCTGCAAGTCCACGGCGATTTCTGACAAGGATGGATTACATTCTTGTTTCTTTTCCATCCAAATAGCATTCTGGATAGAGTTAAAAGAAAATGTATAATAATATTTTCAATGTAGTGTTTTTCTCATTAGGAGAGAAAATGAATACATTGGAATTTTAATAGTGAGCCTTTTTAATAGCAGTCCTTATGATTTATTATTCTCCCTGGGATTTTATTCACAGTCTTAAAATCTTAATAAAAATATATGTAAAAAAAAACCAAAAACCAAAACGAAACAGAACAGAGTTGGCTTCTCCCAGTGGAATAAGTTTTAACAGGAGAGAGACAGACATTTGGAGATGCAGAGAGGGGGGCTTTGATTCTTTGTGCCTTCCTTCCTTAGATGGATGTGAACGGGAGCCAGCAGGAATAAGAAATATGTCACCTGGCATTGTTCTGATCAAACACTTATTTGAAACTTTTGGTTTTATGAGGTTTCAGATTATGCACTCTTTAAGAAGATGCGTTTCCAAAGTTTACGTGTGTCTGTCTTATTCTAGCTTGTGTATGGAGTAGTGAAGTGCATGTGACTTCAGGTCTGTGAGATGTCACAGTACAAAGTGACAGTGTAAAGTGATGGTGATTCTGGGTGGCCCACAGTAGTGATTAAAAAAAATATATAGACTGGACTGCACACGCCATACTTGTTCGTTTTGAAATAGGCTTACAAATTGCTGCAAAGCCCTTGCTGTTTCTTTACAGCCCCTTTCTGGTACTAGACGTTTGATCACAAATGCAGCATTTCCCTGCTAATGCGGTGCAGGTTGATAAAACAGTTGCCGAGCCGGAATCCCTAAAGAAATTATTAATTATCTGGTTAATGTGCATCAGGCTGTGGGAGTGTGAGATTAATCACCAGCAGTGGGATGAGTTGCTGAAGTGGATTTTGGTTTTTTGTCTCCTGTCACTCGGTAATGGCTTTTCCTTCCTTCACCATCAGGTGAACAGGTGCAGAGATGCTGTATTTTCATTTTCCCAGAGTCAGTAACAGCCGGTGGCCAGGCGATGCCTTTTCCTCAGTCCTGCTGCATGAGCAGTTTACAACATGGAGTATTACGTACTCAGAATGTTCCAGCTCTTGGAGATTCTCCCAATGTGACATGTCCTGCCTCAACTTTTTGAGCATTCCAAATGTGTGCATGCGTACACACACGTGTGCCCATGTACACACATCCCTCCAACGCACCTGCACTCATATACCTACATGCACACATATATATGTGCAGATGCTTATAATTGTACACAAAATTATTCACAGGTATTTCTTGATGCTATGAATGACCCCATGCTTAACATATTATCTCATTTCTTTCTTTAGAGACACGTTTCTTATCTCTAAATATGTAATAGAAAAAGAGAGGGGGAGAGGAAAAAGCTGTAGGTAGTTAACTCTTTGAAAGGGAAAGAAAAGTTCCACACTTGTCCTTTGATAGTGGGTGAGGTAACACAGAGATTGCAAGCATTCTCTGGATTCTTCCTTAATACTTTCTCTTATAGGTGCTGAGTCCCACCTCCTAGGAAGTTCTCTTCATTCAAGTTAATCACTCATGTGTGACGTAATCTCTTCCATATGATCAACGTATTTTCAGAACATGAATCTTTGGTTTTTGGCATGTCAGTGGGTCTTGGTATTTGTGATGTTGAAGAAGGTTGGCCGCTGTTGTGGATGGTAGAAGGCAGAACCCATCCGTGGAACAAGTCACAGGAGAGCTTTGCTGTTCACTTGGGGCCATAGTGCCTCACCCTCTGGTTCAGTGACAGAGCATGGGGGTCCAGTGCGCCTGTGGATTGGGTGACACCTCTCTGTCTTCACCTTGAGTAGAGGTTGAGATTCCTCAGGGGACAAGTCTGCTGCTTCACAGTGATGCCGGGGGTATAAAACTATCAGCAGCACGATCAATTTATTTGCACTCATTATATTTATCTAGAGTCTGACAGCTTTCAGTTCAAGGAAATAAAATGGAGGAGGGGGCATGTATAATGGAAGAGGTAGCCAGTTGAAACTAGTGAAAAGTCTAAAATACACAATTTAGGAAAGTATGTTTTATTTTTCTCTAGTACATGCTATACTTCTCAAGGTATTTCTAGGTTGAGGTCTTTCAGAATCTTCTTTATCAAATATGCTAAATGCTTTGTGATTAGTTTTCCTTAAAGAAATGAATATTTGTTGGGAGCTCCAGATGCCAGGGCTACAGTGACAAGACAGAGTCCAAGCATCACAAGCCTTAAAGTCGAGTGTGGCATTCCATTTTTAAATAAGTACAACAAGAGAAGACCATAAAATTCCAAAGGGTGGGAAGAACTTGGAAGAACATAAAATAGAAGTATGGTGGATAATGGCTTGATGGTCAGAGAAGCCTTGAACGTGGAGGGGGAACTTTGAGCTGGGGGCTGACCGATGAGAAGGAGCTGACCCTGTAAAGATTTGAGGGTAGAATGTTCCTGGCAGATGAGGAAGGGCAAGTGCGAGGGTCTGCAGGTGGGAATGAGCTGGACTGGTTCAGAGAACAGACAGAAAGACCAACATGAACAGAGCCTCATGAAGGAAGGAGTGTCTGGACTTGAGGGTTGTAGGTAAGCCGCGACCCAGTGACATCCAGCCTTGGAGGCCCCGGGAACAGGTGCACACTTCACTCTGCGTGTGATGGACAACCAGCCGTTAGTATCTGCTTGCATGCAGTGTGTTGAAGACTTCAAAGTTCACATAAATATACTCCCTGCAGTACCCCTTGCACCTTTAATTTGCTTGGCTAATCCTTCTTTATGCATAGTATGAAAAATTCAGCGTATATTGGATTTTCACAAGAATTCCGAAATAATTCCAGTTTGAATGAAATAAAATGCCATTCTGTGCTGGATGGCATTGAAATGGATGTCACAGGCAGTTATCTGCGCTGGGCCCCTAATCTCATTTTGGATGAGGAATTTTCCTTGAGCAGTTCAGAAGAGGGTGGCCTTCTGTTATGTGTATTCTCTTCATATCTCTGCTTGGGTGCTAAGATCACAGAAACCGCTTAGCTTAGAGCCCAGAATGTCTGCCTCATCATAAACTTTCAGGCAGTGGCCGGGGTTTGCCGCCATATAAAATGCAGATGACGCATTTGTGTTTCTAAAATGTAAGGCTGCCTAACAGTCACGAAGCCGCAGCGGATGGTTGGCGGGAAACTATCTACTGGGCTCCTGGTTGAGTGTCTCATCTCTCGTGTTTGTGTTACTCCTACACTTATGGCTTCCTGAGCTCACTCTGATAAGTAAAGCCAAGTTTACTTTAAGTCCCAGCAGTAAAGAGATAAGAAAGAGGGGGAAAAAATAAGTATCTTTAGGAGAAAATAAGCTGTTTCTGTTTATAACAGACACTAAATACACTTTTAAAAACGATTTTGTTTAATTTTAGCAATCTCACGCTCCATGTGCCTGGATATCCCATAAACTTAGAAGTTCGACAGAGGGTTTGACGGAACTACTGGTCTCTAACAGAACCCCTTTGTCTGCAGGTAGAATCTTCTGAGTTATTTTAGGAACATAAGTTGCAGTATGTCATCTATGAGGATAATTTTTTTGCTGTTTATTTGACTTCGAGAATTAAGTGCAGTCTAATTACGAGTTGGGGGATGGGTGATTGCATTTGCAGTAACTAACTTGTTGCCCTCTCTTGAGTCTTCATGAGTTGCTGCTTTCTGAGTCCTTCCTGCTCTATGCATGGGGCTTTACTGGAGTCATCTTTAATACTCAAAGCAACCCTGCAGGTAGCTGTGACTGTCGCCTTGTTTGGCAGGTGAGAACACTGAACCATCAGGAGGTTCGGTGATGTGCTAGAGCAGAAGTGTTGCACGCGTCCCTCTTCCTTCTTGCCTTGTTCTCTGGGCTCCAGGCTTTCCTCCTTGAAGCCATGTGCAATTCTCTGAGCAAGAACATAATTGGATCTTATGTAGAGTTTCCTCTTGTTTTGTTAATAAAATAATGATAAGTCCCTAGTAGCATGCTGCCAGAGCTGCAGGGAATGTTGGGGAAGGCTAGGCACCGCTCTCGTCCTTCATTCTCCAAGGCACTCTCACTTCCCGGATTTTTCTCCATGTCTCCAAATGAGGCTCCGTCTATCCCTGAGTATACAGGCCAACAGGGACGAGCTGTGCAGGCTTCTGTTGCCTACTGTTCCCTCAGTGAATCGCATTCACACCCTCCATTCCTTACAGCTAGGGGATTGGAGCCTGAGCATATCACTTCCAGCCTGTGATCTGATCTTTCCTCCATAGTTCCCTTGTACACACATACACAACCACACATGTGCATGCACGTGCAGTTGGTCACTGACACACACACACACACACACACACACACACACACACACACACACGCATCTCTTTGCCTAGTGCCTTTTAGCTTCAAAGATTTGCCCTGGTGCTAGATAAGCCATGGTCCTTCCAAAAAGCACTCCATAAAGAATGACATGCCGGGTAATGTGTCCTGTGGATATTTCCTGTGACAGGGATTTGCCACAGTGCAGTATTATGTAGTACTTAAGGACATGGGCCATGGACACACACAGACTGTGGTAGAGAACAAGAGCCATGCAGTTTCAGGTATGTTATACAAAGCTCACAGAAGCAGGCAAACACACACACACACACACACACACACACACACACGTACAATAATATGCATTTCTATATACCCAGTATAAACATATAATTTTACCCAGGTAATTCCTTGAAAATTGGGCTGTGCAAGGTATGCTCTTCACACAAAGGCTATTCATAAATGTTTGATGGAACAATGTCGGCTTTTGTACTGTGTAGACAAGTGGGAACATGGAAACAAAGAAGTTCAGGCGGCCTGCGGTCACGGTGGACCTCAGGCCAAATATGTCAGCAGTGGAGAACCATCACTGAGACATCTGGCAGAAAAAATAAATCCTGGCAGATACATGACACATGTAGTCACATAACCTGTAGGCATAGTCCGTGAGGTAGAGTGCCCTCTGTATTGAGTATCGTTTTGGCCTTTAGTATTATTCTCAATAGGAGCCACAAAACCTTTTCAGAAGCTCTCCTGCTTTCTAGTTGGTGAAGTCTCAGGAGAGATGGAATCTGCATCTCACTACTGAGCTCTAGAAGGTGTTAGAAATAGGTCCAGTGTTGGGATGGGCATAGGTAGATATGCTGGAGTATGGGCAGAGAGGACGCAGGTCTCTCCCCTCTTTTTCATGGAGGCAAGATGATTACCATTCTTCTTTTCTTTTCTTTGTTTTGTTTTGTTTTGTTTTCTTTCCTTTTTTCTTTTCTTTGAGTGAGACAGATTGAGAGAGCAAGTGTCAGGGAGGGGGAGAGGGAGAGGAAGAGAGAGAATCTTAGGCATGTTCCATGCTCAGTGCAGAACTCCTTATGGTGCTTGATCCACAACCCTGGGATCATGACCTGAGCTGAAATCAAGAGTCAGACATTCACCTGACTCAGTCACCTAGGTGCTCCTGATTACCAGTATTTTCAAGGTCAGAACCACCGCAGACCACAATACAGGATTGATGCAGAGGATGAAGAAATGATTGAGAAATTAGCAGTTCAGGAAAATAGCAATTGGGAGGTAAGCCTTGTAAAGATCATGCTGATGGAGCTCAGGTATAGAGAAAGGTATTATCAATAGGCACCTTGTCACTGATTGGTTTGTGAGAATGCTGCTACATAGCCGAAGACATACATTTAGATTTTAGGAAGAGGAGGGATGACTTGAATTGTATACTGACAAGAATGCCTTGGAACCAGATTGTACTGTCTGTTGGGAAGTGGAGAAAGGGGATTGATGATTCTCTGCAGAGGGACTGACTGTGGCTTTGCTTGGGGCACCACGTCAATTCCCAAGGGCCTTTCTGGCTTTTGACATTGATTCTGCTCCTCACCCTTTGCACAAGGTAGATGTACTTCGTGTCTATTGCAGCCCAACCCCAAGTCCTCTTTCAGTTCCACTAATGTTTTCTTAACACAGGTACGTAATCACAGGATTAAGAAGCAAGCCACAGCAGTGATGAATCTAGAATTGCTTCTCCAGGTCTAGCCTTAGTTTCCTCTGGCCTGACAGCAAGGAGCAAGTGAGTGAGAAATTTGGGTTCCCCCTCATGAATATTCTAGAAGCTTATTTCATTTGGCAATGTGACATCCTTAGTGCACTTCTAACTTCTGCTATTTCTCTTCATAGTCATTATCTGAGATTCACGAGAACTGGATATGGTTACATGTCTTGGAGTTCCCTCCGGTGTGCACTTTGCAATTTAAAGATACAGATATAGTAAATGTATTATGATTACCTGTGAGCCCTTAGTGTAACTAAAGGGGATCAGGCTGCCGTGGTTTAAAATTTTATTATATAATCTTCCCTTGGTCCACTCCTTAAAGTGTCAAGGTCCTTATGATTTGGGACCAAGAGATAAAGCATGAGGCTAGCTCTTCATATAAAAGTTTGAGATAATATGGTGGCTATATTGGAATAAAATTTATACACTAGGTTCAAATCCTTTCCCCTCAAACCAGACTGAACTGTTTCAAATCCCACACTATACCACGCACAAGCCCGCACACCACACATACACACCCTGCACCTCACACATCTGTGCCCTAGACATAATTTTGTTCAATCCTCTAACTGCTTCCGGAAGCATTGTTCTCACACTGCTTTACTCTGGGAGCTTTCCAGCATCCACAATCTGAATGCCAACTTGAGTGGGCAGTGTATATATTCCCCTACTCTTCTGGAGAAACAGTAAGCATGTTGTATTAAACCTGAACAGTTAGAATTTTTTGTTTGTCTTTGGCAGAGCTCGAAGAATTCCAGATCTGTGAATGATCAGCCTGAGCATTGGTACATGTTTAGAGATAACTTACTGTATCTTCTTTGACTCTCTGCTCTAGCTCTTGGCCATTGAGTTCTGTATTAAGGGCAACAAATGCTTATTTATGGGGGGTATTCTATGCCTTATTAGTTAAGTCTTTCATGAACAGGTTACAAAAGCTCCTGATTCTGAAGGTAATAAAACTAATTTGGATTTCTTCGGCACCTTCACGACACCATATGAAGATGGCAAAATTATTGGATTTATGTAAGCAAAGAGATGAAGGGAAAACATGCATCTGTGTAGTGGAATGAGTGGTTGTGATATATAAGCCCGAGGCATAAGACATAACTCAATTGAGGAAGCAGGGGGTTATGGCTCTACATTCAGAGACTTGGCAGGAAATCCAGCCACCTTCTGGGCCACTGTGGCTACCAGCACCTGCCAGACCCACCTTCTGGATGGGCTGACTGGCTTCTGCCACCCCCTTTAGCTTGGGCTTCAGCCAGACTTTCCCTGTGTTATTCCATAAGCATATGAATGTTAGCACCCTCGGAGTGTCTCTGACAGCTTCTGTGTATGCTGTGTGAGATCGGCAACTGCATTGCTGTCAGTGCAGGTGGGGAGCAAAGTGCACCGGGAAAGACTATACAGAGCCCCTAAAAGTCTCCTCATGGCTGGTAACTCCCTTCAGGTGTTCCGACACTGAAGTCAGAGAGAAATGTCACAAGACATCCTGTTCCCATGGAAATTCCAAAATGATACCCTAAACCTCCTAGAATTTCAAAGCATAAACTAAGCATCTCCTTTCCTCATCTTCAGTGGCCCTGAGCAGACAACCCCAGGGCCTTTGAGCCTGCTGTGCTTCCAAGCCTTTGTTTTCAGGGAGAAAATCCGTGGCTGAAGGAGTAGAGATAGTAGCATGAACTAATTCCTTTCAAATCACTGCTCAACAGTAGTGAAGAACATCAATACTGTCTGTGAACACTGTCTATAAAATTTAGCACTAATGAGAATATTTATTCAAGAATAAATTCCGAATGACCTACTTCCTCTGAGACCTTTGAAGTCCTGTCTAGCCCTGCCTGTGACCCAAGATCCTGTCAGACAGAAGCACATGCTCTACCACTCCTGGGGCACTTTGGTCAGTGGGGGTAGACTGAGTTGAAGAATCTAGGGCTAGGGTTTTCTCATTTCCTAGCTAAGATTTCCTCTTCACCTTGGACAGAGTAGGAGTTGCATCTTGTTGTTTTCCATAAAAACAGCAGTTTATTTACTTACAAGTTAAATTGTTTTTGGTGGAGTAACCTGGTACCTAAGCTTCATGTACGACCTTGGTTTCTATGGAAAAATCATTGTAAATAGTCATTAAATTCAAACAGTACCCTCAGTTTACCTATAGAGTATATGAAGCAAGCGCCACCTCCCAATGCCAAATCATTAATAATTCTTTAAATAACTTAAAACGAATGGTAATTCTCATAAATTGAGTTAGGAAATTAATACCCCAAACTGAGCCACTGAAATTTAAGTCCTGATGCTTAGTTTAACTAACAGATTTCTCCCTTTTTATTTTATTTTATTTTATTTTATTTTATTGTCCACGCTTCTCATGTCCTAGTCTCTCTGCTAAGGGTACAGCTTTATTATCTTATTTCACCCTCGTAATTTGCGAAGAAGTGGTTTTCTATTTATTGTGCAGATGTCTGTTTTATACTAGAATGTCCATTCATTGTGCAGATGAAGGATGTCGACGGTGTACCAGGAAGGCAGCGAGATGCTGCCCGCGTTCACGCTGGTAGCACGTGATGGGCTGGGACTGGATTGAGACCCCCCTCTGTCCCCTTCTGCCCACATGGGTACAGCAATGCCAAGGTAGTGACTGGTGTGTAAGAAGAGATGTGAGAGCTCACTTTTTAGAAGGGCAGGTTATTCAGAAATTGTGCCCCCACACAAAAGGAAATGATTACCAGTTTTCCTAACATTGAACTGAGGCAGTTGAACTATGGAATGACAGTTAGAACAATGCCATCCTGTATTTTGGGTAAACAAGATCATTTAACATGTTTGAGCCATTGCTTGATTCTTCTTCCTCTTTGCTCCCTTGCTAGTGGTCCTCGTGGAGGCTTGATTATAAGTCACCATTGTGTTATTTGCAGGGAAATCTCATGTGAATGGATTGATAAGTCTTTTTAGAATGGTATTATCATCGAAAACAATTTTTTAATGTTTATTTATTTTTGAGAGAGAAACTGAGACAGAGCCTGAGTTGGGGAGGGGCAGAGAGAGAGGGAGACACAGAATCAGAAGCAGGCTCCAGGCTCTGAGCTGTCAGCACAGAGCCCGATGCGGGGCTTGAACTCACAAACCACCAGATCATGACCTGACCTGAAGTCAGATGCTTAACCAGCTGAGCCACCCAGGGGCCTCTGTGCTGTTAGCTTCCTGAAGCTGTTTTCTCAAATTGGAGAACACAAACTCCCTGTCAGTGCTAATCAAAAATGCAGGTTCCTCTGTTCCTCCCTTCATCTGTTTAATTCAGATTTCTCACAGTGGCCCAGAATTCTGCACTTTAGACACTTCACAAGGGGATCCCTAGGCACACAGATTTTTGAGAGATAAAAAATTTCCTTGGCTCAAGGGAAAAAAAAAAAGGTGGTCAGAGGCATTCGATGCAATGCTTTCCTCCAAGAGTAACATAGTGGTTTTACTCCTAAGTACTTTTCTTTGTCCAGCAAATCCAATCTGGCAGCCCCTTCTCTTGTACATTTCCTTTCGGCCCCCCATTCATTTCTTCCCAGAGTGACTTTTTCAAACTTCCATGCTCTTCACGACGACTGATCAATGAACTTGCACATGAAAGACAAACTTAAACTCTTCTCATCTCTTTTCATCCCCTCCACAGCAAATGCCTTTTCATCTTCTCAGACATTCCAAAATGTAGCAAAAAAGACGGCTCTACAACAGATGCAGTTCCTTCTAGGTCTCTAGGTAACATTTTAACCTGTGTAATGTTCACTGCACAGCATCTTAAGTAATATTCCAGGAAATACGCTGCTGCTTGTTAAAAAGGATAGGACCCCAGAGATGTCTTTAAATATGCCTGTAAAGTGAGAGGTGCCAAGAGAAAGATAATATGGCTGATTATAGTTATTTACCTTACATTTTCATTCGCTTTTAACTGGGTGTAATTTAGGGGCATGAAATCTCTTATTGGAAGTGTATTTGCATTAAACAGCTCTAAGCAACCATGAAAGTGCAGGAACTGAAAAATTGACAGACTGGGTTCCTAGAATCCCAAAGTAGCATTTTTGTAATAGGCATACAAACAAATCGAATAAACATGTTTTGCTTCAGCGATTTAAAGAATATGGTCTTTGGAGTAATTTGTCTTTTTTAAACTATCATTTCTAACCTTTTCATTGCCTATCTTTAGTTGGCGGCTTCCCCTAACAATCTGCGGCAATTTCCCAACCAGCTGTTGGTGTTCTAGTGCTTGGCACTTTGTTTTCATTTCCTTGAGCTATCAAATCAACCTATAAAGGGGTTTACCTGAGCGCTGCTGTTTCCCAGGTTTGCACTTAGCAGTTGGTTTGTTTTTTTGTTGTTGCTTTTTGTTTTTGTTTTCTCAAGATGCTTCGTTGTATGGAAAGTGCGCGTAAACAATTGTGGCCCTGAATTACAGCGCTCAGGCCAGGTGTCAGAAGGCACATCTGAGCCTCCAGTAATGGATGCTCTCTTCTTTCTTCCCCATTAATAGCAACAAACTTGAGCATTGATCTCTTAGAATTTTAGCTTGATTTTTTTTTCAGATATGAGAAAAGGTTTGCACAGACTTTCTTGGAAGAGAGTGTGTGTTCAGTAGTCTTGGTGTGATGTAATAAAGAAAATCATTTGTATACTCTTACCCCTTGGAGACAATGAAGGATAAGCAAAGTCAGTGTTTACACTGACTTGGTGGAAGAATGAGTAAAAGAAGCTTTATCTTTTACTAAGGATTGTGATGCTCTAGTTAAAGAGAAAATGAGGAAGCCTATTTGTGTGTTTTTATCGTTGTGTTCTGATTTTTGCTTGGACACACTTGGCAAACACAGAGTTTTCTGTGTCATGGAGCGATACTTCACACATTTTTAAATAGAAAGGAAGAGGAAGGAAAACAGGCAATGAGAGAGGAGCCCTTTCGGGTTCCCTTTTTTCCTCATACTAATCCCGCCCACTTATATTTTGACTCAAGTCTGGCTGACTGCAGTCAGAGGTACTTTCAGTAACCTCTCCATCATTAGGAGGAAAAGTTGAGTCGAAGCTTGTTTCCAGAGTTGTAAGATATTCTCATTTGAGAAGTTCCTTTGGCTTATTTGGACCTTGCTAAAATAGAACATTTGTATCCTTCAGAGGAAATTTTTATCTTCCAATTAGAGCGGAGGAAGAAATTCTCAATGAGAGACTTACACTGTTTAAACTGACTGCCATGCTTCTTCAACATCCCGATAAAATGACAAAGATTTTTTTTCTCCCTAATTGGCCCTCTAGCTTTGGATCCCCCATATGTCATGAGGTTCTTTCGATAAAAAAAAAAACAACAAAACCAAAAACCCAGAGATCAGTAGGTCTTAATTAACAGCCTCCATGGTCTTGCTCTTAGATAGATGACAGTCATTCTTTTTAAAAATGAGAAATAATTTTTGTTTGCAAAATTAGTTTCCAGTTAATTTCCCTCACACTTGAAAGAAATGAGAGAAGACCCTTATTTCCTGTCTGTAGCATCTTTTTTGTAGTCCAGTTACAAAAAAATTAGAGCAGCTTCACACCTCAGGGAAAAGTGATGTTCTTCTATACATCCAAATAAGTATGGACAACATATGTAAAGGTGAAAAGAAAAGGCATATTTCTGATATGGTGTAGCTGTTTATACCCACCTAATTTTTATTGTTTGTCCTTTTTTAAAAGTTTATTTATTTGGAGAGAGAGCACATGGGGGAGGGGCAGAGAGCAAGAGTGAGAGAGAGAGAAAGAGAGAGAGAGAATGAGAATCTCAAGCTGGCTTTGCTTTGTCAGCACGGAGCCTGATGCAGGGCTAGAATTCATGAACCATGAGATCATGACCCTAGACAAAGTCGGACACTTAACTGACTGAGCCACCCAGGTGCCTCTACTGTTTGCCTTATTAATTGAAAGAAATAAGTATAGAGAGTTAGACTATAAATACATAAATCAGAGCTGTACCCTGGCTTTGAAAAGAAATCTACTTTGGCAAGTATTTTTTATTACTTTAATGGAGGATTTTTTTTTTTTTTTTTTTGGTGAGGCTAAAACGGACTAAAAATAAACAGCTGTATACTACTTCATTAAGCTGCTGCTTGGAGTGATTTTCCCATTGATTAGTCTCAGGGCTAATGCTGGTTCATTCCTCATTTCATTGCTAATTAACATCAGTGCTGCTTCTGACCACTTGACCGTGTTCTCTGGTGAACATGTGCTGCTTTGGCAAGTAATAGCTCGCTCCTTCCTCCGCCGCCCACCGCCCCCCTGCCTCCTTCCCAAACCCCAGCTCCCTCTTCTTGTCTTCCTCCTAAAAATAAGATTTTAAGCTTGGAGGGGAAGAGGGTAGCCTTTAAGTTATAGCCTGCTAGTTTCTCTGTAAAGACAGCAAACCCAATGAAGAGATTATATGCAAGCAAGAGAAATAAACACAGCTCCTCTACCCAAGCATTTGATTGAAGGGCTGTGTAAATATAGATGATTCACTCAGGCTACCATATGAACTGGCTGGCGTGGTTCATTTTGCATTTGTCTGGTTGATTCAGGCTTTTGCAGAATATTTACAGGACAAATTACCTGCCTAAAGGAGTTAGGACCAAAGACCTTTAAAAGAGAAATTGACCATTGGCTTAAAGGCATCTGTGTTTTCAAGACGTGTGCTGTTTCGTTCCTAGGTCTGTGAAATGAAATTCACTGCCAGGTCATAGTTTCCTGATCTGACCCACAGTTACAGATTTTGTAAGATGATCCACAGTCAGGCAGAACATAGGTTATAATCGAAGCAGAATACACAATTTGGCAACCCAGGATTAGGGATGGGAAAAATCCACAGTATAAACATAATGAAAATCACTTGCTTCTGTTCCAGGTCAGGAGGTCAATATTTCCATAAACTCAAGCCAACATGCATTTTGGAAAAGCCTTTCCAGAATCACTGAATAATTGTTGTTTTGACTCCATTCCAAATCATCACGTCTCTTTTAATTGAATCAAACATTACACTGCATTTAGAAAATAATTTCAAATTAGTGTTGATTTTTGCAGTTTGAGGCATTGTATTCCCTAAATAATCACAAAGCAGGCTTCCTTCAAACCCCCCTTTTCGGAGTGATGACCAAAAGACAACAGCCTTCACTTTTTTTCCACTTTACAGCACAAGTCACTGTTATTGCCATTATTGGTTTTCCATTAGGCATTTTAGTATGTATTTCTTGACTGTTTACATCTTATCATCTCTAAGTTCCTGGAGGGAAGGACCTACATCCTGTTCACATTTACAATTGAATAAAGGCATATAGGTGGCTTTCTCTTTGTCAGATCTCGTGCTCAGGACAAATGATGCCATCAGCTGAACGAATGAAGGAGCTGTTTCTTTGCTAATATGATTCCTTCATGGTCTATTCTTTTTCTTTTTTTTTTTAATATTTTTATTTATTTCTAGGAGAGAGAGAGAGAGACAGCGTGAGCAGGGGAGGGTCAGAGAGAGAGGGAGTCACAGACTGAAACAGGCTCCAGGCTCTGAGCTGGCAGTCAGCACAGAGGCCGACGTGGGGCTCGAACTCACGAACCGCGAGATCATGACCTAAGCGAAAGTCGGACGCTCAACCGACTAAGCCACCCAGGTGCCCCCTTCATGGTCTATTCTTAAAGCTCATTTCATTCACATCTTTAAACTTTGTACATGTTTTTGTGTACCTGATGAGGCCCTGGCAGATTAGGCACTAAGGAATCTCAGTCTGATTTGATAGGAAATTTGGGTAATGGCTACTTGCAGAAGAAGCATCAGGAAGACATTGCTGAGTTATTGCTGAGCCTCAGAGGTTAGCTTAGATTTTGGGTAGATTGGAAGCGTCCTGAATTCAGGAACTATATCTACTTGTTTGCCAACATATTTCCATTATCTGTGACATTGCCTGGCAAATTGTTTGCTCAACAAATGCTATTGAAGGAAGGGGAATGGACGGGAGGGAGTGTTCTAAGCAGTAAGAACTGCACGAACAAAAGCTTGGAAGCTATATTTGCTTTTAGAAGAAACAGCAGTTTGTTGAGTGTGGTGTATGTGCAAAGAAAGAATCGAAAACAAGTTTGGAAGGGTAGCCTGGGACCAAGTTGTGAGTAGTCTTAAATGCCCAGCTAAAGAATTTGGACTTTATTCTCATAGGCAGACACAGAATATGGTTAATGACTGATAACTGTGGCTTTTTTAAAAAAAGCAAATTACCTTAAAACAAGGTAGCTTGGCCATCCTATCATAAGAACACAAAGAGTTGGATTTCATTCTGGTTCTAGAGATACCAAGCAGGGTGGGTGGCAGAGAGGACAATTGGATAATTCAGATGTGCTCGCTCTAATTGCTGTAATAGCCAAATGCCATGAAAGTATGTGAGGACGGTGCTGTTTGTTGCTATAGATCAGCTTACCACTGCTTTGTCCTTTCACTGAATTTGTTTCGCCTTATTTTCTTTGCCTTTTATACCACTGGCATAAATTGGTGCAAAGAGAAACCAACAGACTCGGCTTGCATAATCTGAGGCTCTGTAAACCCCAATATCTGCGATTTGCTTCCTTAAAGGGGACACAAGGAACTGAAATAGTCCTTCATAGTTTTTAATACCACAGCTAAGCTCCCCATAATGTGACTTCTGTTAAATAGAAGCACGGCTTCTTTCCCCTGTTGGAGGTAATGTATCAACCCCACAGGGAACCTTCACGATAGAAGACAGTGTTCCTACTGGAAACCTAGAGCTCTCAGAGCTGAAAAGTAGGAAGTAGGCCCCTTCTCCCTGCGACATTGCAAAATAAACATGTCTTCATTTGGAGCGACAACTTGGTAGGTACACCTAATATGCTAATTGCCCCCACGGTGTTATAAGGCCAAAGTGTAAATTTATGCTCTAGCTCTCTGCGTGTCAAAAGACACATGCTAGAAGTACATCAAAAATGGTTTCTTTTGTAAATGATATGATAACTTCATATTTAAATATTTACTCACAGAGAGTCCACTGACTTAAAAGACACAGCACTCAGGACACATTTCCTCAAAAAGTCTTGTTTTCTTTTGATACTTCCATTGCCTTCCCTACCCCTCCCATAAAGGAAAAAGACCTCTATGAATAAAATGTAAGATGGAAGCATTCTTGGGCATTTATCTCTTAACTGACCACATTTTGCTATTTCGATGATACGTGACTCTGTAGAATATAAACTGATCGGTACCTGCAAGTGACTTTTGCTAAGCTTGGGGCAGTCACTCAAGACAGAGGCAGTATCATACATGACCCGACCTATTATATGTGTGCCCGTGTGTGCACTCATGTGAGTGGGTGTGCTCAGGCACACGTGTGTGTGGAGGAAAGAATTT
Organism: Crocuta crocuta; assembly: GCF_008692635.1. Taxonomy (NCBI): domain Eukaryota; kingdom Metazoa; phylum Chordata; class Mammalia; order Carnivora; family Hyaenidae; genus Crocuta; species Crocuta crocuta. The sequence goes on along the minus strand of NW_027527436.1, from coordinate 3,332,715 downwards.
TCTTATTGAGGTGCTGGAAAGAAGTTAAGTTTCATGAGTTGAGCATGAAGGAGAGATTCAACAAAGGATTGATTTCAGTAAGCCTCACCGTTTTACTAAAAATCCATTATTTATTGAACTATTATGTGATGAAAAGGGTTAAGAGAATAAAAAACCTAATAGAGATGATAACAGTAGAGCATCTTGTGAAATTTGTGTGTGAATTTATAACATTAGAATCTGTCAGCAGACAGCACTATCCAGCAGAAGGGAAAAACTGTACCGTACATATAGGCATAAAAAACGCAACAGCAGAGTTTCCGGCCAGGAAACCTTTTTTTCCATATGGGCGTCCATATGTTTTATCTTGAAATCCATATTTTTGGCCTTGATACCCATATGTTAGCTTTTTGCGCAAATAAGATTGTGTAATCATTCTTTATTATTTCTTCTTTCCTAGAAGTTATTACTCTAAGGTTTAGAAGATGGGAGGAGGGTAGGAAAGCAAAAGGATTGTTTCACGTACTAGGAATACAGACATGGAAGAGAAGCAGGGTTATAGGAGGGACATGTACACAACGTGTGTGTGTGTGTGTTTATGTGAATACTCATTGTTACATACTTGGTTCATGTTTATTTGGTCAAGGCGAGATTCCCCTAGGTTGGGTTTTTGAATCACAGGCCGTCTGTCTCAGGTTGATGCATCCACGTGTCCAACTGGGCGGTGAAGAACACTTTCAGAATGGGGGGGAGGAAGGCGTGTATTTAGCCAAGTAAACACTGTGTTCATTGGAATTGCTTAGTAGATATTCACTGTGGAACCCTGATTTTGTTATTTCCAGCCTAACAGGAGCAGTGATAAGGGAGCACCATTCATTACACCCTGAATGTCCAATATGTTAAGACTTCCCCTCCAGACCGTGAATTCCAGAATAAAATTGGAATTGTATTTTATTCATTATTGTGTCCCCCAACTCATAGCTTGTAGTTGGATTTCAATAAAAGATTTCATAACTATTAATCCATAGAAGTTCAAGAGGAAAAGAAGATATAAGCTTAAACACGCCACACCAACCACCATGATCAATAAGACCTCAAGGAATAAACTCACTTTATCATAAGTACTTAATGTGGACATAAAATTTATTTTATTCAATCTGTGTGCTTGGTTATCTCCATATTTAGATCCATCTAGTACTTTCAACTCTAGCTCAGAGTAAATGAAAAGAGACCTTTCCATCTTTTTCTGCCACTTCTATATGCAATGATTCTTAGATTTAAATGATCTGACATAAATTCACCTAGAATTAACATTCGATTTATTGAGGATTGATTTACTGAGAAAGCAAAGTCAGTGCATATATGAGATGTCCTGCCTAATGAGAAATACTCTAGGAAAACAAACCAAAACCCAAAACAAAACTGTGAATGCTTGCTTCTGAAGGAAAGCCGTAAGTGTGCCCTTTTTCTTTCATGGGAGCCAGCATTTGTCTTCTGGAAGTTCAGGTGAAGGCACAGAATGGCATACAAGGGCTTTGAATGGAGGCCAGAGTGAAGACATTTTTTTAGCAATAATTTCATTTCATTTTCTTTGTTGGGGGGGGGCGGATTTCTGCTGTCAGCCACTTTCTATCTTCCTTGTCTTCATGGCCCAGCAAGGTCAGAGAGTGGGTATCTGTGATTTGTCAGCCTCAGGACCTTTGATTGACAGCCTGCTGAATTGCACTCTCCAAAAAAGGCTACTGCAGTGTGCCTAGCATGTGCAAAAACCCTCTACGTTGACCATTTCCCAAGCATTTTGGCTTGAAATTCTTGCTTCAGCAACCTTCTTAGAAATGTCCAGTCAGAGCATGTGTCAAGGGCCACCTCTGCTGGATGTCTCTCAGTGTGGAGAGTCAGCATTTTGACCCCCTCTCCCATCAAAGTAGAAGGATGTCAGCAATCTTTCACTTATTATATTCCTGGGAAAACACGCTGAGATAACTCTATAACTACTCAGGGTGTAACTTCAGTTCATAAGCAGAGGAAGTAACAGTTCACTTCTCTCAGTTCCCAGGGTTTTAAACTCTGCAATTCTGTCTTTGCCTTTTCTCTTTCTTCTGAAGATTGGGATGCAAGTATGAGCTTATTTTAAGATTCCTAAGGGCAGCGTTTCATTCCTTGACTCTTCTATTCTTTGCCACATTACCTCACTGCATTAGTACTTGTATCTCCCTCTGATGGCATCCAGTTTCCTTTCCATTCACAGTGGCCAGGGATCGTATCTCTGATCCACTTAGAAACACAGTGAACTCTACCTCTGAGAATGTAAATGCTTTGTCAGTCACATCTATTGATCTTCAGGGCTCTATTTCTGGATTTCCATTCACACAGTCATTTGGTGTTTGGGATATCAGCTGTTTCTTTAAGGCACAAGAGTTAAGTTGGGTGCTAAGAACTAGGTAAAGAATATTTCTGTAGAAGCAAGTTTTTATATAGGTATTGATGAGAGTCTGCTTGGGTCCTGTCCTTTCATAAGGAAAATGGAGAAAGGTAAAATACAGTAAATGTGTCTTGCAGAGAAAGCTGAAGGAAATGAGCAATTAGGAAATAAAAAGACTTTAATAATGTAGTCATTTCATTGGAACTTGTTATTGTAGAGCTAAGTGTGAAATAAATGAAGAGATAAAATAAAGAAGCATCAATAGTCAAAGAAATTTAGTTGGTTATTCCCAGATTGCAATTTCTATTTCTAAAGATCAACAGAGCATATTCCTCTGAAGAGCCAGCGGCTGCTACCATTTGGAGATAACACATTTTATGGTTGTAGGAAACAGGAAATAAGGAAAAGGAAGCCCGGAATTGGGTTAAAAAAATCTTCAGCTGTAATAATGAATTGTTGCCATGAGAAAAAACACCTAAATTAGAGAAGAGTGACTGTCTGTCTTAATAAGAGCCATAGTGGAAAGCCCTTCTTCAAATAGAGGTAAAATAAGGGAAAAATTGCATTGTTGCAGGGCTAATTTGATGAAAGGACCTCAGTAAATTGTGATTGCACAGTTAATAAACCCTAGAGCTTTTTTTGGAAGACAAAATTAGTTGTTCAGTGGTAAAAAAAAAAATCAATTACAAATTTTGTTGTCTTCTTTAACCAATCAGGCAGAGAAACCACCATAATAATGAATACTCAAAGTGAATAGAACCTCACCGAATCTAAGATTTAACCCCATTTCTCATCAGGTGACTGAAAACTAATATTTCTAAATGGTGAAAATATTCCTCCTTATGGTGTTGGAGGAGGTTTCCTATTATTTTCCTATAAAAGGTCCATAGAGAGATATGAGTGTGTTTAGGTATATCTTTTAATACAGTTCAGTGAAGATGGGTAATGCATTCAGAGACGAAAAGTCAGCCATTCATAGGAGGGAGTTGGTGTCTTTGCATGTGACAGAAAATTGAAAAACACTAATGAATAGGTCAGCTATGTTAATAGATAGAAAAATGCAGTGTTCCATAAATATAGCCATAGTATATATTTTTTAAAAGAAATTAAAAAAAGCATTAACACTTCTGTGAAGCAATTCCAAGTACATGCAGTATCATCGTTTTATAAAATGACAGCTCATTTAAGGACCAAGAGTAAATCTTCCCACTTTTCATGACCTAAGTCAGATGTGGATTAGGAATGGAAGTCTCAGAATTAAAAGTGATTGTGTTCTGATAGTTTTGGTAGTTCATGTTTAAAAATCTGTTCCTTGAAACTTGAAGATTTTTTTTTATATAGTGAGAATGTTAATATATGGCAACTGGATGATTTCAGGAATGCTTATTTAACTGGTATGTAGCTGAAAACGTGTGCATATGAAACACTGAGTGGCCCTGCAGGAAGAGTTGGGTGTTGATGTGAGTGGCCCTGCAGGAAGAGTTGGGTGTTGATGTCAGCCGGAACCGAGTTCAGATCTCCCAGTCAACCCAGTGACTGTGGACAAGTTACCCTGCCGTTTGGGTCCTCAGTTTTCAGATCTGAAAAATGGGGAAAATGATATCTCCTTAAAGAGTTGTGGATAAATGCCCAAAGAAAAAAAGGAGTTATTGTAAGATTTCAGATCCTGGAAATTTAATCATCAGGAAAATAGAAAAACAAAACACTGTTTTTTAAATTGAACCATAGTTTTTAGTTATTAAATGATTTTTTTTTTGAGGGAATACAAGCTTATAAGAGACTGAAGAAGCTTTTAAAGGCCTATTCATGGGGCGCCTGGGTGGCTTAGTCGGTTAAGTGTCCGACTTTCGCTTAGGTCATGATCTCGCGGTTCGTGGGTTCGAGCCCCGCGTCGGGCTCTGTGCTGACTGCCAGCTCAGAGCCTGGAGCCTGTTTCAGTCTGTGACTCCCTCTCTTTCTGACCCTCCCCTGCTCACGCTGTCTCTCTCTCTCTCTCTCTCCTAGAAATAAATAAAACATTAAAAAAATTTTAAAAAAAATTAAATAAAGGCCTATTCACAGCAATTCACGAACTGTGTTTGTGTTAACAATTTTTATTACATGTTTTTCATACTCAGATGTGGCCTAAGTTTTATTTCTTATGTGTTTTGTTTGCAAGAGTTGCTTCTTTTATGAATATATTTTACGCTGCATTTAAATATTGGATTATAAAAAATACTAAAATAAGATATTGTTCCTATCAGTATATGTGAATGTCTTTGCACTTGGACCGCAGAAGTATTCTTAATGTTAACCAGCCAAACAGATTAGGAGACATGCAGTTGTCATAGCTCTGACCAGTGAGCTAGAAGGAGGGACAGTTCGCTTTTCCAGTTCCAGGTGACCCTAGAGGCATGGGACAGTATATTGTCTCAAGTGAAAACGTAAAATGGAGTGGATGAAGCTCAGGTTGGCTGGAACGGAGGAAGGGGAAAGGATCCTACTTGTGTTTAGCTACTTGAAGAGATAGTCTACTCTAAGAACATCCATACCAGGTTTCACCTGGCAACTCAAAACTGAAAGTGAATCAGACAACCTGGATAATGTCTTCAGAAACCAAATAATGGCGTTAATTACAAGGTCAACTCGACAAAAAAAGGAGGTAAGAAAAGGGATGGCCATGGTTACAGGCTGGAGTTTATAGAAAGGGATTTAGATTAGGAAGGAGAACTGCACTTGACCTAGAAGAATGAGTGATAGTCTAATGGGTGGAATGCAACAGAATTGGGAAGAAACATAGCCCTTTTTATTGGAGGAAGAGGGGAAAGCCATGTGAAGAGCAACTTATCTGAAGAACAGGTAGTGTGAACCTTTAGGGAACAGTGAAGCATCAGAGTGGGAAATAGTGAGGGAGTAGGAAACTTTCCCAAACAAAATCTAACATGGAACTCTAGTGCAGCTCAGTGGTTTCACAACCTTTGCACCCACAGCACCCTCACCGGTATCCTCTCCCCAGCAAATCTGAGCCTCTCTGCCTCATACTTCTCTTTACGTGTGTATTCACAGATCTGATAGTTAGTATATATCCCATACATGCATTAGACTATATATGTTTAGATGGTGTATAGATGGTACACATGTTATACGTTTTGCATATATATGAGTAAGTAAATATATATTAAATGAACACACACAAATTGTATATTTATTTTTCTATCAAAATGAATTGAACTCCCTCTTTCTGTCATTTCTCCTGCTACCCTTTTGAAATCTGCTCTAACTACAGTCATGTAGCTACTGTTCTTCTACGTGGACTGTTTGGATTTCTGAATGTAGTGGTTGCTTTTTTCCTTCACTTGAGGGGACCGAGTTGGACAGAAGGGAGGGGATTAGCTGAGTATAAAGTGATTTGACATTATCCTATTCCCTATACCTCAAAGCAAAAACAAGACCAAAAGAATAAGGTATAAAAATGTGTAGAATGTAGCCAGCTTCTGTATTTACTATAGCACCATGTGACTGTCACCAAAGGTTTGGTTAATTTGTTGGGAGATTCTTCATAAGCCAGGACGAAGCAACTGTGAACCTCACTACCGTGATATCTGAGTCCAATGTACAAAGTAGTGAATATGCCTTCAAATATGTTCTGAGACATTATCTCCATTTCTTTCTCCAAACCCTTGATAGAAAATTCCACAGATAAAGGTGTGGAATATTCTAGGCTAGAGAAAACCAAGAGGGCAGCTCCAGATATTAAGGAACCCTCAAAGCGAAGATTTTACCAGCCACTGAGTTTTGCCTGCTTCTGAGAAACCTTCCCTATGGTTGTTCTATACCTTGACTCCAGGGGAAGCCTGAGGAAGGTTCGGACTGCCGTTTCGCACATAGACCAGGGTAAATACACGGATTTTTAAACAAAGATAAAGTTACCAGTAGTTGGCACAATACCTTGAACATAGTAGGCTCTCAATAAATGTTTCATGAATCGAGATGTATTTTTTTCTGAAATCACATGTATAACAGAAAGAATTTGATTTTGTTGACTTTTGAACATGACATTTACCCAGCTAGGTAAGTCCTCTTTGCAAATATATCTGTCACTCAGTATGCTGGATTCTTACTACATATTCATAAAGCGACAGATTTATGTTTCAGTCCAAAACCAAATTGACAAACCTAGTTTCCCACAGCAGAGCATTACGTGACTCGCTGTTAGGATACTGGAATATTCCTCACAAGCCAACAGGGGAGCCAAGAAAAGCTAAAAACTTTAGGAGAGCATAGTCAACAGGGTAAGAAGTTTGGTAATGCTGATTTATAAAGACACTGTAACTTTTAAACGTGTACTTTCAATCTGAAGGACTGCAGTGGGGATTTAAAATATGACTATTTAATTTTTTAAAATTACATAAATTAAGCGAACAGCCCATTAGCAAGACGCCATCAGGATCACATGGCCAATTCAGATCAAGTTATATTATCTTGCCTGCCAGATTTGAATAAGAATTAAGGAATTACTATTCTGAAGTGGTGTTGGACATTGATCCTCATTTGCAGTGATATTCTTCACGGTAACTACCTGGAACTGACTGTTCTGACAGACCTGCCCCTGAATCTTTGTGGTGCTGTCCTGGGGGGTGTATTCGTTGGAGAGAAGCAGCTAATTAATTGTTCTCCTTGCCTTTGATGAAGTCTTATACTGCAGGGACCTCATGTTGGAGCAGGAAGACATGCCTAATTCTAAAGAACCCAAATATGAGAGTCATTGAGCTTTCCTTTCGTACACTTGGCTGGACTGAGTGGGAGATTCACGGCTACTTTGAAGCAATGGAATCTCACTCTCTGTGGTCACAACTGACTCCCTTCTGCAACCTGCATGTTTGAGCTTTGAATTTTAAGCAAGTGTGTCATGAAAATCGCAATGAGCAGTGCCTCTCAGAAACACACACTGCGTCAGAAGGCTGAATGTGGCTGCATGTGGGTCCACAGTGGTGTTGGCACGTGGTTGGTTTTCTACATAGAGTTGAAGTAAGGGAAGAGGTAGATCTCGGATAATACAGGCTTAGGCTTTGAGATAGTATTATTTGTATCAAGGCAATGATTTCAAGACTGCAACTCTAAAAAATTAGTAAAAACGTTAATGCGTAATCTGCCTCTTAGACTCTTCAACAGCTGACAGTGTGAAAATGATTAAGTTTCCTAATATGTAATCTCAGAAATTAAATGTAAAACAAATACAGTCTCATTTTACCAATGTCAGTTTTATTACTGTTTGTTTTTTTTTTTTAAAGACTGTTATTTTGGTTCTGCTTTATTTTGTCTATTTAAAGGCCATTTCCCACTTTCTCCCATTTTCTCTACCATTAATAAGTTAAATCTTTTCAGTGTGACTGAAATCCTGAATTCTATGTGAGCCACCCTTTACTACTCTAGTACCATACTTTCTGTCAAGCGTTTAGTTTTAATAACTTGTTACCTTGCACTTTCCATTCTGTTAGCCTTCTTGGGAAAAAGTCTATACTTTGTTTATTCTAGTACCTACCACATTGCTGGGTATCTACTAGGTACTAATACTTGCTTGGCACCCCTTTCTGGACTAATTCACTCAACAAGCTTTCACCACCATTCTACCAGGGAATTCACCATGCCTGACACTCAGAACCCTTAGCCCTTAGCTCCACTCCTCAAAAGTTTATATCTAGCTTGTGAACAGTCTGGTCAGGCAAAAGATAGATGGTGGATGATCCGAAAGCCAACAAAGCTTGTTTTCTGATTCAGAGCCTACAGGCAGTGTAAGGAAGTAAAGAGATCAAAGAATTTATAGTCCAGAGTCCTGACTCTGCCACCATTTTCCAGGTAACCTTGGAAAAGACACTGTAGCCCTCTGGATATCAATGACCTCATCTGTCCAACAGAGATAAGCATCATAATGCCCACTATACCATAAGGAGGTTATGGGCTGAACGAGGCTCTGATATGGAGGTGCTTATGTTTACCTCTAAAGCACCACCCAGGATAATATTTGGAGGTCAAGTCCAAGCCTTTTCTTTAGGATTTCTCCCCTCCTCTAATCCAGTGCTTCCAACTCATTGTATTCAGAAGACTTATCAGGACAGTTTTGGAATTCTGTACTTTGAAAACATGACAACAGATGCTAATGTATGGGGCTATATAAGTCACTTACCAGATGGTTCACCATACATCTTTCCTATTAGATTTCTGCAATAAATCGTCATTCTCCTTGAAACGTTTGTTTGAATGTGTCCATAACTTTTTATCCCCTTTCCTTATGCTTGTGTAGTACACAGCTGGCTCTCTGAACATGAGATTATAATTAGGCTCAGGTATTCTTTTACTTGACCAAGGTGGAAAAATTAATTTCTACTTTTTTTTTTTTTTGGTGGAGAGGAAGATGGTGGCACCTTATAATAATGATGGAAACCCTAAAAAATAGGGAAATTTGGGGGCCCTTGATTTTTTACACCTCCTTTAATGTGATTTCTGCCCTTCCTGCTCCCTGCTAACCGTGGGTCCTCTCCCATTTGCCCTTAACCGTGTACAATATTAGAAGAGGGCCATGGGAAGTTGTATGGTGATTCATGGACAGAGGAAATGTCCCTGTCTGTTAATATCTTTGAGAAATGACATTACAGTGCTAATTTCTTCAGATGAGGATGCTATATTGGACAAACTATCAAGCTCTGCAATTTGTTTTAAGGATAACCTTCATCTGTTTTCTCTAGTCTTTATATATCTGGAGAGCACCCTCCTTTGGTGAGAAAATTATGGTATGTGTTGAGAAAAATTCAAAGTTTTGGAGAACTGGTTCACTGCAAATAATTTTACCAAGATTTCCTTTGATAACATTTGTTCATACTCATCATAAGAAGCATTTATGGACATAAAAGCAGAAACATTTGAACTTTACTAGTTTAATTTATGCTTTCTTTTTTCTTTCATGTTGTATTTTAGGGATTTTCCCTGTGGCTCACTACAGAACGACCTCAGCTTCAATTAATATTTATTTTTTTTTTAATCTGGAGTTTCAATTGTTTTAAGGTAGAAAGAAAGCATATTAAAAGGCAATAATTATCCTAGTATGTGTTCAGTAATAACGGATCAGCAATGCTTTTAATCTTTGAAAAATAGTTTGCCTTTATATTAAATACTTTTAATATAAATGAGAGTATATTTGAGAATTCTAATTTGCTCTTGATTGTGGATTCATACCTTATATTCCTTAATAATATATTTTTCCACCATATCTAGTTTTTGCCGTTGTGTGATTTTAAATCAGATGTTAAATATGTTCTAACACAAATAAAGGAGAGTAAAGATATTGGTCTTAAAAATGTAATACTAAAGTTATAAGTATTGGACTTTTTAAGTCAAATAAAACATTAATAAGTGTGTTAGAAAATTGTGAATACATGGGGCACCTGAGTGGCTCAGTCGGTTAAGCATCTGACTTTGGCTCAGGTCATGATCTCATCGTTCGTGGGTTTGAGCCCCACGCTGGGCTCTGTGCTGACAGCTAGCTCAGAGCCTGGATCCTGCTTCAGATTCTGTGTCTCCCTCTCTCTCTGACCCTCCCCTGCTCATGCTGCCTCTCTCTCAGAAATAAATAAAACGTTTAAATTTTTTTTTATTTTTTATGTTTATTTTGCTTTTTGAGAGACAGAGACAGAGCATCAGCAGGGGAGGGGCAGAGAGAGAGGGAGACACAGAATCTGAAGCAGGATCCAGGCTCTGAGCTAGCTGTCAGCACAGAGCCCAATGCAGGGCTCAAACTCATGAACTGTGAGATCATGACCTGAGCTGAAGTCGGAGATCAACCTACTGAGGCACCCAGGTACCCCTAAAAAATTTTTTTAAAAAGAAAATTGTGAATACAGTTTTGGAACTACATTGGACTAAGCTAATGGAAACCTTTAGGTAGCTGTCTTAACAATTACAAGTCTCTTCTCTGTTATGAGCTTCACGTTCCTTGTCGGTAAGATAAATGTTAGATAAAATTGTCTGTGGTTTCTTCCACTCCTGTAGCAGCCTTCTAAATATTAATGGCTGCCCCCAAATTATTTCAGGTATATGAAATAGTTTATTTTTTTCTAAGTAGTTTAGTATTATTTACTATAATTTGTAAGTAAATGGGTTGTTAATACAGAGTAATTTCAAACTAATCACTATACAGGTCACAAATTCAAAATTCACAGAATCCTAAATAATGATATTTTACTTGATTTCATTGGTGCTGCTGAGACACTTGGTCAATTTAAATGTAATGTGAGTGGAGGCGCCTGGGTGGCTCAATCGGTTAAGGATCCAACTTCGGCTCAGGTCATGATCTCACAGTTTGTGGGTTTGAGCCCCGGGTCGGACTCTGTGCTGACAGCTCAGAGCCTGGAGCCTGCTTATGATTCTGTGTCTCCTTCTCTCTATGCCGCTCCCCGCACCCCGCCCCCCGTCTTTCAAAAATAAACAAATGTAAAAAATAATTAAATGTAATGTGAGCGTAGCTTTCTGGGAGAAGGGCACTGGGAAATGGGGGTGAATTTCAGGGGAGAAATATTGCTAGTAAATTCTCCTGCGTTGGAAGGAGAAGGGCATTGGGATTGAAGTAATTACAGAGGGTCACCATTTTGTTGTTCAGAAAATTCCCGACCAGTGCCTCCATTAACTCTCCAGTGATATTGTCACTAGAGGCGCAGGGAGAGAGAAAAAAAATGAAGAGAAACAAAACAGCAAAAGGGACATCCAGTCTTCACTTTGCTGTGTCTGCATTAATGTGGCCTCATAGCAGCTGTTCCTTTTTACACAGCGCCCCTTTTTTTTTCTCTCCTGGTGGCCTTTTCTGTTTTTTTCTCCCGTAGAGTAAGCCAACCAGATTTTCACTTTGTAAAACTGGGACAGCCTAGCAGGGGATGAGAATTTCCATGAACCATCTTCTGGGGATAATAATATCAGTAATCAGAGACTGTCATGGCAATTGCAGAGAGAGATGAATTGCACTGGACAGGAAGTCAGCACGGTTTTGTGTGTTTATTCTTTCGGAGGCTGAGCTCAGTGCTCCATAACCATTTACCAAAAAGTTGAGCTTGCATGCGACTCCCTGTAAACTCTTGAACTCCAAGTTATTTAGAGACAAAGACAGATGGCAAAGCAGATTTGCTAAAGAATTATATAAATGGACTACATTCCAGTGGCTATATGTTCACCTATTTGCCTTTAGAACTAAACTATTTGTACTTAAGCCAAAATTGTTGGTTAAAATTCAGCTTCTCTCATTCCACATTTGGTCTTTGTCCTTTATGCTCAACTAACACTTTTTCTATATGTCTCTATGGTTATAATTTAACAATTTCTTTATTCAAAAATGTATTGTATGGCCAATTTTGTATCAGGTAGGATGCTGTATTATAGGAAATACAAGGATAAATAAATTAAGCAATTCCAAATTTTACATGGAAGAATAAAGATCTCCTAGTACTTTATTCATACTTTTATAAAATTACAATTACAGTATCTGTACATTTGGAAAATTATAGTATAACCCATACTTTTGTAAGATCCATACTTTGGTATGATCTATAGTTTTGTAAAAATTTATAAGTTATCTACAGTTTTGTAAAATTACAATTTTTTAAAATGAAAAGTTGTTCATTCAACAATTTGTTTTGAATATTTCAAACAGATAAGAGACCAAAGTATAGGACAAAAACACAGAGAAACTTAAATGGTGAAAACTTAATACTTATTAAAAATGGTATCAGGGGTGCCTGGGTGGCTCAGTCTGTTGAGCATTTCACTCTTAAATTTGAGCTGAGGTCATGATCTCGCAGTTTGTGAGGTTAAGCCCTGTGTGAAGCTCTGTGCTGACATGCGGAACCTGCTTAGGATTCTCTGTCTCCCTCTCTCTCTGCCCCTCCCCTGCTCTCTCTTTGTCTCTGTCTCTGTCTCTGTCTCTCTCTCTCTCTCTCTCTTAAAAATAAATAAGTAAACCTTTAAAAAATAAAGTTGGCATATTTAAAATGGAGAATATCTTCATGACCTAGAGATAGAAAACTATTTTTAAAACCTTAAAAGGATAAATTAAGACAAAAACCATGACTAATTTATTTATATAAAATTTAAAGATTTATATTCTATAAAAAAGAATAAAATAGAACTAATTTTATTAGTTCTATAACTAATAGTTATAGACTACCATAGAACAGACTGTTCTACTAGAACAGCTATTAGAACAGACTGTTTATGGTGTCTGACGTGATGAGGGATTCATATCTATGCTCTAAAAAGAATTTCAAATTAAGAAGAATATTACAATATCGCAATCCCAACTGAAGATACAGGCAAAGGACGTGATCAGGCAGTGTATAGAAGAGGAAACCCAAAGAGCTAGCAAGCATGGCTAGAAGTATTCAAACTCATTGAGAATAAGAGAATTACATTGCCAACCACATAAATTGGATAGACAAAAATTAGAAATCGGAATTTCATAACGCCAAGTTTTGGCAAAGAAGTGTGATCAGGGACTTCTCACATACAGTTTGTATAACTGTAGACTGGTCTAGCCAATTCACATATACCACATGCCACACAACTGGGGGTAGCAGGTTTTTTTTTTTCCTGGTGTACCTCCCAAAGAACTTCTTACATTGGTTATACTGACATATATGCAAAAGTCTTTACTGCAGTATTATTTGTGGTGGCCTGGAACTGGAGTGTCTGTCACAAGAAGGCGAGATATGTAAATCGTGGTGGGTACACACCTTGGAGCACCGTACAGAACTTAGAAGCAATGGTCTACATATGCTCATGGCAATGTAGATGGGTCTGTCCAATAGTGCTGAATGGACAAAGTAAGGAAACAGGATAGATTATGTAACAGGATACCATTAATATATATAAAAAACATACACAAAAAAGAACAATGCCTACTTTTTGAGAATACACAACATCTGTGAATGAGAATACTTGCAGTTCTGTGGTAGGGACATGAGAAATAGAATCATGTAAAACATGAAGCAGGTCTTGCACAGAGCAACGATGATGTTGGTAAGGGTGCTGGGTGAGGGACAGTTCCCTTCCATAAGGAACTCACAGTACAGTGGAGACAATCCATAGTGATTATAATGAAATGTGGTAAATACAGTTATAGGGATCTATACAGAGTACTCATGTATTCCTTTTCTACTAGGCTAAGGTTTCTGTTAGGTCAAATGCTGTTTTATGTTGTTATTGTGTTTGTTCTTATACTCATTCATATGTCATATATTTTATATTTGTTAGGAGTGAGGTTCTCAGATTACCGAGAAAGGTTTATATTTTTCTTCAGAATTGACCCTATGGATTTGGTTTTGTTCGGTAGAACTCTCTTAAAATGTTTAGAGTCTTTAGCTTAGGTGCGTATTGTTTCACGTTGAACATGCACCTTGACTCCCAGCAGCTCAGTGGACAGTAGCATTATGGTATGGTGGTGGTTAAATCTGCTTCAGATCAGTTATTTCATGACTTCACAATTGGTTCTATGGCTGCCTTGAAGAAGGCTGGCCATGATCAGCCATCCTGTAATTTCCAGGGACTGCTTACTAGACACATATGATGCAGGTTTGCAAAGGAAAGATGATGCTATGATTTTTAAAAATTCAGTGAAAAGTAGATATCCTTTGTTAGTTGCTTTGAACTCCCTGGAAACACACACACACACACACACACACACACACTTCTCTTTAATATAACTGGAAGTAATAGTGGGAATTTCTGGCATTAGAACAGCTTATGAGCTATTCTTGTTTTGGTAGGTGGGGCCTTTTGACATTTTCAAAACATTCCCGAGGAAAGTCTCATGTGCTTCCTACAGACTGTGGGTCAGTAATGAAAAGTAGCTCAGAACTTGATGTATTTGATATATAATAAATAATTATAAAACTTTTCAAAAATATTACTAGTAGCTACATTTTAAGAACTATCAAAAACTTCAAATTATTTCATTGCTGTTTGGAACGCTTTGAGTTAAGAAATTCTTACTAAAATATAGTATTTTAATCTCTGTGTAGGGTAATCCAAAATTACACTGTTTTAAGGGATGTATGCTTTTATTTTGTTTTCATATTTTAGAGCTTCCCTTATTCTGTTCTTTTAGTTTTATCAGTTTAGAAGGGAATCCTCGAGTGGCTACATTAGTCATGAGACTGAAGGCCTAGGTTTAAACCTGGGGAGCATTGTGATTCTAGTTATTCTCCTTTTTTTGCATAATATGTATTCTAGATGATGACATCTCTCTCTAAACATGGGTGTTGCTCTATAAAAAATGTCTTCTTTCTGCAGTTTGAGTGCTCATATCTGCTAGTGGGAATGTAGGTTATTAAAACCACTCTGGAAAACCGGTAATATCTATGAATGCTGAATATAGGCATAGCCTTTGATCCAGCAATTCCATTTCCAGGAACATATCCAACAAAAATGAGTGTATATATATGCACCAAAATACATACACAGAATATCTTCATAACATTTATGACAACAAAAAAGCAGGGGGAACCCAAATATCAACATGAGAATGAAGAAATGGATGAATATAAATAAGCATAATATTAATGTGAAAGAATACTATGGGGGCGCCTGCGTGGCTTAGTCGGTTGAGCGTCTGACTTTCGCTTGGGTCATGATCTCGCGGTTCGTGGGTTCGAGCCCCGCGTCGGGCTCTGTGCTGACTGCCAGCTCAGAGCCTGGAGCCTGTTTCAGTCTGTGTCTCCCTCTCTCTCTGACCCTCCCCTGCTCATGCTGTCTGTCTCTCTCTCTCTCTCAGAAATAAATAAAAAATATTTAAAAAAAAAAAAAAGAAAACTATGATGCAAAGAAATTATACCACTAGGTCTATATGCAACATGGGTAAGTCTCATAAAAATAATATCATGGAGAAGAAGCTAAGCATAAAACAGGCATTTGATATGGTTCTATTTACATAAAGTTCAAAACAGATAAAAGTAATCTGAGATCTTAGAAGGCAGGATAATAGTTGCCTTTGGGGAAGAAGGTAGAGATGATTTGGAGAGGTCTGAGGGGCCTCTTGGGTGCAAGCAACGTTTTTTAAAAATTTTTTAATGTTCATTTATTTTTGAGAGAGAGAGAGACAGAGACAGAGAGAGAGAGAGAGAAAGAGCGAGAGAGCAGGGGAGTGTCATAGAGAGGGAGACACAGAATCCAAAGCAGGCTCCAGGCTCTGAGCTGTCAGCACAGAGCCCAACATGGGGCTCAAACCCGCAAGCTGTGAGATCATGACCTGAGCTGAAGTCAGACACTTAACCAACTGAGCCACCCAGGTGCCCCGCAAGCAATGTTTTATATGTGAATCAGATGGTCATTAAAAAGTGTGTTCATGTTGGGATAATTAATCAAATTGTATGTGTATGAGCTGTGTGTTTTGGTGTATATAATACTTTTGTTGAAACATTTATTAAAATGTGAAAATGAAAACTAATCAGTATATTGTTCAGGGTTATATATGTAAATTGGAAAACTATCAAGGGATACAAGAGAATGATCAAATTACTGATTACCTCTACGTAGGATGAAGAGGGAGGGTAAGTATGGGAAGAGTACACAGTGAGATTCTATGGGACTAGTTAGTGTCTTTTACGCTTGAACTTAGGTGGCTGATATTATTCATCAAACTTTACGTATATGTTTTATGTTCTTGTATCTGACACATTCATTACACAACTTAAAAAATTTTAACTGAGTTTTGGTTCTGGATAAAAGGTACCTGTGTGTCCCACTGAATTCAGCTATCAAACTGGACACAATTCAGGGAGCCACTACGTGGGGATACTGAAAGGTAATAATAACAGGTGGATTGGAGAAGATCAGAACTGGAAGTACTCCTGAACTGGTAGTAAGTTTACCATTGTTTCCTTTCTGGCATCTTCTCACCTGATCTTATTGGAGTTGAAAGCCAGAAGTGGGCACCAGAGTTCAGATAGAGAGAGCTCCAGGAGAATTCTCTGGTTCAGCTTGAAATGTGGTAAAGATAAAGAGAAGTTTTTTCCCCCTTTGCCCCCCATATTCCTGCATTCAGGCCTTAAGCGGTTTCCATGGTAGCATCAACAATGATGGCAGCAGGAGCCAAACATCTGAGAGAGAGGGGCCTTCTTCTCCTAATGATTGAGCTGTGGTCCCAGCAAGGTGGAACATATACACATTACTCTTTTCTGTCTCTCTGTTCTTGTATTACTTGGCTGCTGAGTGAAATAACAAAAATCCCAAGTTTAGAGGTGGAGCGGTGAAAATGAAAGCCCAAGAAAATAGAAGGTACCAGGGATAATGCAGTGGACTAAGGGCTTGGGGAAAATTACCTCATAAAGATGTTTATGTTCCTGGGTTCACACCTGAACTGACACAGATTGATCTGATTCTAATTTATTGTATCAAAACTTTTGAGAATTAAACGGGTAAACCACTGCCTATGTCCATACTGGCCACTGGGTGGCAGACACATAGGAAAAATCTGAACACTACAAAAGGTTTGAAAACTGACCTAACATTGGAACCATAGCCCACAGAAGATGAATTGGAACTTGTGGGCTGAACTTCACTAGTCTGATTATCTGCTAAAACAAAAATATCATATTGTCCTTAGGAGTCAGATACGTAATCTCATAAAGTAACATTAAAGATATCCAAGATACCATCCCAAATTTTCCCAAATTTTCCCAAAAAAGGGAAATCTCAACGTCCCTTGGAAACAGATGCCAATGATGAAAAGATAGAGATATTGAAATTATCTGACAAAGACTTTTATAGACACTTTTAAAAATGTACTTTAACAGGCAATCACAAACACTCTTGAACCAAATGATAACATTAAAAAAAAATCTCAACAAAAAAGAAATATAAAGAAGAATGAAGTGGAAGTTTTAGAACCAAAAAGTATAATAACCATAATAAAAAATCTTACTAGATCAGTTCCATGGCAGAATGGAAATGGAACTGCCAACCCAGAATTCTATATCCAGCAAAAATACTGCTCAGAAATGAAGGTGAAATAAGACATTCTCAGATGACAGAGAACTAAGAGTTTGTCGCCAGCAAACCAGCTTAAAAAGAATTTCTAGAGGAAGTCCTTCAGAGTGGAGGAAAATAATGCAGAAGGAAACTTGGAAACATCAAGAAGAGCAAAAGAAACAGTAGGCATTTGGGTACACATCAGAGACTATTCTTCTTGTCCTGAGTCCTTTAAAATATGTTTGACAGTTGAAAGAAAAAAATTAACATGGAATGATGGAGGATTCAATGTATATAGAATATAGATGTAATACATAAAGCAATTATAACCTAAGGAAAGGTAAAGGGAGCTATACAATGGTAAGATTTCCACATTCCACTTGAAGGGGCAAAATTGATCCTAAATAGACTTTGAAAAGGGAAGGGTGTATATATATTATATCCTCTACTATATACATATATATATATATNATAGTAACCAGTGCAGAACTATAAGATATAATAAAAAATTGAAAAAATAGAATGCTAAAAATGTTCAAGTAACTCAAGTTTCTTCTTAGAACTGATGGGTGAGGGGTAGTTGGCTGGCTTATTGGTGAGACATACAGCTCTTGATCTTGGAGTTGTCAGTTGGAGCCCCATGTTGGGTGTAGAGATTGCTTAAAAATAAATCTTTAAAAAAAGAAACTGACAACTGAATGACATACAGAGATAATAGAAAATAATAAATTGGCAGCTATAAATCTATATATTTCAATAAATATATTAGATATAAATCATCTAAATGCAACAAATTGATTAGCAAGAGAGATTATCAGAAAAGAGTAAAAGAAAACTGGACCCAGCTCTATACTGTCCATAAGAAACTCCTAATATAATGATATATGTAGATTAAAGGTAAAAAGGTAGAAAAAGATGTTTCATGCTAATGCTAATCAAAAGAAAGCTGGAACAGCTATACTAATGTGGTAAAATAGACTTCTGAAGCCAAAACCAAACCAAAACAAAACAAACCCACAAACCAAAAGAGTAGAATCAGAAATAAAGAGGCACATTGCATAATGATAAAGAGGTCAATTCACCAGGAAGATGTAATAGTTCTAAATGTATATGACTTTAAAAACCAAGCTTCTGGGCATCTGGATGGCTCAGTCGGTTGACCGTCTGACTTTGGCAGGTCATGATCTCACAGTCTGTGAGTTGGAGCCCCACGTCATGCTCTGTGCTAAGAGCTCAGAGCCTAGAGCTTGCTTCAGATTCTGTGTCTCCTCTCTCTCTGCCCCTCCCCTGCTCACATTCTGTCTGTCTGTCTCGCAAAATAAATAAACATCAAAAAATTAATAAAATAAAAAAAGCCTCAAAATACATGAAACAAAAACTAACAACTGAGATGAGAAATGGATAAGTCCACAGTTACAGCTGGAGATGTGAATACTACTCTTTATAATGGATAAAACTAATAAAGAGGAAATCAAGATTGTGGAAGAATTAAACAGCACCATCAACAAACTGGATCTAATTAACATATTTTAGAATATGTCATTCAGTAACAGTAGTAATACCTATTCTTTACAAGGGAACATGGAAAATTCATCAAGGTAAAGCATATCCTGGGGTTTAAGTCAATTTAAAATTTTTAAAGAATTAATATACAAAATGTGTTCTCTGGAGATAAATAATTAATGTATTGATTAATAATAGGAATAATGGGAAAATATCCAAACTTTAATATTAAAGAATTCACTTATAAGTAATCTACGGTCAAAAAGGAACTCTCGGGAAAATTAGAAAATATTTTGAACTCAATGAAAATGGAAACGCACATGCCACAATGTATGTAATATAGCTAAGGCATTATGTCCATATATCGGTATATTAAAAAGGAAGAAAGGTCAATACTCCAGGTTTCTACCTTAGAAACTAGAAAAAGAAGAGCAAAATAAACCCAAACAAGCAGAATGAAGAGAATAATAAACATGAGCAGTAATTAGTAAAATTAAAAACCTTAGAGAAAACAATAAAAACAACAGCTGATTCTTTAAAAAGATCAATAAAATGGATAAATTTCTGGCATGGCTGACAAGAAGCCAAATACATAAATTATCAGTATCAGGAATGAAATAGGTGATCACTGTAAATCTTACAACCATTAAAAGGACAGGAAGAGCATAGTATGAACAATTCAATGCATAGAAATTTGTTAAGTTAGATGAAATGGACAAATTCCTTGAAAACCATGAATGACTAAAACTCACCCAAGATAATTCAAATTACCCAAACACTACTAAACCTGTTAAAGAAATCCAGTTCCTCTTAAACTCCCCCTAGAAAAGAAATCTCTAGACCCAAACAAGCAAAGAAGAAATCATTACAATTCTACAAAATCCCCTTTGGAAAATGGATGATGGAACACTTTCTACCTCATTTTATGAGGTCAGAAGAGTAACACTATACCTGAACTAGACAAGGAGAGTAAGAAGAAGAGGAAGAGAAGGAGGAGGAGAAAGAAGGAGAAGGAGGAGAATCATAAACCAATATTCCTCATGATTACAGATAGAAACATTCTCAATAAAATATTAGCAAATCAAAACTCTATGTAGATATAAAAATATACAATTACAAAGCAAGATTCAGTATGGAATTGCAAAACTGGTTCAATATTAGAAAATCAAGTCCACCATATTAATGGTCTAAAGAAGAAAAAACCAGATTCATATCAATTGATACAGAAAAATACTTGCCAACATTTAATACAATTCATGGTAAAAAAAAAAAAAAATTCCCTGCAAAGTAGGAATAGAAGGAAATTACCTCAAAACACCTGGGTGGCTCATTTGGATGAGCATCTGACTCTTGATTTCAACTCAGGTCATGATCTCATAGTTAGTGGGATTGAGCTCTGGTTCGGGTTCTGCATTGAGAGCATGGAGCCTGCTTGGGATTGTCTCTCTCCTTCTTTCTCTGCCTCTTCCTGACTTGTGTGCACACACACTCTCTCTTTTTCAAAATAAATAAATAAACATTAAAAAATAAGGAAAAAATTTAAAGGCCATCTACAAAATGGCTATAGCTCATACAGTTAATGGTGAAAAACTCATGCTTTTCCCCCAAGATCAAGGATAAATCAAGGATATGTACTTATAAAACTCCTATTCAACATCATACTAAAAGTTCTAGCCAGAGAAGTATTTTCATGAAACAAACAAAAAGGCATATAGATTGGAAAGAAAGAGAACTCTTTTTTAAAGTTTATTTATTTATTTTGAGAGAGGGAGATGGGGAGGGACAGAGAGAGAAAGAGAGAGAATCCCAAGCAGGCTCCACACTGTCAGCACACAGCCTGACATGGGGCTGGATCCTAAGAATAGCAAAATTATGACCTGAGCCAAAATCTAGAGTCAGATGGTCAGCTGACTGAGCCACTCAGGTACCCCTGAGAAAATAGTCTCTTTAAGTCAACAATATAATCTGCATAGAAAATCCCAAGGAAATTATACAAAGTTGCCCTATAGACCGAAGTGAATTTAATAAGTTTGCAAGATATAAGAGCAACACGGAAAAGTCATTATATTTCTATATATTGGCAAGGCACAATGCACAATCAAAACCTGAACTTTAAAAAAAACAATTCTAAAAATGAAATACGTAGATATGAAAGTAACAAAGGGTTTCAGAATCTGTATGCTAAAACTACAAATACTGACATAAGAAATCAGTGGCCTATATAAATTGAGAGATACACCAAGTTCATGAATCAGAAGAGTCAAAACACCAAAGATATTGATTCTCCCTAATCTAATTGATGGATTTAATGAAGTTTCAATAAAATTCCCAGCAGGATTTTTTGTGGATATAGACAAGCTGATTTTCAAGATTTTACAGAAAGGCAAAGGAACTAGCATAGATAAAACAATTTTTAAAAAGAATAAACTTCATGATCTTAAGACTCACTACATATCTATACTAATCAAGACAGTCTGGTATTGGTAAAGCAACAGACAATTATCAGTGGATCACAACAGAGAGTCTACAAATAAATCCGCACAAATATGGCCAATGGGTTCTGACGATGGTCTTTTCAGCAAGTGGTGTTAGAACAATTGGACATCAATATGCAAAAAAAAAAAAAAAAGAACCTTGACCTAACCTTCGTGCCTTATCTAAACAAACAAAACTCAAAACTGACCAAAGACCTAAAAATAAAATATAAAACTATACAACATTTATAAAAGAACATGGAAGAAACCCTTCATGATTGGGGGTTATGCTTAGACATGACACCAAAAGTATATAATCTACAACATTAAAAAATGATAAATTGGTCTTCATTAGACCAATGCAAAATGTTTGCTCCCCCACTGTAAAGAACATGGAGACAAGTTCCACGATGGAAAAAAGTGTTGTTTTTGCAAAGCACATACCCAACAAAGCTCTTGTGTCAAGAGTAAATAAAGAACTCTCAAAAATGAGCAGTGTGCAAACAACCTAATTTTAAAATGGACAAAAGACTTGAGCAGACAGTTCATCGAAGAGAGTGCACAGAATGTATATAAACATACGAAAAGATGTCTTACAGCATCAGTCATTAGGGAAATGGATTTTAGAACTTTGATAAGGTCTGCTGCACATTTACCAGAATGGCTAAGTTTTAAAAGTCTGATAAAACTAAGTATTGATGAGTATGTGGAGAAGTTGGAACTTGCATACATTGTTGGTAGATATGCAAAGTGACAGAGCCACTCTGGAAAACAATCTTGCAGTTTTTTGTGAGGCTAAACATATATTTATCAAATGAAACAGAAAACTCCCTCTGGGTATCATACTTAGAGACATGTTTGGTTCGCACAAACACCTGTACGTGATTCTTTGTGGCGTTTCTGTTCATAATTGTCCCAAACTGGAAACCGTCCAGGTGTCCTTCATGGGGAGCTGGGTTAGCAGCTGTGGTACATCCATGCAGTGGAGCACTAGTCAGCATTAAAAAGGAAGAAACCAACCACTGATACACACAACAATTTGGATGAATCTTTGTGCTGAATAAAAGAAGCCGGTCTCCAAAGGTTACGTATTATAAATGCCATTGACAAGATATTCAGAAGAAGACAACATTCTGTGGTGTGGGAGACAGATCAGTAGTTGCTAGGAGCTAGGGGTGAGGGGCAGTTTGGCTAGAAAGGGAGAAAAATCTCTAGAGGGAATTTTGGGGATTAATGAAATTGTGCCGTATCCTGATTCTTGTGGTGATTACATGTATTTCTTCGTGTACCACAATTTATAGGACTGTACATCAAAGCAAATGCTGACTTTACAGTATTATAATTAAGAAAATAAAATTAAAAATTGTTTATACTAGAGGCACCACCTGGATGGCTCAGTTGTTTAAGCACTGACTTCCGCTCAGGTCATGATTTTGCAGTTTGTGAGTTCAAGCCCCAGGTTGGGCTCTGTACTGACAGCTCAAAGCCTGGAGCCTGCTTCAGATTCTGTGTCTCCCTCTCTCTCTGCCTGCTTCCTGCTCATGCTCTGTTTCAGTCTCTCCCTCTCAAATATAAACATTAAAAATGTTTTTTAAAAAGTTTCTACTGAAAAGAAAAATTCCCTGCCACCATGGCAATTACGGTAAAGTGGGGAAGAATAGGGAGATAGACAAGCAATATAATTAAGTTTAGAATGTGGATTGGATTTACAAAGCATGCTAATAGAGGTACTTAGAGCCATTTTTTGAAAATAAATTTAGGAATGATTTGCTTATCAATTTTTTGTAGTGAAAGGGTTCCTTTTAAATTAGCAGCCGCTCATAAAGCTATTTTATCTTATAGGGTAGAACATCGCCTATGCAAATTTGTTTTGTTGTTAATTTACATAAAGTTTTCTTCACAGATATATGAAGGCAGAATTTTGCCCAAGCCATAAAAATTACTATAAATTTAAGGTAATGATATTTGAATTGATGTTCCGACTTTGGCAGGGAATTTGGGTGCATATAAAAGTGAAAGGTTAGAAAAACATCACTAACGCAAAAGAAGAGTTCTTTTGAAACATGATCTGAATTAAATTATCCTGTATTACTCTTGATCTGTTTGTGTGTGTAAATAGTCTTTATGTATCAGTGATTTCATGCAACATCTCCATTTGCATATGGGGAAACTGAGGCATGATTTCATTCTATGCCTCAGTTTCTCCATATGCAAATGTGAGCATAGATGTTGTAGCTGATGCCCTTCCTGAGATGATATCTGTGTACATGTGACATACATATGTAAGCACAAGATTTGAAGGCCTTCAAAAAAGAGCATCAATGTTTACAAAGTTATATCATTTTCTTTCCTAAAACTGAATGTATCTTGTTCTCATTTCACTGTTTGAACACAGATGGAAAAAATGACAGAAAATTATAATTAGGGATATTTAAAATATTTTAGAAAAATGTCTATGTGGTAGAAAAAAGGAAGAAATATTGCTTTATTCTCTTTTCAAGTTTGAAAACCCACATCAAAGAATGAAAGGCAATTTAATCACAGATGCCAGAATTTGAGGGCTGAAAAAAAGTTATGTGGGGGGAATAAGTAGGGACTACCTTAAGCCCCTTTAGAAGATGAACATATCATGAAACATACCTAGATTATGTAAGGTATGTTATATCTATCATATACACACAACTACATTGGAGGGCTAGTATATGTGATTTTAATATGGTTGTGCTAGGGAAGCTTAAAGCAGAAAACGAATGTGTGTACCTGTTGCTTTCCCCTAAAAAATACATACTTCAGGGGCGCCTGGGTGGCTTAGTCGGTTGGGCGTCCGACTTTCGCTTAGGTCATGATCTCGCGGTTCGTGGGTTCGAGCCCCGCGTCGGGCTCGGTGCTGACTGCCAGCTCAGAGCCTAGAGCCTGTTTCAGAGTCTGTGTCTCCCTCTCTCTCTGACCCTCCCCTGCTCACGCTGTCTCTCTCTCTCTCTCCTAGAAATAAATAAAAATATAAAAAAAATACATACTTCACTATTAATAAGGACGTACATATTTAAATAACAAGAGGGACATCCTTTAAAATGTGTCATTGTGTTATTAAATTTGCACAATGTAAAAGTATTGTGCGCACATGTCATGTGGCATGTGATCACTGGAGTTGTGGCCACTTAATAATCTGTCCAACATAGTTTGTGTGGATGTATGTGTACGTAGCTTGTACGGAGCACCATTGAGTAAATATGTTTATTACTTGAGAGCTTGTTTGACAATATTACTGTTCATAAAAGTGGTAGAGCTGACACTCGCTGCTGTTAACAGCATGTTCACAGTATTTGCATTTACTGAGCAAGAACTAATGGTAACAGAATTTCTGTGTTAACACAAATATCTGGGCAGCTCAATTCAAGCACGGTTTATAATTGTGCTTTCTAAAGATAAACTGAGGGCTCTGCAAAATGTCATGTCTTCTTTGGGATGATCTTTCCGTAAACATTTTTGTTGGCGTTACTATAAGGTGTTAAGACTCTGGAACTTCTACAAAGTGAAATGAAAAAGCATGTTGTATTAGGTATAAATGTAAAAACTGCTAAATCTTAAGAATTAAATGTGCTATTGGATTATATCATATATTTAACAGAAACCGGAATTTTGTATTGATCCAACTGCTAAAGCAGTCACGCCATGTTTTCTTTTAAAATTTACTGATTGGGGCGCCTGCGTGGCTCAGTCAGTTGAGCACCCAACTTTGGCTCAGGTTGTGATCTCGAGGTTTGTGGGTTTGAGCCCAGCTTCAGGCTCACTGCTGTCAGTGCAGAGCCTGCTTGGGACCCTTGGTCTCTCTCTCTCTCTCTCTATTCCGCCACTCTCATGTGCTCTCTCTCTCTCAAAAATAAAATAAACATTTAAAAGATAAAAATAAACAAAATTTATTCTGTTCTTCTTCTTAATTGGTTTTTTTTTTTAAGGTTAAACAATTTTCTCTTTTTGAGAGAGAGAGGGAGATAGTGCAGGAGGGGCAGAGAGGGGGAGAGAAAGAGAATCCCAAGAAGGCTCTGAGCTGTCAGAACAGAGCCCGACATGAGGCTCAATCTCACAAACCATGAGATCATGATCTGAGCCGAAATCAAGTCGGATGCTTAACCGACTGAGCCACCCTGGCACCCCCTCCTTTTTAATTGTAACAAAGTTTTCAAAGACAAACATGAACAAAGGCTGGCAATCCCATATGACCTGAGAAGCCAGGTAGGAAGCTTAGCTACTTCCCGCTAGAGCATACTTTGTAAATGTGTTTCTGAAACACTTAAGGTAAGACTTAAAAAAAGAAAAATGGACAATTGTCAAGGATGGTTGATTTTTAAGGCTTAACTACCTGAGCAATGTTCATTTAAAATAACATATGAGTCTCAGTCGAAATGATCTAAGCTGAGCAAACGGCTGCTTTGTCCTTCCCTTCCAAGGAAGTTCTGAGGTGCTGCACAGTCTGTGAGTGAAATTTCTGGGGATGGTGCTCTTCATTCCTTTTCAGTTACATATTATTTTTCCATCGCTTCTAAAAAAATCAAGCCTATTGGAAACTTCTTAAAAGAAATTTTATAGTTAGAGTCCAACTTTTTTTCCCTCTATCATTCATCAAAATATAGGTCTTCTAGAAAGGCTGAGGTAGAAGGATTATTTTCCTTTGGAAATCAGATATTTTTTTCTGTCAGAAGAATAAAGGCCTTCACAGGTCAGTTCCTATTGCTTGGAGAATTGGGATCCGTTATGCTTTTGAGGGCATGGCCCCCAGCTGTTGGCCTCTACAGGGTTGGTAGAATTTGGAAGTCCTGGGTCTGTATCCCAGGCCAGCTGCTTTGCCGGGCTGGGGTTACTCAGTGCCACCCTGTGTTCCAAACATTGGCTCACCTCCCAGAGACTTCTTCCAAGTTGCTGGGCCTTTAGGCAGCGCATCCTGAAGTGAACAGAACTTCCCTGATGCTTCCTGCTGAAGTCAGCCCAGTTTTCCACCCTCACTACCAACCCTAAAGCTGTGAAAACAGCACAGTGATTCGTGAGGGAAATGCCTGGGTGTCCTCTACTTTGCTTTGTTTTCTCTGCACCTCCTTCCTCTGGCTGAAATGCAAATTTTCAGGAAAGATTTTTTCTTTTCTTCTACTGGATCATTTTTATTATTTCATTTCCTTAAACCTTGTTTGGGGCTGTTACATGCAGCAGAAGTCTAGAATCATGAGAATGTACAATCAGGGTCCTTAAGTTTAACCCAAATCTATGGGCAGAGAGTTTTAAATGGCTCTCTTAAATGCTTTAAATATGTTCCAGAACAGCACTGACCTCCTCACAGGGGATTCTGTTAACAGAACTGGACTGTGGTTGCTTTTTTTTACTGACTTGTTGATTTAGGGACCAGCTGCCTCCTAGGAAATTGTGATCAAAAGCTATAAAAACAGACCATAAATATGTCAAATGCATGAGTAGGAATTGAGAAACTTGATTTGTCCTGAGATCCAATCTGCGGTAAAGATTGGTGCCACTTGAAATTACTGTCCTTAGAGAAGTTGTTAACAGCTCCTTCAGATAGTTTGTATGTGCAGGTATGCGTAGGCATGATGCGTATTTATGATTTCATCCCACGTCCTTCCTCTCTAATTTTGTGTTTATAGATTTGGTTACCCCTTTTCACCCCTCCTTCTCATATCCCTAACGCTCTCTGTGTATCAGAGAGGATCAGGGAAGCTGGAATGTCCCCAGTGCTACTTCATTAAATTGAGGAGAAATAAATTATTTCTTTAAGAAGTATAAAGGCCATGGCATGAGTAGAGTCAAGTGATTTAGAAGAAAACACTCAAGACTAGACCTGTGGAAGTTCTAGATGAAGTCGTACAGTTAGAGACTCAGGCAAGCAGAAGAATTGGTGTGGATGAGTGGGTGTGTGCTAGAGAAAGTTCCTCAAGAGCTGATTTCTAGGCTCAGATGTAATTAGAATTAGCCAGATGAAAGGGAACGCGGAAGGTGAAAGGTGTTGTGTTCAAAAAGAATAGCAAGGATCAAAGCCCATGATTGAGAAATAGGAATTACATGTTTTTATTTATTTTTAATTTACAGTAGGAACTATTTCTCAAAAGGATGAAGGGGAGAATATCTGAAATATGACAGAAAGTGAGGATCAGGGGTTCAGTAGTTGGACCATACCCTTGTCTGATTCTACATTTACTTCATGGGTTTGAGATTTTAATTGCTGTCTGAACATCGTGATTGTCTCTAAGTTAATGCAGCGTGTACGAGATAGATCTAAA
The DNA here is from genome assembly GCF_008692635.1 of Crocuta crocuta. NCBI lineage: Eukaryota > Metazoa > Chordata > Mammalia > Carnivora > Hyaenidae > Crocuta > Crocuta crocuta. The sequence continues at coordinate 3,305,074 of NW_027527436.1, read as the reverse complement.
AGCCTGGAATTTTCTGTATGAATGTAGCAAACTTTTAGGGGAAAAAATTCTTAGAATAAAATTTTAAAAAAATACATTTTGTTTTAGTTCATTGTGAGCTGAAGGGACAATAAAAGTTAAATAAAGCTAATTTAAAAATGCTATTATTTCTTCCCTTCCTAAGTTTGCCTTTCATCCTATATTGTCATAGCCCCTTACACTTATCAAGGGCTCTTAAAGTATGGTCATGTCACCAGTATCCCTAGGATCAACTGAGAACAAGTTAGAAAATGCAAATTCTTTTTTCTTAAAGTGTATTTATCTGAGAGAGAGACAGAGACAGAGAGAGCAAACAGGAGAGGGGCAGAGAGAGAGGGAGAGAGAGAATCCCAAGCAGCCTTCACACTATCAGCACAGAGCCCAATGTGGAGCTTGAACCCTTAAACTGTGAGATTATGACCTGAGCCAAGATCAGATAGCCACCAACTGGGCCACCCAGGTGCTCCAGAAGATGCAAATTCTTAAGCCCCATCCCAACTCTACTGAATCAGAAACTCTGGGCATTGGACCTAGCAATGCCCCTCTAGAGGATTCTGATACACAGGAAAGTAGGATAACCACTCATCTATATTATTCATGTTTCCTGTGGGAAACACTTTGTAAAGGTTCTCATTCATTAAATTAATTTTTGTATATGTTTCATTGTAGTAACTGAATATTGAATTCTTTATGAACAGTAATACTATGTTTTCCACAGCTCTCTTGAGATACAGCTGACATATGACAAACTACATATTGAAGCTTGACAATTTGATCAGTTTTGACATATATATGTATATATATATGTATATATATATATGACATATGTGTATACACACACACACACACACACCCATGAAGCAATATAAACAAAATAATGAACTGGTATATCACCTTAAAAGTTTTCTCATACCTCTTTGTAATCCTTCCTCTGACTCCTTGTTGACCATTTCCCCATATCTCAAGGTAACCAATTATCTTCTTTCTGTCTCTATAAATAAGTTTGTATTTTCTTGAGTTTTATATAACTGGAATCATACAGTGTATGCTCTTTTGGTCTGGTTTCTTTCACTCAGTATGTTATTTTAAGATTTATGCATGCTGGTGCGTCAATAGCTAGTTTGATTTGACTACCAGGTACTATTTGATTTGTGGGTCTACCACAGTCTGTTTATTCAGTAACCTGTTCACAGACTTCTGTGTTGTTTCCAGTTTGGGCTGCTGACAGATGAGGCTGTCATGAACATTCATGTACAAATCTTCGTATGGACAAACATGTTCATTTATCTTTGGTGAAAACTTAGGAATGGATCATATGTTAGGTATATGTTTAGCTTTTTAGGAAACTGACAAATTGTTTTCCAAATAGTTGAACTGTTTTACATTCTCAACAAAAGTGAAGGAGAATTTCATTTGTATGAAATTTTCCAGCCTGTATTCAGGCTTTTTAATTGTATTCATTTTGTTAGGTATGTAGTAGTATATCATCATAGTTTTAATTTGCATTTATTTAGTGACTAATGATGTTGAACATGGTTTTATGTACTCATTTTTCATTTGTGTAATTTCTTTGTTGAAGTATCTACTCAAATCTGCTCACTTTTGTATTAAGTTTTTTGTTTTCTTGTTATTGAGTTTTGATTGTTCTTTATATATAATAGAAACAAGCCCTTTATTAGATTTTATGATTTACAATATATTCTGCCAAAGTTAGCTTGTCTTTTCATTATCTAAACAATGACTTTCAAAGAGCATACACTTTTGGTTTTGATGATGTCTAATTTACCAATTTTATCTTTCATGGATCATGCTTTGCATGATTTGGTATATAAAAGGAAACACTTTGTCTAAGCAAGTCACAGAGGTTTTCTCCTATGCATGTGTTTTGTTGGGCAACACATTTGAATCTGACTTGTTTAACTCAGTCTGACAATCTTGATCTTTTAATTGGGATATTTAGGCCTCTTACATTTAATGTGGTTATTGATATGACAGGATTTAAATCTAGCTTCTTTTTGTTTCTTTTCTGTTTATCCCTTCTGTTCTTTATTTCCTTTCTCCTTTACTTACTTATGATATGTTGCCTTCTTTTGGCTTATGTGAATATTTTTTATAATTCCATTTTATCACCTATGTTAGTTTATTAGCTCTAAGTTCTGGTTGTTGTAATGGTTGCTATAGGAATTTTAGTACACATCTTTTACTTGTCACAGACTACATTCAATGATATGCCACTTCATTTATAGATTGAGACTTATAATAAAGGACTTCCATTATTCTCCTTGTGGCCTTGGTGCCATTGTTGTCATATATTTTACAAATGTTATAGGCTTTACACTACAGTTTTAATTTTTATTTTATTTATTATTTAAAAAAATTTTTTTAGATTTATTTATTTTGAGAGAGACAGAGACAGTGTGAGTGGGGGAGGGGCAGAGAGAGAGGAGGAGAGAGGGAGAGAGTCCCAAGCAGGATTTGTACTGTCAGCGTAAAACCCAACACAGGACTCAAACTCATGTAAACCTGAGATCATGACGTGATCCAAAGCCAAGGGTGAGACATTTAATTGACTGAGCTACCAGGTGTCCCACACGCTTTACACCACACTGCTTTTATTTTTTGAACAGTAAATTATCTTTTAAAGAGCTAGAAGTAATAAGAAAAAATATGTACATTTACCCATTTACCATTTCCAGTGTTCTTCATTCCTTTATATAAATCCAGATTTCCATCTGGTAGCTGTTTCTTTTTGTCTGAGGTACTTTGTTTAACATTTTTGTAGGGCAGGTCTGATAGTATTATCTTAGCCTTCATATAAAAGAATTGGGGGGGGCTGTTTTTAAAAGATATTTTCACTTCAGGTCTTTGAATATATTAGTCCACTATCTTCTTAACTAACATTGTTTCTAATAAGAAATCCGCCGTCAGCCTTACCTTTGCGTCTCTGTACTGGCGTGTTTTATTTCTGGCTGCTGCTAAGATTTTCTGTCTATCGGTGATTTTGAGCAGCTTGATTGGGACATGCCTTGGTATTGTTTTATTTAGTTTCTTATGTTGGGATTTGAGAAGATTCATTGGTCTGTAGTCTTATAAATCTCCCTTGCCTCAACTTCTGAACATATAAAATACAATAATAATGACTGGTTTAATGTCCTCTTCTGATAACTCTAACATCTGGGTCAATTTAGGGTCTGTTTCAATTGACTGATCTTTCTTTTCATTTTGGGTTTTATGTTCCTGCTTTCTCTGAATGTCTGGTGACTTTTGATTAGATGCCAGATGGTGAGAATTTTTCCTTGTTTGTGTGCTGGATATTTTGTACTTCTATTAATATTCTTGTGCCTTGTTCTGAGATGCGGTTAAGTTACTTGGAAACAGTTTGATATTTTTAGGATCCTGCTTTTAACACATTTAGGTGGACTAGAGCAATGCTTCTGTGTGGCCTATCCAATGCCTCATGAGTCATGAGGATTTTCCAGTTTGGAAGATGGGACCTGGCATTGTGTGAGAACCAGGCTCTGCCACTTCTAATCTTTTTGAATGATTCTTTGCCCAGCCTGTATAGTTTCCTTCCGTGCATGTGCTGATTAGTATTCAGCTGACTACTTGAAGGGAACCCTCCGCGAGCCTGCAGAAGTCTCTCTCTGTTTCCAATATTCCACCCTACAAATTTGGCTGCCTTAATCTCCTCAGACTCTCGGAGTCTGCTGGACACTGCCTGACGTCACCTTGCATCTGGCCCAGAACCTCTCCCCAGGCAGCACGCAGAGGTTATCACAGGTCTTTCCTCGTTTGTTTCTCATCTCTCAGAGATCACTGTCTCCTGGTATTTCACTCAAGTGTCTTGCACAGCGTTCATTTTGAGTGTAGGGCAAATTGGGTCCATGTTACTCCATGTTGGCTAAATGTACAAGTTCCTGATCCTATTTTAGTCTCATTTTATGTTTCAGAGCTTGTTATATAGTGCTGGAGGAGAAGGGCAATGACACTTGTTCGCATGTATTGAATGCTTGCTATTAGCCAGGTATTTTCCTAAGCATTGTACTAGCTTATTTGATCCTCATAACAATCCCAATATATACAAACTATTATCTATATTTTGCAGTTGTAAACACTGAGGTGTGAATGACTGGTCTGCAGTTCCAGAGCCAATAAATGTCTCAGCTAGTATTTCAGCACGAGTTTCCTGAACTTCTCTGTGAACTTTGCCCTACGGGGCTCCTGTCCCACGGAAGAAGCTCATTGTGGAAGCTGCCTTGGGTTTGGGTCACAGCTTGTGCTCTGGATTCAAATCTCAGCTCTGCCACTTAGGCAAATCAAGAAACCTTCCTGGGCCTCAGTTACCTCATTTGTCAATAGGGGATGATTATCCCTAGCACGCAGAGATTTTGCATAGACAAAAGAAAATACCAAATGTAAAGAAGCTAGTACAGTACACGGCCCCTCTGATAACTGATACAATATAGGGTGTGGTCATGCTCAACATTAGAGAATCAGTCATTGCTGATTGGATAATAAGGCTTTCAGTGCAACTTTGGTGAGGACAGACAGCTACATTGTTTAATTATCTTTTTAAAAAATTGTAATGTTTTTTATTTATTTTTGAGAAGGAGAGAGAGACAGACAGACAGACAGAGTGTGAGTGGGGAGGGGCAGAGAAAGAGAGGGAGACACAAAATCCTAAGCAGGCTCCAAGCTCTGAGCTGTCAGCACAGAGCCTGACACAGGACTCAAACTCATGAACAGTGAGATCATGACCTGAGCCAAAGTTGGATGCTTAAATGACTGAGCCACCCAGGTGCTCCTAAATTATTTATCTTTAATTACAAGGCATAGTGATTCAGTTTTCATATCCATCTTCTTAATCTTTACAGTAATGCTTAAAGAAAGAGCGGTCTTTTCTCCTTATTTTACAAAAGGAGAGACTGAGACTCAGAAATGGTAAAAGATTTGGTCAAGGCCCAAGATCAGCCAGTAGTGGAACCCAGGTTGCCATTCAGGATTTCTGACTTCTAGCCAGTTCGTTTTATACTGCAGACCCAAAGTCAATCAAAATTTGAAAAAAAAAATGCTTTCAGAAAGTTAGTGAACTTTTCGGTGGGTGTATTTATATTCTCGATGTTCTAATTAGAGCCCACAGGAGGGGTGTGTTTCCAGCAAATGGGCATGGATTGGTGAACGAGCCCTCATGTTGCTAAGAATGAAGGGAGAAGTTTTTCAGTTCTGCCTTTGTTGAAAATTAGCATCTGGACCACACTTGGTTTTCTGAAGGCCATGTGACTGCAGCCTGATCCCCAGAGATGATGAGATACAGAGTTGCAGAATTAAATTTTCCTTTCTGCTTCTAGACGTTTATATTGTATGCATTTTTGAAGAGCACCTTTAATGTTTATTTTTAAATGTGGTACTTACTATGTGGGTGATATTGGTGCGTCTCTTTTCTGTGTCCGGAATTTAAACCTGCAGGCATAGGAGTGCTGTCGTGAGATTGGCCCTCGACAGTTAATAAATTCTAAGCAGAGACGCATAAATCAGCCAAGGGTATTTTTTAACTTTTTTCCCCCCAAAGGGTGGTTAAGGGAGAACAGGAAAGAAATGTCTGTGGAGAATTGTTTTCTATCAATTCAGAAAATAGAGGAAAGCATTGAGCAATGCCCAGTGCTGGTTAGCAGATTGTCATTTTTAGGTTTGATGTTCCAGGGTTTAATTGTCTTTCATGTGAACAATAGCAGACACTCTCTGGTGTGCTATGCTAGCATGATGAAAGGGGGTCCTTCTTGCATAGCAATGCCTTTTTTTTATTATTAGCGTAAAAAATTAGCAAGCTGGAAGTCGTTAGAAGGAGTTCCACTGGCATTAATTGTAATGCAGCCTGAATTTGTTTGCAGACCAGTGCAGCAAGACAATAGCAGGGAGAAAAAAGAGCAATATTAATAGCCTTCTACTTATTGTATCATTTTAGTGGGCCTTAATAAGGTGTCTGCTGTCAACCAGAATTTATTAAAAAAAAAGACATAGTAATTGATGTATTGCAGTAAGTATGGATGAGGGCTCAAGTTGATTAATGTATGAGTTGGCTTTTTAAGGCATTTTAAAAAGGCTTCTTAACTGGGTCTTAAGAGACTGGTACAAGCCTACTGTAAACTACCTCTTTGCAGTTGGAAAACAGCCTGACAGCTGCTGCTGTCTCTTGTGGATTTTTCTCTTTTTTTCTCTTCCTGATCAGAGAAAACTGAAGCAATATACTCCTTGTCAATAATTGCAGTGCTTAAAAATCTTATAAAGGGATTTTGACTCTTCTCTCCAGAGATAACTTTCCAAAGGTTAAATTAGTTTTACTTGTGTGTGCTTCAAATATCACCACTTCCAACAAGGAGTGAATCTGATTTTTAAATAAGCCACTATTTTGTGGTTTGCTTTAACTCAGACCCTGGGTGACATGCATGGTTTTGATTTCAGAGATGGATTTGGTCCAAAAGCAATTACAGGTCAAAATCAAGATCTGTTTCTTCACTTTCAAATGGCTTCTGATGCTTGTGTGTGTGTGAGAGAGAGACACAGAGACAGAGACAGAGAAAGACAGAGACAGAGATTTAAGCAACTAGTAATATCTGTATGGAAAATATTAAGAACAGGCTTCCGAGAAAATTTCCCTTTATATCAGTTGGAGATCTATTCATCCATTTCTCGTTCTGCTCAACACACTATGTATCAACTCAACTCTATATTTTCTTTTCACAGAATTTTTTTTATAAGAAGCAAAGCAACTGAGTTATAATCCCAGGGGAGATGGGGAGAGGGGTGTGGAAGAAGAAGAAAATCGAAATATTTTGCTTTCTTTGGTATCCATAGGTGTCAACACAGTGCCCCAGGTAGTAGGTCACCTCTTTTGATAATAATAAAAAGATGATATTTGAAGAGTTCCAAACTGGCTGAACCTATCCGGCTATGACTGTGCCAGGTTGAAGGAAGCACCTCGTCATTATTCAGCACCACGGCCTTCATGTGAATTGAGAGAAAGTCCATAAACATGAGAGGAAATGAGAGAGGAAGATGGGAAGGGAAGACGTGCGCTCTGCACAGTCCTATGGGGGTTGGGGGGTGGACTCCTTTGCTCACCTGGATTGCAAGTTGACAACTGCCATGGGCATGTGCTGCGGGCGCTGCCGTGGATCCTCTCTGCAGCTGGGCTTATCCGGTTGGCTCCCATCGTTGTTGTGAGTGAGCCAGTGGCCAGGCAGTGACGACTGATTGGGTGAATCGAGTGCAGATGTGTCACGGGGTGGGTGCCTGTCTCCATGCCTCCTCTTCAGACTGGTTGCCACTTTGGCATTATCACCTCCACAGTGAGTTAAAGAAGTATTTCATTTTCCACGTCAGCTGGCCACAGCGTTAACTTCCTTTCTCATTTCGCACTGTTTTCTTAATTGTCCAGAGTTTGTCTTTTCTCGTGTGTAAAATGGAGAAATAATGATAGCCACAGAGATGTTTCTAAGAATTAAATGAGATAATTCACAGAAAGCAGTTACCCCAGCATCTGGCACTCAATTAAGCATTCAAGTCAGCTGTCATAATATCCGCAGCGACTTTAGGCTAAAGACAGGGCGACTGTTTGTTTCTTAGATGCTGTTGTTAGGACCCTGGCTTTGTCTCTAAGGCCTGTTCTTGTTCAAGCCAACTTTAACAGAGGTGTTTTGTTGTTGCAGAATATCAAGCCCAAGTGTTGTATCAGTTGCCAATAGGTCCCAAGAAGTTCTTTTTAACATTTATTTGTTTTTGAGAGACAGAGACAGATAGAGTGTGAATTGAGGAAGGGCAGAGACAGAGGGAGACACAGAATCTGAAGCAGGCTCCAGGCTCTGAGCTGTCAGAGTAGAGCCCGATGCGGGGCTCGAAACCATGAACCATGAGGTCATGACCTGAGCCAAAGTTGGACACTTAACTAACCGAGCCACCCAGACACCCCCCAAGAGGTTCTTTTTAAAGTTTATTTATTTATTTCTGAGAGAGAGAAAGAGCACAAGTAGGAGATGGGCAGAGAGAGAGAGAGAGAGAGAGAATCTTGAGCACTGTCAGCAGAGAGCCTGATGTGGGGCTAGAACTCATGAACCCTGAGATCATGACCTAAGTTGAAACCAAGAGTCAGATGCTTAACTGACTGAGTCACTCAGGGACGCACCACCACCACCACTAAGAGATTTTTTGAAAAGCATATTACCCTTGTTCCTCAGGATTACATACAAGACAGATTCTTCCAAAATGGCACCCGACATTACCCCCAGAGAGCTAACCTGGCAAACTTTCCAGCTAGGATGTTTTTTTGGGCCACAGTTATTTTCAGAGGACAAGACACTTCTAGAGAATCGAGCAACAAGACTTGCCACTTCTGATATCCATTGGCCATAGCTATTAGACTGCCAGAGGTGATAACCTGCATCTCCATATGGACATCAGCATTTCTCCTGTCCTAAAACATGAACGTGAAAAGCTGAGGAACCTTATATTGGGCAGTTGATTAAACTGCATTTCAACAAAAGTTATTGAGTACCCACTTATGCTTAGACAATTCATTTGATGCTCAGAGATGTCCAAAGAGGGATCAGACACTCCCTGATCTTCAAAGAGATTACCCTTCTTCACAAAGTCCTCGATGGCATTATCCTCCATAGCAGGATTATCACATTGTTTCCAATTTAATAGAAGGCATACATGTTCTACAAGTTATAAATGACTTTAAAAATGTAAATGGTAAAAAAAAAATGTATCTTGTGAAAAGATAGGTCCATAGCTGAATCAGTTGATTCCATCAAGGAATTATCATGAGGTGCTTGAAAAATAGGAGAGATAGAGGTGCCTGGGAGGCTCAGTCAGTTAAGCATCTGACTCTTGATTTTGGCTCCGGTCATTGCCTCCCAGGTTTGTAAGTTCGAGCCCCATGTGGAGCCCCAAGTAGTGCTCTGCCCTGACAGCATGGAGCCTGCTTGGGATTCTCTCTCTCTCTCTCTCTCTCTGTCTCTCTCTCAGTCTGTCTTCCCCTCCTCTGTGTGTTCTCTCTCGCTCTCTCTTTCTCTCAAAAATAAATAAACATTATAAAAAAAGAAAAATAGGAAAGATTAAAAAAAAGGGTGAAAGCTAGAGATTGGCATCAAAGGAATGCACTAGGGAAGTTCACAGAACAAATGTTTCCTGGGCCTCGGAGAAAGGGAATGGCCTCTTGGAGGATTAGCTGGTTCAGCTATACTAGGAAGGAAGGTAACATGATGGGAACATACATTGGTGGGAGTGGGAAGGGGAGGGGGAGAGAAGTGTGGGTGGGGGGGGGGGGGGGGGGTGTGTGTCTATGGTTCTGGGATTGTGCGAATAAAGACCAGGAGGTATGGGAAAGAGAAAAATGGAGGAGCTGAAGCAGAAGTGTATTTACAAACCGAGAGGGATTGCCAAATAGAACACTGCATTGAGGACACAATAGAAAGGATCTCAAATATACAAAAGAATTGGGGGTTATTTATTTTGTAGGAACCTGTACCACTGACCATTTTTGAGTTCGGAGGTGACATGGTCTCCACTGGATGTTTGGAGGCTAAGTGGCAACATGTAAAGAGAGTGTTGAGAAAGGAATAGAATCTATTCTGAACATGAAGCTTTCTCATTTCCCTTTGATACCAGACAGCCAATTTTCCAGCACACGATGCTCCACAAAAGAAGTTTCATTATTTTTCGCCGTTAGCTTGGTTCAGTTCTTTAGCATAGTATATTACTTTTGTCAGGGCACAGACATTTCTGATGTATGTTTGTGTCCTTGGATAAGATGTGGACTGCTCTGAAGTTTGAACTGGTTGCAAAGATCAGGTGTTCTAACAGTCTTAGCTAAAAGACTAAAGGCCCTTCTATAAAAATCTCATTTACAGAAAATATTTGGAATGGGTGAGTAGTGCCTGGTGCATACAGTCTCCTAGGACCTGAAAAAGTGCGTAGGGCCATGATCAGCAAGCCTTGACTCTGTTTCTGTGCAGTAGACCAAGTGAATCCTGATCCATAAAGAACTCCGGAAGGAAGTTAGGAGATGAAGCTGAATGAGCCCCATCTTGGATGACAGACTTCCAGAACTTGGGTTAGATTCTCAGGTATTTAGGGCCTCAATTTCTTAATTAAAAAATTAAATTATTCAACTACATTTACTTTCTTGACAATTCTGTTTTTTTTCAAGAGTCCCATAAGCCCGACTTTATCCAAAACATACTGTAATTATTATCTCTATGTGCTGCTTACCTATGCTCGTTTGTGTTTGATATTAAACAAGGTGGCAAAAAAAAAAGTTCTTGCCTTCCAAGAGTTTATAATCTCATTGTGCAAGTACACCATAAGATTTGTTAAACTGTCAAAATACGTTTTACAAACCATAAAATGCATAGAAGACAAAAGAGCTATTTTTCACAATTATATCAGAACTCTGATCTTATTTATGTCTTTAATTGCTAATCTGTGTATCATGGTTTCTTCTCCAAGGAATTTGCTATGCAGTGTCCTGCTCACCATTGTTGTGCTCATTATCTTGATTAACTAGTATTGGTTCTTTATTAACACTCTTGTAGGAGACAGTGCCAGGAGCCAAGCATATAGCGGCAGTATCTAGGAAGAGGCCAGCTCTTACCACTAACTCATTAAATCTGGTAACTAATTAATTTCAAAGGTGAAGACTCAGTCTAAACATAATTTTAAAGGAACATTTCTTAGTCTCAAGTAAGCCAGGCATAAGCAAAGCCCTTTTGAGACACTTGCTTTTCCTCCCTGCTTTGAACCTTTATTGAGTTATCTGATAAATTTCTCTGCAAAAGTAGGTTCATCTAGATCTTTCTTGATCACTGCTCTTCCTTACTGTTCATTCTGAGGTCCCTTTGTCAAAGATTTGGATCCTCTCCTTTTGACTGATCCATTCAATGATTCTTTATACTTCTTTATTTTTTTTTATTTTTTTATTTTTTTTCACAAATAGTTTATTGTCAAATTAGTTTCCACGTAACACTCAGTGCTCATCCCCACAAGTGCCCTCCTCCATGCCCATCCCTCCTCCCCTCCACATCCATCAGTCCTCAGTTTTTGTCAGCATTCAAGAGTCTCTCATGGTTTGCCTCTTTATACTTCTTTATTATGTAAAGTTGTAATCAGTTTTTTTTTACGCTTTCTAAATACCCGTGTTCCTTTATTTCTAAAATATTCAGGAAAAAAAAAGGGCCTTTAATATGGGCAGTGGGGGGTGCACGCTTCTGCAAATTGACAGGCAACAGTGGTTCTCTGCTAACTTGCTGTCTTTCAAGACTGATTTTGATGCTAAAACAGAAGAACAGAAAATGCGTCTTGTTGACTTACGGGGTCACACTGACGCAGAGTGAGAAGCTTTTGGTAATGAGTGGGTGCTCTGAAAGTGTATTTATTCCTTCCTTATAAATTCCTTCTGATTAGGCATAGCTCTTTAACCTTTCATGCTGATCCTGCCAGGAATTCTAAAAAGAGTCTAGACAAATATTTTTTATCACAATATCTGATCAAGTATAAAATGCACTCAGTAAAAGCAAAATATCATGTTGGTGGAGAGTTTTACATATATTGTATTAGTTCAGTAAGCTATACATCTAAACACAGGCATCTCTACCACACTTTTTTAAATGTTTAACACAAATTTCTGGAAAGCCGCTTCTCCAGGACAGCATAAAATGTTCATCAGCACTTCAGATTATAGGCTTAATCAGGAATAGTGATATTATTTATGCACTTAAATATTGAGCACTGTAGATATTTCTGTAGTGATATTTCTGTAGATCTTTTTGACCCTTTCTTTCCTGATAATCTCTTTGTCAGTAGATTCAGTGAGAAATATAAAATCTATAATCAATACCATCAATCTTTATCATTCCCATTTTGGAATATAGCAGGCTGTTTATTACAGATTACAGGAAGGATTTATTTCCTGGGGGATATATAATATACTCTTTGTATTAAATATTGCTACCTTTAATTTTGCACATATCAAAATGTCAAGCAATGTACTTTTGATTATTGGTATAAAGGAGATAGGAACCCAGCAAATTCTATAATTATCGGACAAAAGATACATGAATATACATTTGATCACTGTATCTCCTTTTTAGCCTGTTTCCAGAGATGGTGCAATTTCTAGATGAGATCTTTGTTTTGAAACTATATCTAGAGGGTTGGGTAGCAACATCATTTTTTTTTTAAGGATGCAAATGTTAATGAACTTAATTGCCCTCCTACCAAAAGTAATATGTTCTTAACACCAAGAATTTCTAAAATAACTAATGAATTCATGTTTTCTTCTGGAGAAGAGGAAAGGTAATAAGGTACTATTTATTAGAAAGTACATTTAGATTGATGACAATGGTAAAGAGTGAAAACCCAGCTGCATTTCACAAATTTTTTACAATTCATTTCATCTGAAAAAAAATAGAGAGAATAATTTTAAAGAACATCCTGGGGCGCCTGGGTGGCTTAGTCGCTTAAGCGTCCGACTTTCGCTTAGGTCATGATCTCGCGGTTCGTGGGTTCGAGCCCCGTGTCGGGCTCTGTGCTGACTGCCAGCTCGGAGCCTGGAGCCTGTTTCAGTCTGTGACTCCCTCTCTCTCTGACCCTCCCCTGCTCACACTGTCTCTCTCTCTCTCTCTCTCTCTCTCTCCTAGAAATAAAAATAAAAATATTAAAAAAAAAAAAGAACATCCAATTGGAAGATGCTTGATTACTTGGTCATCTAAATTTTCAAATCGTGCGTATATTTGAAATCTCAGTAAATATATTTAGCTTGTTATAGACATAATGAAATATTCTGTAAAACTGATAAATCTTATCTTTTTGAAGGATGCAAAGTAAAGTCAATTACACTTCTCAGAGTCTCCATTTATTTAGACTGAAAGTTTGGAGCTATAATTAGAAATACAATTAACTCATCCACCCAGAAAGAAACATCAGAATTTCTTGCTTCTAAAGTAGATACCTTTAGTGTACCCAGTTAAGAGTCAGGCTCTATTTTTAACCAGGCCATGATCTGGGAAGACTGTAGAGTGCATAGTGTGATACTTCTGTTTCGTGCAACCTCTGCTGAAGGAATCCAGACAGCCATGTAAGAGAAAACACTGAAAGTTCAACAGTTGACATTTCTTAACATTTGAGGAACATGGGCCTTTTTATTTTCTCATTAATCTGCTTCCCCAACAATCACTATCAAAGCAAGTTTTTAAACCAGATTGTCCCTGATAGCCAATGCTGAATGAATCGAAGCAGGAAGAATCCTTCTGATCTCTTGGGAGTAAACTCTGTTTGCAGATAATGCCCAACAAGAGAATTTCTGTTCATTTGTTATCCAATTTAATACGGACAAGTGGAATTTGAATTCAGCAAAAGGAAAATAAATATATAAATGAAAGTCTCATATAGGCTTTTAAATGCATACCTTTAAATATCAAAAGATAACGATTTGTATATAGCATTGTTATATAATGCATTTCTTGTCTTCCGTTGGGTTCATGTGACGAATTCCAGTTGATAAGCCCCAGACTCTGGAGTCACTTGTCTGGCTAGTTATTAAGATTAAGATAAGTACTAAGAACGAAAGATACAGTGCTTTGCACTACCTATATGGCATTGGGCCACCGAGGATTCTGAGTGTAAACAATGAATTAGTTCACCCTGACTGTCTTTCAAACCTGAGGTGAACACTGTAAATATTGGCAAAATACGACTGAAGCAGAGTACAAAGATTATTTTTAATAAAAAATATTTTTTAATTATCCCAAATCCGAAAGTGTGCATAAATGTGACAATAAGTTCAAAGAAAAGAGACTGACTACCTAATTTTTCTTGATATATTGGTATTCAGGAATGAAGAGGTAATTATTGGGTCATAGGTAACTTATAACAGAAAAGCAATTTATCCTCATAAAATATGCCAAGAGGAAAAAATACAAGATACTTGGGTGCAATTACGGGACTTTCAGATGAAAGATGTATTAGTAAAAAATATAATTCGAATGCATATTCAAAGCTAGTGTTGCCTAGGGGCGCCTGGGTGGCTCAGTCGGTTAAGCATCTGACTTCGGCTCAGGTCATGATCTCGCGGTTCATGGGTTCGCGCCCTGCATTGGTCTCTGTGCTGACAGCTAGCTCAGAGCCCGGAGCCTGCTTCAGATTCTGTATCTCCCTCTCTCTCTCCGACTCTCCCCTGCTCATGCTGTATCTCTCTCTCTCTCTCTCTCTCTCTCTCTCTCAGAAATAAATAAAAACATAAAAAATTAAAAAAAAACAAAGCTAGTGTTGCCTATTAAATGCTTCTCACTAATTTTAATCAGTGAAAAAAGTGCATGCCCTGTTCTCTAAAGCTGATGGAAAGTTCCAGAGGCACACCAAGCAGAGACAAATATTTTCTGAAGTTCAGTCAATGATTCTCACTAAATATAGTAAATATGAGCTTTGCTGCAAATTGGCGGGCAACATTTCCGGGCCAGCAAAGTTTAACTGTCTAGGAGATCGCTGGCGGAGTGATAGAAAGGGGCAATTTAGCAAGCATACCATAGCAACATGCTGCGCATTGGAGAGCACCGAGTAGCTATTAATTTTTGTTAATGAATTTAAAACTAGATGTATGGAAATGGTTATATGAAATGTATACACTGCTAAACAGTTAACTAGTCCTTGGGGCTTAAGTTTAATTATCTGTGTGTAAATCATTTTGAGCAGGGCGATCTAATGAGTCAAAAGAAAAAAAAAAAAAACACCCGAGAAACTCATGTCTCGTTTTGTAATGCCTGCTGGACGCAGGCCAGCTCCTCCAACCTGCAGGGAGAGGAACAGTCGCCATGTCCATGGAGGGCTCAGTCCTCAGGGTGGCTCTTTTCAGGGCCGTGGGCTTTACCGCCTACCCCATCCCAGAACCAGATCTGCAGAGAAGATGGTAGAGTTGCACACACTTTTCTGCCTTTGGGTGGCCAGTCTATGTCCCTCGAATCCAGCGGTTCTCAAATGGGGGTCATTGTGCCTCCCTGGGGACATTTGGGAGACATGTCTGTAGACATATGTGGTTGTCACAACTGGGTGGCTGCCACTGGTATTAGTGACTAGAAGCCAAGGAGGTTGCTAAACTTCCTGCAATGCACAGAGCAGCCCTACAATAATGAATGATTTGGTTCCGAATGTCAGTAGTGCTGAGGCTGAGAAACACTCCCCCTTGGCCAAACACTGGAACAGCATTTATATTTAAAAAAAAAAAAAAAAAAGCTACAAAAGGAGGCAAAGATGGAGCTGTCATCAAGTATACTGTCGTGTTTTAGAGCTTTGGAGGGCAAAGCCACTGCCACAGTGTCATCTGCCAACCGGGTACTCCGTGTCCGTGTGGGGACCCTTCAGTGGGTCGGACAGTTGGGACATTTTGATAAGAGCCCATGAATGAAGTGCAGGTTTACCCAGGGCCGAGAATCACTTTGTAGCAGAAGAGAGTCACAGAGCCAACTTCGAGACAACACACTGAAGAATAATGGAAACCACTCTACGGACACCGAAGCCTCAACTGAAAAGACTCATGAGATCCATTCCAGCCCCAGACTAATTGTGGGGAAAGGGGAGTGTTTGTATAGTTAGGAAGCAAACGTGACAGAAGAAAAAAAAAAAAAAAGGGAAAAAAAAAAAAAGCTGCTCATAGTCGCCTGAAGAAAGTCATTTTAGGAATTAAAATGTATCCCTTTCTGTTCCACTCCAGTTCAATCATGGTGTCTTTTGAACTCCCTTGAGGCATTTATTGAGATTCCTTCTCTTCTGAGAATAAAAACAAATAGTAAATGGGCTTTCCACCCCCGTATGGTTTATTAAGTAGATGAAACTTGGAACGTACTGCCGTGTTCAAGTAGATTTATAGTGAAAATACTGAACATGACTTGAAAACTTTAGATAGAAGATATTTGTACGCTCACACGTTGTCAGATTTCAATAATGCAGCTTTCTGGTAACAGGAATTATGCATGGAGGCCTTGATGTACTGTAACTGGTATTGTCAACTCAGCCTTGTCACCTCAGCAGTAATTGTCATACGTGATTCACAGCCCTTTTGTCTTGCTCATTTTCAAACATGAAAAGTGGTGGTCATCCTCTGCTGTTGGCCATTGAAGTATTTACCTGGAAGGAATATGGAGTTATCAAAGCCCTGAGAATTTAAGCAGCTGTGTCTTTTTTTGGATTGGTGACTGCATGGTAGCAGCACCCCAGAAACGTGCTTTCTGCAAGTGAATGGGTTAGAAAAGATCAGTCTTTGAAGAAAATTGCTCCAGGGAAATGTCAAATGAAACTGAAGACCCAGGCTTACCCTTACCTTGGACCTCAGTTTCTCTCTGTTTTGAGAAATGTTAATTGGGTCAGGGCTCCCATAAATTACTAAATAAATGATTTTGTTATTGTGAAATGTTGACCAAACAACCACATTGGAGAGCACAAGTGTATGTAAAAAATCTGTTCACTTAACTGTGAATAGTTATTCTATTTTCACACATCTTGAGACAGTGATCAGAAATCTAAGCCCGAGGTCAGGGTGGCTGACTACTGTCCTGAGATCAAGTTCTGTCCAATGTGTGTTTTTGTAGACAAAGTTTTATTGGAATACAGTCACAGCCATTTATCTAAATATTGTGTGTGGCTGTGGCAAAATTGAGTAGAGACATAAACCAGACAGCTTGAAAAACCTAAAATATTGACTGTCTGCCCCTTAAAAAAAAGTTTCCTAACCCCTCTAGACAAAGACATATGTTTATTGTTTCTTTGTTTAGAAATGGAAATTAAAAAAAGAAGTGGAAATACAGTTTATTATAGGGCATTGTTAACTGACAATAAATCCCTCTAACAAAATGTCCTATCCTGCCCAAAATATGTATCAAAAATTTTTTAAAAGGAGACATTGCATTTAGTTATTTTAAAGATTATTTATTTATTTTGAGAGAGAGAGAATGTGTGTGAGGGAGGGAGGGGCAGAGAGAGGGGGAGAAAGAGCATCCCAAGCAGTTTCTGTGCTGTCATTGTGGAGCCCGATATGGGGCTCAGACTCATGAACCCTGAGATCATGACCTGAGCCAAAGTCCAATGCTTAACCAACTAAGCCGTTGAGGCGACCCTGTTTATCAATAATTTTCTTAATGTTTTATTTTTATTTCTGAGAGAGAGAGAGAGCGTGAGCAGGGGAAGGCCAGAGAGAGAGGGAGAAACAGAATCCAAAGCAGGCTCCAGGCTCTGAGCTAGCTGTCAGCACAGAGCCCGATGCGGGGCTCAAACCCACGAACCGTGAGATCATGACCTGAGCCAAAGTTGGACGCTTAACTAACTGAGCCACCCAGGTGCCCCAAGAATTGTTAAATACATGGAAATATTTTCACACTGTAGTAGTGGGAAAAAGCAGATCTGAAAGTTCTGGATAGAGTAGGATATTAACTATATAAAGATGTCCAAAAAGAATAGAAGAATAGACTCATTGGTAACAAAATAGTTATTTAGGGATGGTAGGATTATGGATAGTTTTTATTTTCATTTTTTATTGTATGTTTTCTTTTAATTACTTTCATTGTCAAAAAAAAGAGAGTTTAAATAATTATGGTGGAAAGAAAATAAGAGGAAGAGAAGAGGCCCTGGGGAAACTTTTGCAGATTTTCCCTCCTTGGAACAACGGGAAGGAGAGCCTTTGCCTTTCCCTTCCTCTCAGAGGGGAGGGGGAGCAGAGGTACTCTGGGCGGAGCACACGTCCCTCCTTGGGGAGACTGAGGTCATGTTCACTACCAATTCCAGCTGTTGGTTTGTAGAACCAGAAGTTCATCAGATTAGCGGCAGTCTAAGAGTAGACACTTGGGAACGTCCATGTGCCTGGACTTAGAAATTTTGGAAAAAAGGACAAGGATGAGTCAGACAGTCACAGAGTTGGAGTGTTCTGGTGGGGAGAGGAAAACTGACTCAGGTTCTGAGAAGGGGCCGCTGGTGCATTGAGGTAGAATGAGGGGAACGATACAGCTCACCAGCAGGGAAAGGGTACAGGATGGGAGAGGCAGCGGAGTGACTGACAGGCACCATCTACTCCCCAGCTCTGCCCACACCTAGCTTTGCCATGTCAGACTTTTTTTTTTTTCTGCTCTTCTTTGTCTTCCACAAAAACAGATGACAATTACCATGAGCAGCTTTGTTTTCCTATAAGAGGTGGAGTCAATTACACCGTTTGAATGTTATCCTTGTTATTTAGATCCTTTCGTGCGTCCCTAGAAAAATTAGGTGAAGAAAATGTGAGTCCTCTATAACCCTCTTCTGTTAAAGGCTCTTGTGTGTTTGACTATCTCTGATTGAATTAGATGTGTTCACATTTTGCAAATATTTTTAGACCGTCTTTGTGCCAAGTGCTATTCTTAGCACTGAAGACACCAAGGAAAACAGGACAGTAAGACATGTTTCTGCCTTAATGGAAGTTGAGTAATAGGGTGGGGAAATAAACATGTACATAATACATACTTCAGGCGCTGATAAGTGATAGGAAGGTGGTAAAACAAGGTAGGAAGATGATGAAATAAATTAGTGACTTTGGGGGGCGGGTTGGGCAAGTGCTGGTTTATATGCCGGCCATCTGGGGGTTCACTGCGGAGAAAACATTTGATCTGAGAACGGAATAATGAGGCAGAATCCGGCGTGCAAACATTTAGTTGCTTTCAACTAAGCCCATATTTTAATTGTTCCAGGTACTGTTTTGGTCTCTTGGGTTATAATAGTGAACCACAAAACAAAGCTGCTGCTTGTGTAAGGAGGTGTGTGTGTGTGTGTGTGTGTGTGTGTGTGTGGGCGCGCGCGCACGTGACTTCATGAAGAATGCTAGAATGAGAGAGAGTACTCCTGTCTTCAGCAGGATTGGGTATCTGGGTATTTTTTATAGCAGAGCCCGTGAACAACCTATAAGTTTGTATTTGAATAGAAACCTGAAAGGAGCAAGGGCCAGGGTTCAGAGCAGAGTGCTCAGGCAGAGGCCTCAGTGGAGGAGGTGCTCGGTGTGTGTAGACGGCAGCTAAATGACCCAGGAGGCTGCTTTCCACGCATTGGTTGGATTGCAGCCGAGTATCCATCAGATGTGAGCAAGATGGAGTGTGTCAGACCTTATAGGAGAAGGTATGGAGTTAGGATTTTATTCATTTTGCCATAAACACACATTGGACGGTGTGAAGCAGGGGAGTGATACGTGATTTACCCTGTTGGTGGGAAGGAAAGTAGAAATACTTACTTTCCAGTTGAAGATATCTAGACAAGGCCCAGGCATTCAGTTACCCCCTCATCAGAACCTTTACTTGACCTGACCTCAGAAAGAATAAAAAACATAAGGAGGACCTGGCTCTGAGCTCCTCAGCCTGTGATGCATTTCAAGTGCTATCCTCAGTGTTTATAAAGAGGTTCATCTGACTGGAAGGATTCTTCCTCTCTCTTTTCCCCTCCCCTTATTTTTATTAAGAAAGGAATTGGGGGAGCCTGGGTGGCTTAGTCGGTTAAGCGTCCGACTTTCGCTCAGGTCATGATCTCACGGTTCGTGGGTTCGAGCCCCGCGTCGGGCTCTGTGCTGACTGCCAGCTCAGAGCCTGGAGCCTGTTTCAGTCTGTGACTCCCTCTCTTTCTGCCCCTTCCCTGCTCACGCTGTCTCTCTCTCTCCTAGAAATAAATAAAAAACATTAAAAAAAAAAAAAAAGAAAGGAATTGATTTTCTTCTCCTAAGCAGTGCATATTAAGAGGACAAGCCAAAGGAGAATATCCAATGAGTGAAGTAAATTAGAACCGTATGAGGATTTCTGAGGGCTGTAATTAAAGCTATCTGGATTAAAAGAGAGTTATTTCAATTCAGATTTATGTTCCAAGGAAACAAATGAAAGAAAGGAAAGAAAGAAAGAAAGAAAGAAACAAAGAAAGAAACAAAGAAAGAAAGAAAGAAAGAGAAAGAAAGGGAGAAAGGGGAAGGGAAATACAGCAAAAAGAACTCTTAATTCCAATGAATTCAACTCACCCATCAGAAGAAATGGCATTAATTCAGGTACCCAATTACAGTAATGTGGTTCAGAGCACCTCAATAGGTGTTTCAATCTCAAGCCAGGACTAACATTTGTAATCCTTTAAATGCACTTAAGAAATTGATGTTACAGCCCCACAATCTGTTAGGGGCCTTGCTTGCTGGATGATTGCAAAGTATCCCACCATTAATTGGATCATCAGAATGTGATCCGCGTCCTGGTCCCTGGATTATGGAAGACTGACTCTGCTCTCACGTGTTGAACCAGAAGCTCCTTTTGCTAGAGATTTTGACCCTTAATGTAGATAAGTGGTATTTTTCATCAATCTTAGCTTGCATTAAAAAAGGGGAAATGTCAATTCAATGTGGGGCATTTAACTTAATTCAACATCTTTAATTTAATACCTTCGAAAAGTTAGTCTCTCCGACCTGCCTCACACTTCTGCTGATGAAATATTTTGTAAAGCCCTGTTGAAAAAAGATTGTCTTCTGTTCGTTGATAAAAATCACAATTTTTAAAAACCCTACATTTCATGCTACAGTTGCATTAAAAAAAAACATAAAACGTCATCAACAACAAAAGCCTGAAACATCAGAAAGAAATCTCACAAAATTCAGGCAAAACAAAATCCAATTTCTTAATAGCTCACTTTGTTAGGACAGGGTCGAAAAAGATGCATGAAAATGGAATTAAAAAAAAAAAAAAAGAACCTGTCTCATTTTTCTCCTAGCTCTCTGTATTTGGGTTAGAGGAACTAGGTGGTCTGTTTGACTGTCTGGTCATCATGAATTTAGGACTAGGTAAAAGGGCAGAAAGAAAGAGGAATTAATCCTCGTAAGGAATTAATACTAGTAAGTATTTGTTCAGTCATTATTTTCTTGGTATACATTGTACAGGTGTAAAGTCTGGATTCCAGGTTAGTGGGCTTCCATGAACCTCAAGCAGCTCAAGAGAATACTGTTCTACGTTTGTATGTGTTGCTCACAAGGCGTGTGAGGCAGTAAAGCAGTCTTTGGCAATCTTTTACGTCTTCCAAGATTTGTGGTAAAAATTCACGGTCTGGGGCGCCTGGGTGGCTTAGTCGGTTGAGCGTCCGACTTTCGACTTTCGCTTAGGTCATGATCTCGCGGTTCGTGGGTTCGGGCCCCGCGTCGGGCTCTGTGCTGACAGCCAGCTCAGAGCCTGGAGCCTGTTTCGGTCTGTGACTCCCTCTCTCGCTGACCCTCCCCTGCTCACGCTGTCTCTCTCTCTCTCTCTCTCTCCTAGAAATAAATAAAACATTTAAAAAAAAAAATTCACAGTCAAATGCATAGTACCTTTGCCTCTGGGACTAGTAGTAGTGCTTTCCTGCCAATGGGTAAATAAAGATGCATGTCTTCCTGTGAAAACCATTTACAACTCACTAAAATGGCCAGGTTAGTCTCTAGCTGTGTCACCTGATAGGCATGTCACATACCACTTAACTGAAGTCTTAGTTGGCAGTCAGCTAAGTCGTCCTTCTCCTGTGGAGAAAATACAGCTCGCTGCCTCTTGCTTTAAGGACACTCCGGGCCAGAGGGGGTAGTGGAGTTTGTGACAGAATACTCTGCTCGCTCCTGATGCTCTGAAGACACCTAGAATCTCAACCACGGCTGCTTTGGCCAGGGCCCTGCTGCTGCCAAAGGGCACTTTGGTCCCTTCCCGACAGCTTTTGGTCCGGACTCCACTGTGCCCTTCTTTCAGAATGTGGTCCCTTGGTAGTGAGTCCATGCAAGCACGAAATACCTGAGCTGCCCTGCAGACCTGCATTGGACATCCCTTGTAGGCAGCATCTTCACTGAACTGTGAGCCAGTATTCTCTGAAGCCACAGTATAAGGATATAAATTCCTTATATCCATGTACTGAGACTGAAAAGTAAAAGGAACTTAAGAAGGAACTTGACACAGAAGTAGGCACTATGAATAGTTTGATGTCATGGATTTCATAAGTAAGACTGTCCTGCATTAAAAATGATCTTGGGGGCGTTGCCTGGGTGGCTCAGTTAGTTTAGCATCCAACTCTCGATTTCCGCTCAGGTCATGATCTCACAGTTAGGAAGTTCAAGCCCTGCGTCAGGCTCAGTGCCAATAGTGCAGAGCCTGCTTGGGATTCTCTCTTTGGCTCTCTCTTCCTCTCTCTCTGTCTCTTTCTCTCTCTCTCTCAAGATGGATAAATAAACTTTAAAAAAATTTAAAGAATGATCTTTAGATGTTGGGTATGTTGTTGGAGTCATTCTTGCCAGTATGAGTGGTGGAGAAAAATATCTTCTGGCACTGTTTTGTCCGATCTGGCAACAAGCTCATAGACAGGTGAATTTTGGCTGCCATCTTCATGGCCAAATACGTATTTTATATTAGAGTGTTACTTAATTTAGGTTTGAAAAATAAAAACTAGGGATGAAAACTGGACCTCATTATGTAAATTACATTTCTCTTTTTCAAAATCATCTGTGCCATTCTAAAGCCCAGATATTTTTCCTTCATTTTCTTTTTTAAATGTAAAGAGTAACAATCATAACAATAAAAGCAGTGTTTGCTGTATTTGCTGAACCTGGATGAACTAGCGTGTACATTTTTTTCTGGAAGGTTTTATGTTAGAGCTGGATACTCGCCTTGCTGTCTTTTATTCTGAACCGCAAGCTGCCTCTGCCCCTGTGGGGTGGAGGGGAGGTGAAGAGGTGCTAGTATGATAAAGTAAACCTGCCATAAGCTACCTGTCTTATTGTTTTAGGTTTTCACCTGGCCAGCCACTGTCCTGGGGAGTCATTTTTCTTAACTGCTCTCCAAAGTGGGCAGCAAAATGCTCCCAGGTCTTGTTCCTTCATGTTAATGTTCCATCCTGAATGAAGTTGGCAGCTGTTTTTGCCCAGTGTTCATGTACCTCTACAGTGTGCTTCCTGATTGAATTCCTCTAGAATCCCCCAGGACAAGGAGAGTGTGTAAACCCATGCTGACCAGACCACTAGCCCCCGGAGGTAAGAGTATAGTGTTTATCTGGAAAACAAGGCTATTCCTGGGCCCTAAGACTTTCCCATAAGGGCCCAGAGCTGTCAGAAAGCCATTGCTGGAGGTCTACCCCATGTGTGTGTGTGTGTGTGTGTGTGTGTGTGTGTGTGTCTGTCTGTCTGTCTGTGTGTCTATGTCTCTTCCTCTCCTTTTCCTCTCCATCTGCCTTCTATCTATATCTCTCTACCTCTCCCTGCTTCTCCCTGATTTGCTCCCTCTCCAGAAATTAGAAAAACAAATCCTATTTTAATTTAAAGATCCGTGATAGATACCCTGAGCAAAGATGCTCCCAATGCAGTTTTGGGTTGGTTAGTGATAACTGTTAACTATTTAACAATTATTTCAGTCTTAAGGCAGTGCTATTTCTGGCTAACATAGTTGGTTAGAGCATAGTGAATTGAGGCCCAGGTCATGAATATGATCCCTGCCTAGGTCAGTAATTTTCACTCTTTTTAAATAAAGTCACAGTATTTTAAAATGCATCAACGGTCTTAACAATGTGTGACTCTAGGCACTGCATTATCAGAAAAAGAAGTGTCAGGGTTTCAAAGCCATTACCAAAATGAGAGAGAAAAATGACGAAGCATATGTACGCTAATTTTCAGTTACTGGTGTGATGTTCATATACTAAAATCAACACTTTTGTAGGAAAATGAATTTGAAAACTAAATTAAACCAATTTTTGATGCCACACCATAGCTTCTTTCATCCATTACCAGAATCAGAATCAATTTCACTTGATGATACTGAGATACTATGGAAAGAGTAAACAGGAAGTGATCTCACTGTTTTTTTCTCAATCCCCGGTTTCAGGGGCTGAGCTGGGAGGGAGGTCTAAGGCAGAAGAAGGTATTTCATCTAGTGTGTACAGACAGAACACAAAAGCCAGCTGTAAGGTTAGCTTTGGTCTCCATTTATGCCTTCTCAGGTACAGCTATACAAATGAAGAGATGATTTTGAGAAAATAGACTCAAGAAATGTTCATCTCCCGTACATGGATTGTACGAGAGCTTTTAGCTGTATGTCACCCTAACTCTACTCTTTCTATTAAAAAAAAAAAAAATCCCTCAATGTAAAGCTTCTGAAAGCTGGCTGACCCTGTAACCTACTTTATAAGAAGTCTGCACCCATCACTATTAGACAGGATTAATTTCAGCACTTTTTAAATTGTTAATCTTACAGAAGACAGCTCCCTGACTGATCCCGCAGGTCGCCTTTCCGTATGCTGGAAGCCAGCATCCTAGACGCTGTGGTCAAGGTTCGTGGCTCCAGACCCCATCAGCCTGCTTTTTAGCTCCCTGCTGCCTTTCAGGATGAATTCTTCATGTCCTCCAGCTGACTATGTCAAATTCTCTCCCTCCCGCTCCCTCAATCCCGGTATAATCAGCATACAATGTTGTATTAGTTTCAGGTGTACCAACATAGCGCTTCAGCATGTGGATACGTTGTGAGATAACTAGCACAGTAAGTCTAGTTAATGTATTTCTCCATATAGAGTTAATACAAAATTACTGAAAATATTCCCCATATTGCAATTACGTCCCCACCATTTACTTATTTTATAACTGGAAGTTTGTACCTCTTGGTGCCCTTCACCACTTTTGCTCCCCCACCACACCCCTCCTGTCTAGAAGCCACCAGTCTGTTCTCCATTATTTATGAACCTGGATTTTGTTTTACGTTGTTTGCTTGTTTGTTTTGTTTTGTTTCTTAGGCTCTACATGTAAATGAAATGGTGTGGTATTTGTCTTTCTTAGTCTGACTTATTTCACTTAGCATAATACTTTAAGGTCCATCTGTGTTGTTGCAGATGGGAAGATTCCATTATTTTTGATTTCTGAGTGGTATTCCATTGTACATATATCACATGGTCTTTGTGCATTCATCCATTGATGGACACAGGTTATTTCCATATCTTGGCTGTTGGAAATAATGCTATAATGGACATAGCGATGCATATATGTTTTTGAATTAGTGTTTCGCATTGTTTTCAGATAAATATGCAGCAGTGGAATTGCTGGATCACATGGTAGTTCTATTTTTAGTTTTTCATGAAACCTCCGTGTTGTTTCCCCTGGTGGCTGCACCAATACACATTCCCACTAACAGTGTATGAGGGTTCCCTTTTCTCCACATCCTCACTTTATAATAACACTTGTTATTTCTTGTCTTTTTTTTCATAATAGCCATTCTGACACGCGTAAGGTAATATCTCATTATGGTTCTGATTTGCAATTCGCTGATAATTAGTGATATTGAGCATCTTTTCATGTGCCTGGTGGCTGTCTGTGCATCTTCTTTGGACAAATGTTTATGCAAATCTGCTCTCCATTTCTTAATCAGGCTGTTTTAATATTGAGTTGTATGTGTTCTTTATATATTTTGGATATTAGCCCTTTATCATATATATGATTTGTAAATATTTTCTCTGAATCAATAGGCTGCCTTTTCATTTTGTTGATGATTTCCTTTGCTGTGAAGAAGCTTCTTAGTTTGATATAGTCCCAGTCATTTGCTCTAGCTTTTGTTTCCCTTGCCTTTGGAGTCATATCTAAAAAACATTGCTAAGAAAAACATCAAGGAACTTACTGCCTATGTTTTCTTCTAGGAGTTGTATGGTCTCAGGTCTTACATTCAGATTTTTAATCCATTTTGAGTTAATTTTTATGTATGGTGTAGGATGGTGGTTTCATTTCTTCCCTCCTCCTCCTCCTCCTCCTCCCCTTCTTCTTCTTCTTCTTCTTCTTCTTCTCCTTCTCCTTCTCCTTTGTCTTCTGTGGCTGTCCAATTTTCCCCATTTATTGAAGAGATCATTGTTTCCCCATTGTATATTCTTGGTTCCTTTGTTGAAAATTAATTGACCATGTATGTGTGGGTTTATTTCTGGACTCTCCATTCTATTCCACTGATCTATGTATCTGTTTTTATGACAATACCATACTGTCTTAATTACTATAGCTTTGTAACATAGTTTAAGATCAGGGGGCTTTATTACAGTCAGCTTTATTTCTTTTTCTCAAGATTGTTTTATCTATTAAGGATATTTTATGGTTCCATATAAATTTGATAATTATTTGTTCTGGTTCTGTGAAAAATGCCATTGGTAATTTGATAGGAATTATATTGAATCTGTAGATTGCCTTGGGCAGTGTGGACACTTTAACAATATTAAATCTTCCAATCTATGAGCATGAAATATTTTTCTAGTTATTTGTGCATCTCTAGTTTCTTTCATCAGTGTCTTACAGCTTTCAGTATACAGGTCTTCCACCTCCTTGATTAAATTTATTCCTAGGTACTTTATTCTTTTTGATGCAATAATAAATGGGATTATTCTTAATTTCTCCTTGTGAAAATTTGTTATTATATAGAAATGCAAGATTTTTGTATAGTAATTTCATATCTTGCAACTTTACTGAATTCACTTATTAGGTCTAACAGTTTTTTGGGGGTAGATACTTTGTGTATATTATCATGTTATCTGTGACTGGTGATATTTTTACTTCTTCTTTTCCAATCTGTATGCCTTTTAAAATTCTTTCTTACCTGATTGCTGTGGCTAGGATGTCTGATACTTTATTGAATAAAAGTGGGGATAGTAAACATCGTTGTCTTGTTCTTGATCGTAGAGGAAAAGCTTTCAGCTTTTCACCACTAAGTATGAATATGATGTGTTGTATATGACTTTTATTATATTGCGGTATGTTCCCTCAATCCCACCTGTTGAGAGTTTTAATCATACATGGACACTGAATTTTGTCAAATGCTTTTACTGCATCTTTTGAGATGATCATATGATTTTTATATTTTAATTTGTTAATATGGTATATCACATTATTGTAGCTTTGGGGCACCTGGGTAAGCTCAGTAAGTTAAGTATCTGACTTCAGCTCAGGTCATGATCTCAAAGTTTGTGAGTTTGAGCCCTGAATCAGGCTCTCTGCTGTCAGTACAGAGCCCACTTCAGATCCTCTGTGCCCCCCTCTCTCTGCCCACCCTCCTGCACTCATGTGCTCTCTCTCCTTCTCTAAAATTAAAAAAATATATTTAATTAAAAAAATAATAATTATTTCAGTCTTTGTTAATTTGACTACTTTTGTCTTTAAACCTTCATAGTAGCTTTATAAGTGGTTAATCCACTATTTTACCAAATATTAGCCCTTTCTAGAAAGTGAGACTTTTACTTTTTTATGTTTTCTCATTATTAATTAGTGCCATTACTTTTTAGATTAAAGAAGTCTCCTTAACATTTCTTATAAGGCTGGTTAGATAGTAATGAGCTTCTTTAACTTTTGCTTGTCTGGAAGACTATTTATCGCTTTTGATTCTGAACAATAACCTTCTTGAGTAGAGTATTTTTCATTGGAAGTTTTTTTCTTTCAGCACTTTAAAAATTTTTTTAACGGTTTTATTTATCTATCTATCTGTCTATTTATTTATATTTTTATTTTTGAGAGAGACAGAAAGAGACAGAACGTGAGCAGGGGAAGAGAGGCAGAGCAAGAGATAAGACACAGAATCTGGAGAAGGCTCCAGGCTCTGAGCTGTCAGCACAGAGCCCTCCACAGGGCTTGAACTTGTGAACTCTGAGATCATGAACTGAGCAAAAGTCAGCCGCTTAACCAACTGAGCCACCCAGGCGCCCATCTTTTAACACTTTGAATGTGCCATGCCACCAACATGTCAAGGTTTTGCTGAGAAATCTGCTGATGGTTTTATAGGGCTTCCCTTGTGTGTAACAATTTGCTTTTTTCTTACTTGTTTTGAGATTTTCTCTTTATCTTTAAATTTTAACATTTTAATTATAATGTTTCTTGGGGTGTATCTCTTTGAGTTCATCTTATTTGGAACTGTCTAGAATTTCTAGATCTGGAGTCTGTTTCTTTCCTTAAGTTAAGGAAGTTTTCAGCCATTATTTTTTTCAAATAAGTTTGATGCCCTTTTTCTTTCTTTTTCTGACACCCTTATAATGTGAATGTTATTCTACTTGAGACTGGAATTTTTAAAATTCTTTTTTCTTTGTCTGGGTGAGCTCCCTTCCTTTATCTTCCAGCTCACTGACTCTTTCTTCTTCTTCATCCAGTCTTCTGTTGAACCCCTCTAGTTCAGTTATTGTATTTTTTTAGCTCTCTGATTTCTGTTTGATAATTTCTTATATTTTCTATCCCTTTGTTGAAGCTCTCAGTGTGTTCATCCATTCTCTTCCACAGTTCAGTGAGCATCTTTATATCCATAACTTTGAATTCTTTATCAGGTAGGTTACTTACCACTGTATCATTCAGAACTTTTTTTCTGAGGTTTTGTCTTATTTTTTCACTTGGAGCATATTTCTCTGTTTCCTCATTCTGTTTAACTCTCTGTGTTTGTTTCTATGTGTTAGGGGAGGCAGCTTCTTCTCTCAGTCTTAAAGGAGTGAATGGCCTTGTGTAGGCGATGAAGCTTCTTGTTTAACCTTGTCCTAGCTCTTCTTTGTGTCTCAAACATTTGTGATTGCCTCAACCACCTGATTTATTCTTGTATGTCTTTGCTGCTGAGGATGTGCCAAGACGTGTCGTTGTTCCAAGCAGGGGTTCGGGAGGGTAGTTTCATTTAGCACCTAGTTTCAGACACATTGGAAGCCAGACCCTCAGGTAGCACCTTTTAAATTTTTTATATGTTTATGTATTTTTGAGAAAGAGAGAGTGAGAGAGAGAGAGAAAGAGAGAGAGCAGAGCAGTGGAAGGGCCAAGAGAGAGACACAGAATCCGAAGCAGGCTCCAGGCTCTGAGCTGTCAGCACAGAACCCAACGCAGGGCTCGAACTCCCGTACTGTGAGATCATGACCTGAGCAGAAGTCTGATGCTTAACTGACTGAGCCACCAGGCACCCCTCAGGTAGCACCTTTTAAAGTATGCAAACATATACTGTCCTGTGCAACCTCAATCCTAATCCCTGCTGGCATCCAAGCCAGGTGATCTGAGGGTGTCCCTTTGGCAGTAGTTGTGAAAATCGGGGCTCTGTATGAGTGTATAAGCTCCTTTCTGAAGGTCTTGTCAAGGTGTAGTGAGGTCAAGGGTGTGCACAAAGATAGTGTCTCCCTGCTTACAGTTACTTGGAGTGTCTCCTTCGCCTCTAGATGTGTGGAAAACCTGATGCCTATCCTTCAGGCTGAAGTTCCAGACGAAGTAAACAGGCCTTTTTCACAGGAAGCCAGGGCTGACGTTTCAGTCTGCCGTCTTTGTGGTGCTCTGGGAGTGGTGACCTGCCGAGAACCGTCTTTCTGATTGTTACATTCCCATGGAGTGCCGGGATGCCAGCCATCTTGGCCACCAGAGCCAGATGTCAGGGGCTGTCCTTTGTGTGGACTGCATGTGCCCGCTGACTTTAGCAGGGCAGCTGGGGATTGTAGGGGGTGAAGCACACTTGCTGGCGTCAGATAGGCAGCAGGAAAATGTCCTGACTGCGCGCACCTGCGAGTTTCCAGAATGCAGCAGGAGAATGCCTTGTTCTCGCAAGTGGGCCGGCTTTCAGCTGAGAGCGGAGAAGACAACTGCTTACACTCAGCAGCCCCAGGCAGAAAGGCGGGGGGTGGAGTGGGGGGGTGTGCTGTGACCCCTTGTGCTTGCCTGCCCGCGATCTCTGCTTTCAGCCAGGCAGTGGGGGTAGTGCCAGGACTGCTCACCACCCCCCCGGTTTACCCGGGCCATGGGAGGGCGCTGCCTCTAAGCCCAGCACCTCTGCTAGCTAGGTAGCAGGAGTGTGCAAAAGTGCTATCCCTTCGCACTTCCATCTCAGGAGGACTATTTCAACTACTCCTTTCCCCTCCAGTAGTTGCTTTTAGATCAATAAATGAGCCTCCTTCATATATGCTCTAGGCACTTTCAAACTGCTGGTTTTTTGCTAGATCCCTGTTGGGTGCAGCTGCACATGAACCCTAGGGAATTCCAGTTTCCTGTAGTACTTCGGCTCCCTCAGACCTCAGTCCTGTTGGTTTTCTAAGCCAGATGTTTGTGGGGGGCACTTCTGATGCAGATCCTAGAGATTGGGGTGTCTTTTCTAGGACACCAATCCCTCACTTTTCTGAGAAGAGCACCAGACTGGTGAGATCCCTCCCTATCGTGTGGGTCCCTGCAGCCATCGCAGCGTTTTGGCCAGACCATGTCTCTGCCTCTCCTGCTCATCTAGATGTAATCTTTTTAAAAAATATTAATTTACTGTTGAAAGAGAGAGAGCATGCGAGTGGGGAGAGGGACTGAGAGAAGGGGAGGAGTATCCAAAACAGGCTCTGTGCTGACAGCAGAGAGCCTGATGCAGGACTTGAACCCACAAACCATGAGATCATGACCTGAGCCAAAGTCAGACACTTAACTGACTGAGCCACCCAGGCGCCCCTAGATGTGGTCTTCTTCTCTTTGTTCATGTATTCACAGGTATATAGATCTACCTGTACATGTAGTTCATGTAGTTTTCAGATCTTTTTCAGTGGACTTAGTCCATATGGAGTTGTAGATGCGGTGTGTCTGTGGGAAGAGGTAAATTTGGGGTCTTCCTACACCACCATCTTGCAGTAGCCCCCTCAAGTCCTCCTGATGACTTGAGGAAACGTTTAGGCTCTGGGCACATACCCACTGGCTTATCTTCGGATTTGCCAATCCTAAATCAGTGACTCCCCACTTCTCCTAGTAATGACAATTCAGTATCCCCACATTACTTCAAGCATGAAATGACAGTTTTAGTATTCTAAACAGTGGAGATTTCTATGGAAAGCTTTATATTTTTTAAAGTCAAATATATTTTTACCTGTGGATGCCCCCCATGCTTTAACATATGGTAGTTTATTTGGTTTTCTTTCTTGTTATAAGGTGTTCTTATGCCTGATCTGCCCAGGACTAAAGCTTGGAGGCATTTGCCTCGTCTTCTCTGAGTGTGAATATGAGTGTGTGTGCGTGTGTGCATGTGTGTGTGTGTGTGTGTGTGTGTGT
Source organism: Crocuta crocuta (assembly GCF_008692635.1). NCBI lineage: Eukaryota > Metazoa > Chordata > Mammalia > Carnivora > Hyaenidae > Crocuta > Crocuta crocuta. The sequence continues at coordinate 3,274,011 of NW_027527436.1, read as the reverse complement.
GTATAGGTATACACATAGACCTGTATATCTGGCAGCCTGTGTTATCCGGGATTATCATTCTCAGTTATTTCTCTTCTTTCCCCTCTTTTGTCTCTGCCACTCAAACCAGTTCCGGCCGTCCACCCGCTCTCGTTGGGGATAATAGCCTCTCTTTTTTGCCATCGTCTTGTCTTGTTTGATTCGGCTGCACAAGGATTTTAAATTAGTCAAAACGTTTGCATGCTGGGCCGGCTCTGCTGCCACAAGGTGTGGCGGAGCCACCACGCCACGTGACGCTGATATCAATGATTGCTCAGAAAAAATACCAAGGGGTTGGAGGCTGTTGTAAAACTCATTCATGCCAAGCCCCCCGTATACAACAGAGAGGAAGAGCAGAGCGATCGCCTGTTTCCTGCCGCCGAGCTGGCCATCCCATCATGCCGAGGCCAGGCTCCCGCAGGGAGGTTACAGTTCTGCTTGGCCTATGATTGTCGAAATAAAAACAGTCAAAAAATAAAACAAAATAATAAGAGATGTGCCGTTACATTCGATGACTTACTGCTGATGGGTTTTTACTCACTGGTGAGAAAAGAACCTGATTTTCTTAGTTCATTTTATTCTCTCTGTCCTCAAATTTACTTGTTGGAGACAAACAGATCAGATTCTTGCTGTGTGAAGCTTAAAGGCATAACCCCCGTAAAGGAAAGTAGAGGAGAAGAAAGTTGTTGGTCTCTAAAATGACTGGCTATTTGTAAGTCTGAGGTGGGGGCTTCATGCTGTATAAAACTTACCGGTTACTTTCATTAGTTTTGTTAGTGTTGAGGGTAAGTCTAGTGATAAAAATTTATTTTTTATTGACCATTCCAACATTTGTTAAAATAGCATCACTGGCTGCTTACATCATCCTGCCTAGGCAAGATCTAGAGTGTCCAAAATATTGCATTTGTTTGGAAGGTAAATTCATAATTCAGCATGTATATATGTGTATATATATTATATATGCACACATATTATGCANCAGAGATAGCATGAGTCTGTTAAGCTAAGTGCATATGATTCTGGAACAATAGGATAAAAATGTAGAGGGGCACCTGCTCTCAGCCAGTTAAGTGTCAACTCTGGATTTCAGATTAAGTCATGACCTCGTGGTTTGTGGGTTCATGCCCTGCGTGGGGCTCCACACTGACAGCCTAGAGAGCCTGCTTGGGATATGCTCTGTCTCCCTTTCTCTCTGCGTTCCCCCTCCCAATAAATAAGTAAACTTTTTTTAATTAAAAAAAGTTAATGTTTTATTTTTGAGAGACAGAGAGAAAGAGAGAGACAGAGTGCAAGTGGGGGTGGAGGGCAGAGAGAGAGGGAGACACAGAATCCAAAACAGGCTCCAGGGTCTGAGGTGTCAGCAGAGGGCCTGACGCAGGGCTTGAACCCACAGACCATGAGATCATGACCTGAGCCGAAGTCAGACGTTTAACTGACTAAGCCACCCAGGCGCCCCTTTTAAAAGTTCCCTGTAGAAAGAAGTAGAAACTTCAATAAATAAGGCAATTATTTTGTTTGCAAAACATCAAATTTAGTTACATTCCCTTTAGTTAAATCCCCTTTAGTTAAATTCCCTCAGGAAATGTTGGAGTATAAATATCACAGGCATATATTGTTTTGAGCTGTGTTTTTCTAGTTCACATGACTCCTGTTACTGGCACTTTGTAATTCTTTTAAAGTACTGGGCATTATCATGCGCTTCATCTTGCCACTCTTGTCAAGTTCAATAGAACTTCTAGCATCTTCTCTCCTCTCCATCTCCAGTGAAACACACCTCCCTGCCAAAGCAGGTCCCAATCCTGCCGAGGTTCTGTGAGATTTAGCTTTATCGGTTGGTGCTCAACATGCTGAATTCCTCTAATTCCAGTGACCCCTTTTCTATTGCAGGGGAAAAAAAAGCAAAACAAACAAGCCAAAACACTTCCCACACCTGATAACCGCTCATATAGTTGCCTCGCTCTTCTCACTGCCTTCACTATCCATTTTGTCATAAAAGCGCTTTATGGACCGGCCTCTACCAAATTGTCCCAACCTGCCTGTGATTTGGTGCTGCCTCATCACTGTCCTTCACTGCTGCCTCTGTGGTCACCAGTGACCTTCCAGTCGTGGAAGCCATTGATCTTGTTTGAGTCCCCATATTGTTGAACACTCTGCTGTATTTAATGGCACTTCCTTGTATTTAACACTTTCTTGTTCCTCAGCCTACAGGATCCTGTACGTACCTGAATTTCTCCCTATTTCTTAGATGAGATTTTGTTTCCATTGCTACCCAACTGCCAGCATCTGTCATTATCATTGTTCTATGAGCAGAGCTCCAGAGCTTACATCCATGCAGGTCATACCCATTTGTACAGCCCAGACTCACACTGTCTTCTAATACCCAGTAACCCTTCTAGATGCAGGTCAGAACAACCCGGGTGTGCGACCTGAAGCCCCACATACCCATTTTTCAAACGGCTTTTCTTCTCTTCCTTTCCAAGGTATCACTTCCTGACCATCTGATTTTGCTACTGGCTCACGCTTCATTTCAACATCCGCAGTGAATAAAACTTCCCACGTCATCTAGCGAGTCTCTCCTCCTCATCGAGTTTTACAGCCTGCACAATGCATTAAGTGCACAATATTTTATTTCGTCCTCACTGCAGTCCTGTCCGTGGGACTTTGCTGCCCCATTTGTTCATTCTACAAATGAGGAGCTGGAGACTCTTGGTCTCCTCTCGGCTTTGACGTTCAATGCCCCATTCCTTCTACTGCATAGAAAATAGCTCCATAACATGACCTTTGGGGCTCTTCCCAAGCCAGCGTCAACATACGCGCTGCTCACACTGTTATGTTGATACTCGCTTGTTCTATCGAACTATGAATGGGTAGCACAGTGCTGGCAGGTTTTCGCCAACAACGTGTCTGAAGAACACTTTTTACTTTTTATATGAACGATGATATATGGTAGCCTGAGGGCAACTATACTGAGTGAAATTGATAATTGGATTAGCCACCTTGATTTAGACAGATGATCTTTCTCTCCCCTAAATTTAGCCTTAAGCAGTATCTACTGACTATTCCTTTAAAGAGGGGTAAAAAAAAGAACAGCAAACGAAGGTATTAATTGACCAATTTTATGTGTCAAACTTTTTGCAGAAGTCATAAGTCTGGATTTTGAAGAATGACCAAACTACCTAAAAGTAGTAAAGTGTCAACACAACATAAAGCCTGCATACCTACAAACAGATTCTCTTGTAACTGTTATTAAAACAAAATAGCCTAGGGTGGTCGTGATACCTGCAGCCTTGGAACTGGCTTGCAAATGCGATGGATCCTATCATTGAATTTTTGTGACCAACTGGATTTCCTCACCTGCTATACGATCTCTGAATTACACATTTTCAAAATACTCTGTGATTAAGTAATATTATTATAAAATTTGAAGGGTTGCTTTTTTGTTCTTCTGATAAAGTGTCCAGTTTTCCTTGCAAAGGATCAATCCACAGTAATTTATTTATTTATTTTGAGAGAGAGAAAATTATTTATTTATTTTGAGAGAGAGAGTGAGTGAGCACAGGGGAGGGGCAGAAAGAAAGGGAGAGAAAGAGAATCCTAAGCAGGCTCTACTGACAGTGCAAGAGCCTGATGTGGGGCTCGATGGATCATGAAATAATGACCTGAGCTGAAATCAAGAGCCAGCTGCTTAACGGAATGAGCCACCCAGCCGCCCCCACAGTAATTGTTTGAGCACTTACTGTGTACAGGGCATTCTGTGAGATGAGTGACGAGGTTTTGGCCGATCAGTTCTGGGGCTTCAGAGCAAAATGGTGGAGAATCATGAACACAGGATCCCTACTACAATGTGAGCTTTACCTGAGTTTCCTTTCAATGGGTCACTTGTTCTATTCATTTGTTCTGTTACTTTGCTAAATCTTGGTGGACAACCTACAGGAAAACAAGTGAAATTAAATGAAGAAGTGAAGCTGATGGTGAAGGAGGTTTTAAAAAGAATATAATGAAATGAGATAGCCTTGTCTTCCACCAGACTCTGGGTTTGCTGTCAGGTTAGTGGGGTCACTCATTAGCTAATATGATGATTTTACAAAAGTAGCTTGCAGTTTTTATTGCCAGAGCTACTAGATATAAGACGTTCCTCAGGCCCCGACTGTTGGTTGAAAGGGTTGTATGTATGATCCTGAAGCAGGATGACATTTCAGTAGATAACTTGTTTCTCTCCCGTGGATTAGGACAATAATGTTTGTATTCTCTACCTGCCGGAGGAACCTGGCCAAAACTAATAATTAAAAGGAACTTTCCACTCAGCGTGGGAGCTCAGTCCATGTTGAGCCAGAAGGCATCCCCCAAAATCTGTATCATAATTGTCCTTTGTCCATCTAATGTTTTACCTTTGCTAAACTGGGTGCCATTCCTGAGAGGTGGTGGTGGCTTTAAAAATGGGAGGGAGGGGTAAAGGAAACAAATTAATCCAAATAATACTAAATGCACAAGGACAGTAACTGAGCCATTTTGCAGCGCTTGCTTGTAGAGACGGATGCACTGTCTTCGTTTGCATGAGTATATTGCCAGTCGTACAGCCCGAGAGAGCTGAAAGGGACCTGTGGGCACCTCGATGTCTCTGTGTAGCAAAATAAAGCATGAAAATTCATCTTCAGACACAGGCAACTCTCAGCTATACACCCAGGTAAAAGAAACAACTTGGGTAAAAGAACAATGGATAATGGTCTTCTAACTTAAAAAAAATGTGTAAAAAAGAAAAAAATTATATATATTTCACACACACACACACACACACACACACACACACACGATTTGGGGCTTATTTCTACCCCATCTCTGACCAAACCTTACATTTAAAGACCCAAGAAAGCCTTGTTAATGATAATGAGTCCAGGTTTCCTTCAACCCATTGCTTGGAAAATTATTTGTAGATGATTAAGAATGCACTTTGTCCAAATGCATATCATGTTGTAGTGGGTGACAGTGACCTAACTTCACTATCTAATAGTTTATCTTGGGTAATTTCATCTTACGTAATTTCAAATGTGTTTGTTATTTCTATTAATATTTAGTTATAAAGTTTACCACTTTATTCTCTCCTTGTTTCTGGCTCTCTGTCTCTTTGTTGAATGAGAGATGGAAAAACCCTTGTTCTCCCCAGAGCTCTGTCTCCTCAGGCTTCATTTGGTAAAAGCAAGTTTAGATTAGATAATTTTAGTTCTTTGTGTGGAGCTATTTTTAAATGTAATTTTTGCTAATAATGCAATTAGTTGTGTCTTTTGCATAATTTGCAATACGGTGTTGAAGTTTAAAAAGCTTCATTTTATTTTAATTAACAACTGATCAGTAATAATAACCAAGCGGCTGCTAACATTACCAGCCTTAACTCTTAAAAAAGAAAAAAAAAACACGCAGCAGACACATAACTCTTCCTCCTCCTTCCCCTCCCCCCTCTGAAATATTTAATAAGAGTGCCGTGTGTAAAATTACCCTGTTGGAGAGAACGGGAGCTGCATTCCAATGTAGATGGCAGTGGAAAATCACTCAAAACTGCATGATGCCCTCCCTCACCCCTTCCTTCTCCTGCCCCCACTCTTTTCTAATTGTCTGCCCCTCAGTTCAGTTGGGGGTGGGGGGAGTGTGCAGGGGTATTGTGACATTTCAGTTTACTGTTCCTAACAATTCCTCTGCACATTCCATTAGCACATTATTTATAGCTTCATAAAAGGGTTCTTCTTTTCTCCCCCCTTCTAACAATATCCTTGTATCTCCGATGATAATGCTATCTGAGGATTGAACTGTTATTTTTAAAAAATCTATTCCCTAAGTTGACTCCTCATTGGCTCACTCCATTCAGCATCCCTCCCGTCACACTTAAAAGTCTGCCCACAAATCCTCTCTGGAGACGCGGCTCAAATGGAGCAGTTGAAAAAAAAAAGTCCGAGAGAGGCTTGGAGCCGATATCCTACATCTTACAACCCGCAGTTCCGAGGCTGCCGAGAGCCCTGAACTCCAGATGCTTGTATAAACAAGACTTCTAGAAGTCATTACCTCATAACTCCTCATAAGCTCACACCTGACAAGCCTCTCCAACCGAGAGGGCTGTGTTTTCCCTAATACATTCCTTTTTGAACCCACTTGTTAGTCAAGCGTTGTGCACACTAACTACAAAAAGGACCCTGTGTCTGGGGCATAAATTACTCTTCTGTGCCACTGTCTTCCAGCACCCCCCAGTTATGGATTACTTCGTTCTCGACTTGACAGGAACATAATTAGAACTGTTGATGAAATCTACCAAATTGTTCCTCCGTGGCCTCAGTGGTCAGGATATTTGGCTGTGTCGTATTTGTCACTGATGTGGAGGCTCTAAACACTTCATATTAACTATGTTATTAATGTGCTCATGAATTGGTAACACTTGAAGAGAGCCCAGCCCTAATGGCACCTTGCAATGAATACATTGTAGTGCAGCATGAGAAGTTTCGGCAGGGAGAAAATGCTAATAAAATTCCTGAGTGTATGTGTATGTGTTTTCTGTCTGCACACCGATGCTTTCATTTCAGAACATGGCCTTTTCTCAGGCCTTTGTGTATGCCACGTTTTTTGTATTACTGAGGTTGCTGCGATTTTAGTCACTGCTTAGTGCCATACACCCCCTAAAAGATGAGAAGGCAGGGAAGTAGAATGGTTCAGAATGGGGCTTTTTGGAGTGTGTTCAAATCCTGACTTTCTCACTTATTAGCTATAGCTTCTTCAACACATCCCTTAACCTTGTGATGCCTTATTTTACTCATCAGTAAAATGGGAATAGCCTAATTATAGGGAATTAAGTGAAAGCGTCTCTGAAAGAATTTAGCACAGTGTTTGGTTAGTGATCAGTGAATGGCCCAGTGATGGAGATGATGACGATGGTGATGGTGATGATGAAGATGAAGAACCCCAGGCAACCACTCCTGAGCTCGGAGATTTCTCCCTGTATATGCACACGTGTCCTCGACCATGCTCTGGTGTGGCAGGAATTCTGAGGCTCTTCAAGTAATGGTTATGGTGCTAGAGAAAGAATAAATTTCACAGGTTAATACCTTATAGTCTGTTGATCGTACAGTGAACTCCATGGCCATTCTGTCAATGTGATTCAGATTTACTGAGGCAGCTTCATCTTCTAATAAGTGTCATTTAAGCATATACCTCTATCCCACTGTTTTTCCTCTCTTTAAAAAGGACTTGGGCCCCTTTTCTGTGTGCATATTACAAAGGATGATTTTTAATGGTGCGTTTATATCCCTAACCAGGGATACCAGGGAGGTGACAAATATTCAGTGAGTGGTGTACCACGATCAGCTGTCATAAAAACAGTGTAGACTAAGATGATGGGCTAATAAAAGAATAAGGATAAACAATGTACCACTAGTGAGAAAATGGCATTCTTTACAGACGGATTCCAGCATCACTGAGAACACAGTAGCAAAGTCACTGGTCACTGAAATACAGCCTTTGGTTTCACCTGTTAATTTGACATGAAAAAAATTTTTTAAATAATTTCTTTATGACCAGTTTTCCCTTTGGAGTTAATGCCCTGTGCCTAGGTTTTCTGCTAGTAGAACATGCAAAGGCTGATACACGTAGAGAAGCAAGCAATCCCCACACATTAGGGAGTTTGGTGTATGTGTGCGTGCGCGTGTATATGTGCATGTGTACCTCATTCACCCCCCAAAATAGATAATTTTGTTGAGAGATATAATATATATTATGTCTCTTAATTATACATTAAGATATAAATGTCTTAAACATTTATAAAGTGTTTGCTTCTTGCTATGTACTTCAAATAACAGTCCTCTGTGTAGGTACTATAAGCATCCCCACGTGGCAGATGTGAAAATAGAGGTTAGGTAGTAACATGGCCTCCATTTGCCTTTCTTCTGGGAAAGATGCACTTTGCAGGAAAACCCAGCCAACCAATCAGAAGACAGGCAAAAACATCCTCACATTAAGGCATTTTCAGAGTTTTAAGCCCAAATCAACCAAACAAAAACACAACTTACCTTCTATCCTTAAATTTGCAGAATGTAGATAAAAATTTGCCTTTGTAATAGGACTTCTGTCAAGACTCAAAGAATCCTTTTCTTTCATGGCTAAGAGGGCTATAAGCATCCCAGCTCCAGACCAACTCTCATTCTTTTGGGAAGTAGCCTCCAAATGCAAACTCTGCTTCTTTCTTGGGCCTGAGAGATGTTCCATCATTGTGAATTTCAACCAATAGAGACTTAAGGCTTAAGCAGAGAATAATGAACGACAAAACAGTGGAAAATGATTTGTGTAAGCACAATAGAAGGGGCTAGAAATGTAAACAGAATTCCAAAGTTCATCTTTTTTCTTGATCACGTCCCCAGTTTTCAGCCTGTGAACTATTGTCCATCCTTCAAGGCCCTTCTCCAGTGCGACCTTATATATGAAGTCTTTCTTGCTTCTGGCTCTATTTGGAATTAGCCTTACCCTTCCCCGGTTTCCCTTAGCATTTGACTTGTATTGTGGCTATTATATGGATCTATTCAGTCCTACTTGATTGTGAGTGACCAGCTCACAGGTCCTGGTCACAAGTGACCAGGATTTACTATTCATATTCTCCATACATCCAGCCTGACACTGTAGACACAGTTGTATACCCTTTTATTCATTTATTCATTTGACCAATTGGTGAAACAGTAATACACAAAAAGTCAGTTTAAGAAAGGCTAAGTGTCAAATAGCTTGTATAAATAAGTTCTATATTAAACAAGAAGGAAGAAAAATTATGGAGGGCTAGATAATTTTAAGAAACTTCACCTCACTGCAGGGAAATGGTATTATTCCTGCTTTATAGGTGAGGAAATGGGGAGGTTAAATTACTCCAGGTCATTTAGTTAGTGAGGGTCAGAGCTAGGATTTTATCACAGCATTCCCCACAGTTACTGTCAGATGATAGGAATCAAAAGAGAAACCAGAGGGGCGCCTGGTGGCTCAGTTGGTTAAGCGCCTGACTTCGGCTCAGGTCATGATTTCGCAGTTCATGGGTTCGAGCCCCGTGTCAGGCTCTGTGCTGACAGCTAGCTCAGGGCCTGGAGCCTGTCTTCAGATTCTGTGTCTCCCTCTCTTTCTGACACTCCCCTGCTCACTCTGTCTTTCTCTCTCTCAAAAATAAATAAAACATAATAAAACAAAACAAAACAGAAACCAGAAGGCATTGGATAAATATGATGTAACCACAGATCGCATTTTAATAAGTTTAAAAAACCAGAACAGAATAAGGTGAATGTCTTAGTACAATAAGAAATAACATTTTAGAGACTTTTTTTAAATAAAATCATCAGGCAAGTATAGCACCATGTTATTTTTAACATAACTTTTCCATAACAAGATAATGCATATCTACTGTAAAATATTTTAAGAATACAGACCAACCTAAAGAAGAAAGTGAAAATGACCATAATTCCTTTATATACCGAATTTTACACTGTTATTGTTTAGTATAAATAATTCTTCCAAGGGTTTTTATGGTCGTAACCTGTACATCTGACCTGTATTTTTCTTTCAGTTTTGAAGCAATCAGTACTTCGATGTCAAAGTCTGTGACAGGCAGTGAGGGTCACTCTCCTTCTGATAGAGCTGGGAAGGAGAAAAGAACTAAAAAGAACAAAAATTCTACCCCAGTAGTAGATACTGAAGGTTACTGACCAATGGTCACTTGGTCAGTTGATCATTGCAGACCTCTCCAAGGCCTTCTAGAATGAAACTATGGAAAAGTACAAAGGAATAATTTCAAGTTTCTTTCTGAACTAAGGGCCAAAAGCAGTCATGGGGTCATTCTACTAAAGACTCTGGGATCCAACCTGAAATTGGAAATTGAAATATGGCCTAAAATTAAGAGCTAGACCCAAGGATTCAGAAACATTTGATCACTTACCCTCAGTTTCCTTATCTGTAAAATGGGATTGATAATATCCACCTTAATAAAGATGAAATTAAATTGAGAAATGTTTCTAAAACAATTTTCACATGATACCCAATAATATTCTAATAATATAATAGCAGTGTTATCACTGACTTCTGTTTATCCCCTATCTTGACTTCTGAGCGAGGCGGTAAGTTGGGCTCAACATAGCCGGCAAGCTCAGATCACACAGCTAGGACTTAACACTCAAGGTCAGTAGGTGTGCCAACATGCGTTATTCCACACTGTGAATTTGATTCCGATACTGCAATTCGGTGTACTGTTTGTTTACAAGTCCAGATAAATGTGTTGTATTAGATTGTACTTTTAGCCAATGTTTGTTGACTCACTGATTGCACACCGTCTGTATGTCTCTGTGCATGTGTTTGTCTTTTCCTTAAACATTTGCTTTGATCATGGTGACTCGAGAACTTTATCATTAAAACTCAGCTTAAATTCAAAGTAACTCTATCTGCCCTCCCCTTATATCTCAACATATAAGAATATTTAGGTTAATCTTGCTGCTCCCCTAGTTTTGTTAATAAGGAAAATATAAGAAACTGGAGTGGGAGTTTGTGCTTCTGACTAGATGCTACAAAATTGACATTGATTGACTCTTCAACTCAGACAACAGGTTGGCTTCGTTGGTTGGAGAAGACTTGCCACAGAAGAGCTAATGGATTCTATTTGAATCTGGGACTTGTAGTTGATAATGGGAGACTCATCCGCATAAGACTATGTACCTTTAGGTACTGGCCTGAAGATACTGTATCATTGTTTCCAAAGGGTCCTTGCTAGGATACTGATGCCCAGGAGATAATATTATCTTAAATCTTTCTCTATATAAAAAGCTTCCTAAGGGCACTCATGTGGCTCAGTCAGTTGTGCTTCTGACTTTGGCTCAGGTCATAATCACAGGGTTTGGGAGTTCGAGCCCCGCATCAGACTCTATGCTGACAGCTTGGAGCCTGGAGCCTGCTTCCGACTCTGTCTCCCTCTCTTTCTGCCCCTGCCCTGCTTGTGCTCTTTCTCTCAAAAATAAATAAATAAACATTAAAAAAATAAAAACGCTTCCTAGAGTATAGGCAACCTCACTGAGGTCACACTGCTATTTGATGGCAGAGACTGTCTTGAACCCAAGGATGCTTAACTCTACTGACTGTATACTTCTAGCATCAGTGGGAACCAAACTGACTTGTCTTCTCTTGTCTCATTCTTTATTAGCTTATTTGTGTTGCATTAAATATACCTTGGAATCCAAGTTCCACGTAACTGATTTTCAGGCTGTCTGTTGCTTCTTACAGTCTCTGAAATGTTGCTAGCAAATTTGGAGGCCTCATTTCCCTTATGATAACACATTGCATTTGCAAAGCTCCTTACACTATGTCTTTGTCTGCATTACCCTATTGGACACTGATGACAACTTAGTGTGGGTATTAATTCCCATGTTTTACTATTTTCTTTTTTCAAGGGGAACATCTCAGCAGTATTCAGATATATAACCAGTAGTGGTGGAGCTCATTCCCACTTTATTTATTTATTTTTTTAATGTTTACTTACTTTTGAGAGAGGGGGCAGAGAGAGAGGGAGACACAGAATCTGAAGCAGCGTCCAGGCTCCAAGCTATCTTCACAGAGCCCGATGCAGGGCTCGAACCACTGACCTGGAGATTATGACCTGATCCGAAGCCAGACACTTAACCAACTGAGGCGCCCTGAATATATGCTTTTAAAACATTATTCTTCATTTGGTTAGTTGGGGTGGGTAGACAGCAAATTAAACATGGCTCGTGGTTTGTTACTTACTGTCTTCACTTCACAGGCAAAAATGTGCTACCATCCATCATAATAAGATGCTAGTTTGGTAAACCATTGTGTGCCTTCAGCACCCCTTAACTGGAGCAGATGCTAGTGGATGCCTGTGTTTGAAATGATGACTCATAGTTAATCATTATAAGAAATAGGCTTCCCACTTCATAAACTCTAGGAAAGACTGTTTTCTTTTCTAAACATTTAAATTACTCAGCCATTTTATGCATTAAAACCCAATTATAACTTAGTATGTTGGAGAATTTCAAACGCTATTCCCCACAGCATCTGTGCCTAAGACTGCATTTTATCATTCAGTTGTTCAATCTCTCTCTAATATAGACTCACACAAAAATTTTTTTTAAAAAAAGAAGGAGCGTAAAACACAGAAAGGCATGTGAGGCATGGCTCCCTAAAATGGCAGTCCTCAAGAAATGTGGGGCAAAGAATATTGTTTCCCAGCTTCTCTGGACTTTGCTGTGTCGTGAAGTGTGCATCTGGTTCTGTCCCGAAAAAGGATAAGGAAGAGAAACATCTTGTGGTTGGGAGGCTATCCATCCCCCGTGTCCTGGAGAGCTACGGTCAGGCCCATTTCCTAAAGGCTGTATACAAAACTAACACGTTCGTTGTAATGGAGGGCAGTGGAGAAGTAGCAAAGGTAGTGAGTATTACTTAAATGCTTTTTACTGTGTGTGTGTGTGTGTTTTTAAGCCTCCAACACCCAGGTGTTCCTGGGCAGTCTTCCATCCAAGTACTAACCAGGCCCCCAGTGTGTTTAGCTTTCCAGATCATACGAGACCCGGCGTGTTCAGGGCCAGAGACGAAAGTCTGAAACGCTTCACAAATCTGTGCATCATCCTTGCGCAGGGACCATGTGAATCTTCTATCTTCCAATTTTGGAATCTGTACTGGTGAAGTGCATACAACCACAGTGCTACTTAAACTATGAGTTAGGGAATCATAGTCCACTAGTTTTGCATTTTCCTGAGAAGCCTCTTTTAGTCTAATGCCTCGAACGCTGCATAGGAAGCCGGCATTCCCTCCAGAAACCTGGTGGCTACAACACTCCAGATGATAAGCAAGTTGGTTGGATTAGAAAACCTACAGGTTCAGGAAGAGCTGGAATTCAACATATTCATCAGCCTGGACAGGAAAATGGAAATAATATTAAGTGATGTAGATTTCTTTAAAAGGATGTGTTTTGTGTTTTCCCTCCTCTAAATAGATCAAAGCCATATCCAAGTCACTGAAGTAAGGTATGGAATTCCAAAGGGAAATATAAAGAATGACTCTACCGCATCTCCAGTGTGATCGTGGTATTATCTCCAAAAATCACCACAGAGACAAGCAGTTAGTTTCTTTCTCAACATAAAAGACACAACACAAAGAAACCATTGTTACTATTTGGTAATATTTTATAGAACCCAATAAGCAACAGTACTATGGCCCTCTTCTCTAGCTACCAATATAAATCAATCAGATGATGTTATCATTGTAAATACATTAAATAATCAGAATAACTGGCTATTGGAGTTGAAAGAGGTCTTTGCCTTCGATCCTATTGCGACTTTCTACAGATCAGAGACATGGTTCTCAGGGAGGGTTCATGAGTTATGCACAGCCTTTCAGATAATGGGAATCCTGGGACTGAGATCTAGGAACCCTGATATTGATCTAAGGTCCTCATCACAGGATTTCCCTGTGAAATATCTTTGAGTTTAAGGATCAAAGAGAGAGTGTGAATAAAAGCTGGAAGGCTAAAATATGAGTCAAAGACCCTTTTCCCCTTCTCAGTGTGGGTAGACTCCTTTCCAGCCTTAATAAAAATTAAAGGAAGCAAGCAATACTAGATGGCAGCATTATATTTTGAACTTGGTCTCAAATCAGGATAGTATCTTCTATGTGGAGCCTAAGTTAAGATAAATGTCTGAGTTGTATGCCGTCTTTGTCAATCTGGAAGATTGTATTAAGGTTCCAAATGATATTGAGATTTGCTAAGTAAAGTCTTACTTGTCAATAGCTCCTCTTGTTGGATATTTAAAGTTCAAGAGCTTTGTTTGCTTTAGTTAAGTGCTCTGAAGTGTTTCAACAGCATTGGCCCATTTATATAAACAAATGAAGGAACACACTGATAATCCATGATACCCGGAAGCAACCCCGGCCTAAGAAGTAGCATAAATCCCTGATGACTTAAAGATAAGCCTCCCACACACCTGCACAATTCACTTTGTTCAACAACAAGTTGTGTGGCACTGGCTTTGAATGGCTGAAGAGGGAAGGGCTGGGAAAAAATATTTACTACTTTTAGTACATCTTTCTTTCTTTAAGTTGATTAATCTGTGGGAGCATTTTGCCAAGGAGTGCCGTTACAACCTTGATACCATTATTTGTTTTCGAGTGATAAGTTTCCTTTTGTTGTTCATCATCTCTTTTACACTTGAGGTGATTTTAATTGGGTTTGTTTAAAAAAAATCGGTTTCGTCCAAGTGTTAGTTATTTTATGTAATTTGTCATCCATTTAGACTTTTAGAGGGTATCATTATTTCATAAGGAAACTCCATTTTAGAAAAGTGGCATAGGTTGAAATTCACTATCAAGTAATGGCAACCTCAAATAACTCTAAAAAAATACATCTCATGGGGCGCCTGGGTGGCTCAGTCGGTTAAGCGTCCGACTTCGGCTCAGGTCACAATCCCACGGTTTGTGGGTTTGAGCCCCGCATCAGGCCCTGTGCAGACAGCTAGCTCAGAGCCTGGAGCCTGCTTCTGATTCTGTATCTCCCTCTCTCTCTGACCCTCCCCTGTTCACGCTCTCTCTCTCTCTCTCTCTCCCCCTCTCTCTCCCTCAGAAATAAATAAAACATTAGAAAAAAATTTAAAAATATAAAAAATACATCTCCATCTTGATAGAGTAAAATGATTCCAGTCTGACACCCTGTGACTTATCATGCCAGAGTTTCCACATTTGTACCAGAGTTCTAACTCCCATCCTGCTTGGCCATAGAGTGGAGGGAGAGGCACTGAGTGACTTTGAAGCAGGGAGGCCAGTACCTATTTCCACACAGCCCAGCTTTTGTCCATAAGGAGTCATGTGATACTAAATAATAATAGTGAAGTGGAGATAATAGTATCTCCTACAAGATGTCATTGTGAGAGTCAAATGAGACAATGTATTTATTAGGTTGGACTATGTGGAATTTTAAAATCTTGACCATTATTAACCCCACACATTCCCAAATTTTCAAATGGTTCAGCTGAGTGGGCGAAACACTTAGAGCTTTTCCCAGAAAACTGAAACTCCTACTAAATAGCAACTTCAACAAAAGACAGTACAGTTTGAAAGGGTGAAATCTGAAGGTAAAGCAGGCATCAATCCCAGAAGGAAGGAGCAGACAACATCAAAGGGGTGACCACATTAGCTGCACATGGCTCTTTCCAACTGTCTATGACAGTTGGCTTGACTCTGCTATGTCCTCATTACCTCAGACATTTGTATGAATTCAAATACATGTAACTTAACTTAAAAAAAAACAAGTCTGGCTCTAAATACTACATAATGTTGTTTACTGGGTGCCTGGGTGACTCAGTCAGTTAAGTGTCTGACCCGGTAATAATCTCCCGGTTCGTGGGTTCGATCTTTGCATCAGGCCCTCTTGCTGTCAGCACAAAGCCTGCTTCAGATCCTCTGTCTCCTTCTCTCTGTCCCTTTCCTGCTCATGTGCTTTCTCTCTCTCTCAAAAAATAAATCTTTAAAAAATCATTTAAGTATTCTTTAAAGCATAATGCTTATTAATGTTATAGAAATATTTTCCAAAAAAAAAAACCTCCACCTCTGATTAAATATTAGCAGCCCACAAAGGTAGGGAAAGCGAAGTTCATGATATCCTAAAGAGAGAGCAGGTAGACAAGGAAAGGAGCACCTCTATGGGAAAGGGAAGGAAGCTTTCATGAATAGAAATTCATGGCACAGATGTTAAATTAGCAATATCTTACCACTTTCTGCCCCTCCCCCCGCCATATGTGACATAATGACTTGTCACCAGTTAGAAGTACCAGGTATTTTATTAACCCTAAGAAGTCTGAGTGGCTGATTGCAAAGCCCTGTATTGTCTGTAAGAGGCTTTAGGCAAATGCTGGATGTATTCGGCAGAGAATCTCAGAGCAATGGAAACACCTGCTGTGGGCTGACACATTTTGGTTCACACAAGAACTTGAGAACACTCCTGAATTCTTGAATGATTGCCTAGAGTCAAAAGGCTTACTGGCATGGGAACTTGAACTGGAAAAAAAAAAAAAAAAGATATGTACGACATATGATCATCATATCATAATTAGAATTGAAGGCAGTTTGTTCTGACAAAAGATAGAGAGGAAATTAGAAGACTTAGGTTTGGTTTTTCCTGCAGTTTACATCAGATTTAATAAGTTCTTTCTTCTCTTTTCCTCTTGGATTCATCCTCCATATTTTGACTATCGAGTGTTTTGATGTCTTTCAAGAGGGATGAAGGAAAAAAAAACTTCAGGAAGGAATTGGATTAAAATTGGTTGGATTCTCAGCTTATCTGGACTCTGGGATGTATCATGAGAGCAGGAGAGAAATGGTGACGAGTTACTGCCAGGCAAATGACAAAGAGGGGTTGACAAAGGATTTTAAGAGCTGTAGTCAGGAATGTGAGAATTCCCTTCAGGCTCTCCTTCTCATTTAAAATTTTACCAGGCTGTGCTTTTATATTTATTAAATTTGGGTTTAGCTTCGGGGCACCTGGGTGGCTTAGTCGGTTAAGCGTCCGACTTTCACTTGGGTCATGATCTCGCGTTCGTGGGTTTGAGCCCCGCGTCGGGCTCTGTGCTGACTGCCAGCTCAGAGCCTGGAGCCTGTTTCAGTCTGTGACTCCCTCTCTCTGACCCTCCCCTGTTCACGCTGTCTCTCTCTCCTAGAAATAAATAAAAACATTAAAAAAAAAATTAAAAAAAAAATGTGGGTTTACCTTCATCTCTTCCCTGATAGAAATTCCTCGGTGGAATGAAGAACTCTTCTTCTCTCGCCCATGTAGCGCCATCATTTCCTATCCTGGCTTGGGGAAGATAGGAACTTTTATTTCTAACATCTTACTGTTTGTATCTGCTCCACATGCTGTAGATGTTTTCCTTGTTCTACAGAACTGCCTGCTCTTTTTCTCTTCTGGTCAGTGTTTGAGAGGGTAGGGCATGTAAGTCCCTCTCTAATTTATTTTCTAGAAAGTATTGCATCTCTGTGTTTCGCATCATGCATGACAAGTAACCACATCTACATGTGGCAGAATTGTCTAATTGGAGTAGTGAGCTGAAAAGCAGTGAGTATAACAGAAATAAAAGCACTTATGGGGCACCTGGGTGGCTCAGTCGGTTAAGCGGCCTACTTTGGCTCAGGTCATGATTTCACGGTTCGTGGGTTCGAGCCCCGCGTCGGGCTCTGTGCTGACAGTTAGCTCAGAGCCTGGAGCCTGTCTTCGGATTCTGTGTCTCCCTCTCTCTCTCTCTCTCTCTCAGAAATAAATAAAAACATTAAAAATTTTTAAAAAAGAAATAAAAGCACTTAATAAAACTAGTTTTAGTCGATTCAACAGCAACAAATTATTAAATACTCCTTGGTGGTAAGGGCCATGATCAGTACTGTAAGAGAGAAGATAATGGGAAAGAAGCCC
This sequence comes from Crocuta crocuta, assembly GCF_008692635.1. Lineage (NCBI taxonomy): Eukaryota > Metazoa > Chordata > Mammalia > Carnivora > Hyaenidae > Crocuta > Crocuta crocuta. Next base: position 3,256,535 of record NW_027527436.1, on the reverse strand, counting down.
CAGCCTTTGCCCTGAAGGGACTTAATCTTATAACAGTCATACTTTTAAGGCAAAGGACCATACCATGAGCCAGAATTATGATACGGGCTTCAAGAAATTTTCTAACAACATAAGCATAAAGGAAGGATGGGAGCGCCTGGCTGGCTCAGTGAGAAGAGCATATGACTCTTTTCTTTCTTTCTTTTTTTTTTTCCTAAGAGAGAGAGAGACAGCGTGAGCAGGGGAGGGTCAGAGAGAGAGGGAGTCACAGACTGAAACAGGCTCCAGGCACTGAGCTGGCAGTCAGCACAGAGCCCGACGCGGGTCTTGAACCCACAAACCGTGAGATCATGCCCTAAGCGAAAGTCGGACGCTTAACCGACTAAGCCACCCAGGCGCCCCGAAGAGCATATGACTCTTGATCTCAGGCTTGTGAGTTCAAGCCCCATGTTAGGTGTAAAGATTATTTAACAAGAAAATCTTTAAAAATAAAAAAGAATAGAGGGACCATTCTTTTGAGTGAGGGGAAGAAAGCTTCTTAAAGGAGATAGGTAGTATTTTAAGGAATTTCTGTTTTGTTGGGTTTTCTCCTTGTTATAAGGTGGTCGGTGCTCATTAAAGAAAAAAATCAGAATGCACAAAGAAATCAAAACAGGGTGTTTTTAACACCAGACGTCCTGCAGGATGACTGCTGTCAACATGCGGCAGTTAGAACACAGGCTAAGCATCTGACCATGGACCTGAGACTGCCGGACATCTAATGTCCAGTGTGGTCTTTTCTCTCCCAGACTTCCAAGTGCTCTCCTAGAAGTGCTCAAGCCCGGCCAGCCGATGGAGCCTTATGCCTCTGTAATTTTCTGTTCCCTGTTACAGTATTTATTAAAGCCCTGTAGACCGTCTCATCTCTCTGCAAGGGAACGTGAGTGAGCAAAGGTGAGCAAAGGTTTCAGAGATGACACCTTTAGCGCTTCTTGTCAGTATTTAAATGTAATATTATATCGATCCATTAATCAGTAATTAAAGGACAAAAGCATCACTTCACCTCTTCCCCCCTCCCTACCCATGAATGACACCAACTTTCCATTTTTCCCAAAAAGCTCTTTCCGGAGGCTTTAGTGGGATGAGTAAATGATATTTTTTTAACACTTTTGTTGTCTAAAAATGCTATTGTTTCATTGGAGGTGTGAGGAAATGTGCTAACCTTGTCTTCTGATGGTGTAGCAGTACAGAAATGATCACTGTATATATATATATTTTTTTTACATAAAAATGGAGAGGAGCAGGAAGGAGAAGAGACAACTTATTTAAATCCTGAATACAGTCAGACCTCATATGCATTGTTAAAAAAAAAAAAAGCCCTAAAGAATTGCATATGGATTAGAGGGATGAATATTCTATTATTTCAGTCTGTTCTGCTGATCTTCTTATTGTGACTTTGTGCTTCAGAAATCTGCTAGGAATTTGGCTTTGCCGTAGTAGGCAGTAATTTTAAATGTGTATCAAGCACTTGATAGTGTATGATTTGCGTGCTGTTGCATTCCTATTCCCTAAATTTTCCACCAATTTATTACTTTTTTCATACTGTTTTAATATTTCAGGATGATGAATATATACAGCATCATTAAAGGTAAATAAAAAATGCATGAAATTAAAAATTGGAATATTAGATGTTTCTTTGCTGTAATCCCCTGGCCCAATTGGAATGAAATGTCTCTGTTCTATCAAGTAATCCCTAAACATGATTAGGAACCTGGGAGTGTCCACACAGCCCACATAATATTTGTATCATCTAAGCCTATTTATGTAAGGTTTGAGTAAAAGTTGTTATTACAAGACCCATAAACCCATTTTACAATTCAGAAAGATATGCTTGCCTCTTAATCTTTTCTACCTTTATTATTTTTGCTCAAGTTGATGACAATGTGTTCTTAATTCATTTTTCAGAATGCTATTACTGTACATCTTTTTCATACTTAGATGATACGGTGGCTATTCTATTGAAATACATTTTAAACACCAAGAATTGAGTTCAGCAGTTCATCTGTATCTTGTAGCTGGGGTTTTTTTCCCCCCAATATTTATAAGAAAGACAAGAGTTTGTTTTCTAGAAGTTAAATAGTTTTTTAGAAGCTTCTAGTCATTTGATGTGTATCCAGGGCAAGTTTTTCCAAAATATTTCTTCTTTTAAGGAAATTTGCTCATGTTTTATTGGCTCACTGAACTCCTGGGTTTTTTATTGTTGTTTGTTTTTTTTTTAAATAAAAACAGTTTGCACTATGTGGTGTTTTGCTACAAAACTGTTTAAATTATTTCTGATTTTTGAGCCAAAGAAAGTAGTGTTTTGTAAAGAGGATATTTGAATATAAAAAGACCCAAAACTATTTTCCCTAAGCCTTGATATATGCCCCACATTGTGGTAATTACTTCTTTGGAAAGATATTCTTTCTCTATTATCAAAATCTTCAGTGTTTTCCCTCTTTAAAAGGCCTCTTTATAGGGAGAAGTTTTTCAAAACATCTTAGAAGTCATAAGAATGATTCCTTTTTTCTTTTTTTTCTCTTCCCTCCAGTTAGTTTCTGGAGGTTACCAGGCTTCTCTTCTCTTGGGTTAGTTCTCTTAAACGTGCAGACACTGATCTAGCAATTGCATGTCAACACCCTTGAATTTCAGAGAAGTTAGGTGCCCACCAATTTCAGTCTTATTCCAGGAATTTTAAAATTCCAGGACGGGGGCGCCTGGGTGACTCAGTCGGTTGAACATCTGACTTCATCTCAGGTCATGATCTCACGGTTCATGGGTTTGGGTCCCGCATCGGGCTCTGTGCTGACAGTTTGCTCAGAGCCTGGAATCTGCTTCGGAATCTGTGTCTCCTTCTCTCTCTGCCTCTCAACTGGTTAGTTCTCTGTCTCTCAATAATAAATAAATGTAATAAAAAAATTAAAAACCAATTATAAAATAAATTGCCAGGATGTTTTTGGTTCCTTTACTGTAGCATTTCTTATTTATTTTTGACTCACACACAAAAGACGTTTTGATTGTTGTCTGCGTAACCAAAGTCCTGAGACATGACGAACAACAGAACTTATTAATTTCACAGCTATGAAATGTGCTAAACGACCGCAGTTTCTAATGAGCACCCTTCAGTGTGGTGTATTTTAAATCCATGGTTCATACAGCACCCCAAAGATGTTCTGTGGTGGTAAGACCTTTTAAACCTTTGCTCCTAACTTAGCAAGTTCACTCTGATACCGAAGATGAATCCTCTCAGTGTAAGAGGCATTCCCTTAGCCCCCGTGTAGGTTAAGTTCAGGTTGGCTTTTCCTGCAAACACTGGGTATGAGCAGAGAGGCCTGGTGTTGGCTCTTTACACTTTGCAAGTATGCTGTGGTATGCATGCTGCCCGCAGTTGTAAACATGGTCCCCTGGAAGTCAGTTTCTGTGTGTGTGTTCCTCACTTTGCAAAGAAAATAATGACAGCAAATGACATATGGCTAATATTCCCCTAGCTGAACTGTACCCCAAGGAAGGCATTTAAGAGCTAGTGGGTGGAGGGCAGGGAGGTTTTAAATAGTCCACACACTGATGCTAGAAAAATTAGCAGCGAGCATGTGATTTCATAATGGTCGTGTGACAGTGCTGCTCCATTGTGTTCAGTTCATCAGAAATCTGAGCCTCCTGCCACCAGCTGTGCCCAACCGGACCCGCATGTCCTGGGTTCAGTTGGCAGAGAAAGCTGTGCTGTGTTGCAACTGCAGAGTGGGGGAGGGGAGGCGCCGGGGGTGGGGGGGCACCCAGGTGCAGCGCAGCCAGGGAGGCCTGAGCCAGAGGGGTCCTCCCAAGGCAGGTGGTAAGAGTCATCTGGTGTGGGTGCATTTGGGAGCCTATCCACACAGCCCTGAGAGAAGAGGGGGAGAAATCTGGGCCCCTATTCTGAAAAATTTCTGGAGTGGTATGTGGTCTATACCATTCCTTGAAGCTCTTTCAAATAATACTGAAGCCAGCCACATAGAGAGCAGAGTGGCCTATGGGTTAGAACTCAGCCTTTGCAGCTTCTGTCTGTGCAGCTCTGGGTCATTTACTTAACATTCCGGTACCTCAGTCACCTCGTTTGTAAAATTAGGATAACAACCTTATCTACTTCCAAGGATTAAATAAAATAATCCTTTTAAAGTGCTTAGCTTGGTGCCTGGCACATAGTCAGCACTCAACAATATTACCATTTGTGAAACTCTCATTTGTGGGATGTGCAACACTTTTTTATATATATATGGAGAAACTGAGGCTGTAAATCATAAGCTCACGTAAGAGCGCTTGGCCGAGAATAGAATTCGTATTTCCTGGCTTTCATGCTATTATGCTAACCACTAATCTAGGCTTCTTCTCTGCATCAAGCCCTTAACATTCCTATTCTTGATTAAAGCAAGGGGGGAGAGGAGGACTTAAGAAAACAATGGTAAGAAATAACCTCATAGAGATGAACTTAATCTATGGTAGCTCATTCTTGAAGCTAAACATATTTGAAATAAAAAAAGTCAATATGTTTTCAGTCAGTATCTCCCCACAGCTAAAATGATCAGGTTTTTAAAATATAAGTTTTATGTTGTTGGTAAAATTGGAAAGTTTGAGAAAAATAATTATTTTTTGGTAACTCTGTGGAGTCTTGTATGCTTCTGAAATGATCCACAGGCATTTAAACGGGCTCTGAGCCTTGGGCAGAATAAGGTAGAGAAATGTTTACAGTTCATAGTTGTGAACGCATGCTGGAGTATTTTGCCCTAAGCAAGACAGAAACTCCTGGGATAAGCAAAAAGCACATTTTCAAAGTGAAACAGACTGAAGGAAGTAGCAGAAATATTACATGGTAAGTTTGAAAACCGTTTATAAGGCTGGATTAAAAAGCATAGACAATGAGGAATCTTTATGCTTCTTCTATTAATAATGAGCTGTGTCTGCGTTCACAAATTAGTTTGCAAATTAATATTTGGAGTTGGCTAAACAACTGGTTATTAATTTTTTGAGAAGGAAAAAAAAGTCGAATTCGCCAGTTATTTGAATGATTTTGACACGCAATTCCCCAAACAAGCAAACAAAACAGTGCGTGTATATAGGCATAGTATAATTCAGCTCTCTCTAGGTTGTGAATTTCATTCTACAGATGGAATTCACTTCACTCCCGAAACAAATACTAAATAAGCGCTGCTCTGTGGCTCATATGCACCACACAGTCAGGCTGCTAATTTGGTTTGATGACCAGATACGGCCCAGATTTCTGGCAGGGACGGGGTGGAGGGGGCTTTCTTTTCACCAGATGACAACACTATTGTGGTGGGCAGAGCAGGAGGGGTTTTTTTTAATTCTTTGTTTTTTGGGTCTTTTGTTTTCCCCCATCACCAAGGAGCAAAGCCTTTTGGGCACATTAGCACGACTTTCAGCAAGTAATGCAAAATGGGAAATAATTGGGTTGAAGAGCTCTTGGGATATTAGCAGTGCTGCGGGCAGGAAAGCAGGCATTGGAAAATAAATGACAAATTAGTCTGCTTAATCTCTTTATTGTGAATCAGATGCCACGGCAGAGGTTCATAATACATTAATAAACACCAGTTAATGCAACTGAGATACTATTCCTCCAATTCGCAAGAGTGGTAAGAATTCTTTCCTAAGGGAGTAAGCATGTTTACTGAATGGTTTTCTCCCTCTGTAAGCAGGAATTTGTGGTATAAACCCAGGTAAATAATAACAGCCATTATATGTGTATAGTGCTGAAGTATTTATGGACAGTTTCATTCATAGCAACTCGTGTGAGCTTCCCTATGACATCCCCGGGAGGGACAGGGACAGGGTTCTCTCTTTCTCCATTTTACAGACAAGCCACCTGAGGGGTTAAATGACTTACCCAGTGTTGCTCAGTGTTGGTCAAAGAAAGATTTGGGTCTTGATTTTCTGTCTTCAGAACTTATTCTTGCTACCCCATTGTCCCACCTATATAGAATCAAAATCTATATATTAGTGTAACTCTGTATGATATACATTCTGATATCCTTTGAGCTGAGTTATGGTCCCTCATCCATTTTAATCAAATTCCATAATATTTCACATATAACTAAATTTCAAAATCTTACTAAGTTCCTGATATTACAGAGACTGCCCTTACCTGTCCCCTTAGTACTGATGACATAAAGGAGTCCCCTGACATTTTTACATATGGAAAGTGAGACACACGGACGGCACAGCTGAGCCAGTTAGCACCCAGAGGTATCATTAACCGAACTTGTCAAGGTTGTTACTCTAGGTGCTCTGACTTTTAGCTGATCATATCATGTGTTTCTCATACAGCAGCATCGAGTTGTGGAATTTCTACTTTAGCATCTCCAGAGCACGAGTCAGCCATCAAGGCTCATGGGATCTGTCAGTGACTGGGCTTCTTTACAGGGATCCTGCCCAGCTTTGGCCATGCCTCTGGTTCCCACCACACAACACGCAGACTGAACTGTTCAGCTGCCCACTCTTTCTTTGTCCCAGTTAACATGATGTTTTGTAATTATTTTAATACTTGTGAGGAGAGGGATATTTTTGTATACGGAGTCCCTTTTGTCCTCATTTATGTCTGCCTGGTCCTCATTGCTGTATGGTGTAGAAAACTGTCACTAAATTTATGCTTCTTGGTCAGTTGACCAGCGGGCTTTGGCTAACCACAGCCCCTCTGATTTGTTCACATAAGAGCACCTAGCCTGCTGTCAGTTAGGATATGGTCATCATAGTTCTGGGAAAGAGATGGTATCTGGCCAAGGTCATGGACAGGGAGGAGTAATTAAAAATAGGTACAAGGGATGCGAGCTATAGAAATTAGGCTTATATTTGAGCCAGAGTTATCAAAATATATTTTTAGCACTGATTGCTAACACAAGGAAATCCAGTCTTAAGTTCATGGTAAAGAATGCCCAAAGCAGCCGTCTCTGTCATTGTCTTATAGCATCTTGGAGGAGTGCTGTGTCTATGTAGTCAAAATGGTTGCTTTCTTTTGTTGCCTTGCTCATTATATAATCAGTTATACAAAGAGCTCTGAAGAAATTAGGGGTCATTGCCTCCCCCAAAATACATTAAGTAGAAAAAGTATCCATTCCGTGGTCATGCAAATGTGAACTTACTTTATAATTTGGTTTTTGCAAAGCACTTAAATATGTCCACTTAGTGCTGTCAGATCAAAGCAAATTTTTTCCTATTCTTCTCATGAACTTTAAAGAAATGTGTTAACAGCAGACAAGGGAAAATATCATGGATTTGGTTTCTTATATAATATCTCTCTTCAACATATATTTGAGTCTTCAACTTGATTGTTTCTTTCGGTGTCTTCTCTTGAGAGTGCAGCTTGGAGGCTTCCAGAGTAATTATGCCTCCTTCCTTTCTAAGGACAGCCTGGTCCTGTTTTCTCTAAATAACCTGTGATCATGTAATGGATAAACAGTATTACCTCTGTTTTAATGACCCCCTGATTTTACACTGGCCGGCAGTGTGCCAGAGTCAGCTCCTTGGCCTCTGGTTTTGTTCTACATTCCTCAGAACTACGACAAAAACTATTTACGTTTTGCTTGAATAGCTTAAACACCATTTTAGAAGACTTTAGATTGCTTTTGAACATATTTGAATGCATCTTTAGCCATCACTGGGCTTAAAATGGAAACCCTTTTTTCAGCTTATCTGTATTAAACACCTGTAAAAATCAATGGTACTGTATTTTTTTCTTATAATGCTCTGTTCCTTTAACTAATGCCAGAAATAATGCACAATTTATTCTGGCGTGTTCTTTTCCCTTTGCCTGATGTTCTCCGGCAGTAAAGTGGCATAGTGTATAAGAACTCACTTCTGCTGACTTAATAGTAAAATTGCCAGGTTGATGTGGAAATTCAACCAATTGGAGCCTAATCCTCAAGAAGAAATTTGCAGTCTCTCATACTGATTATCATCCGCCTTCTTCCTAATGAATATGCAGAAAGTTTATTTTTTGCAAGTGCACATCCTTACGTAACTGACCAATAGGCGAAGTTAGAGTTAACCAGTGATGTTTTTGAGCATTGTTATTTTTCCCTAAAATCAGAAGTCATTACATTTATATTGAAAATATTGAGTGGTTTGTATGAGCTTTATGCCAAACTAAGATTAGTGTGCTGCAGCCCATTACAAATGTAGAGGATTGACCACTTTTTATGAGTTAGAATAAAAAATATGATAATAATGTCTTCTCATCATCATAAAGAGAGATGATAACGACTAAATGAAATATTTATATTATCTCATTTTATTTGATAGGTTCCATCTTCTCCCATACCAAACACTTTCTCAAGAGCGACCATAGACTCCTGGTTAAAAAAGAAATCTTTGTAGAATTTAGGTTCTTCATATGTGCTGCTAAGAAATCCAGTAATTTAACACTTTACTCTCTTTAATTTTTGAAGTGTGTTTTGCCACTTAAAGGGGAGCCCAGCAGTTTAGTATGTTTTGATCAGGGCTGTGTGTAAAGATGGGTTGTATTTTCATTTCTATGTGCATATCCTGTTTGCTCCCAAGTATTACTTTTTGGAAAGTGGGGCACCTAATTCATAAGCAAAAATGTATGTGTGTGTGTGTGTATGTTACACACGTGTTATTTGTGCTGTCACTGACCCACATGTTCTGTATATCATTTATCTCTTCATGAACCATATCATAAGGCTCTCCCCCCTCACGCACTNAAGCGAAAGTCGGACGCTTAACCGACTAAGCCACCCAGGCGCCCCTCTTATAGACTTATTCTTATAGACTATCTACGTTCTTCCCAGCTGGACCCTTTTCAGACTTTTACATTTTCTTCGAGACTTACTACACAGACACACTGACATATATGTCACCGCCGAGTCATGTAGCAATCGCGTTCTGACATGCATGCTCTGAACACCCTGTCCGGTGGGTGCCTCGGCCCCCTCCCCCGCTGCTGCTCCGTCGGTGCGGCCACCACTCCTCCAGAGATTCTGAGTTCTCAGGAACCGTTTTCAGGCACGTGACTGTGTCACAGTGTTGTCACGTGAACTGAGCTGTCCCCGTCTTTTCCTCCATGCCTTCTTCCTCCTCCTCGGCACTCATCTTACTGACCTGGGAGAAAAGGAAAGGAAAGATCTGAGGCTGCCCGATTTGTGCTGACGTGGTGAGGGGAGGAGCTGTGTGGAAGGCGGTGGGGGCGAGCCCAGTGCCTGACGTCTCAACAGTGCGTCCGTGGGGCCACTCACTCCATGTCCCTTCACTCTGCCTCGTGCTGGCTCCCCCAGGGCTCTTGTCTGCCTTCAGTGCGTGAGAGGGGCGTTGGTCCCTTGGGCTCTTGCCCTCCACACCTTGTGAGATCTGCTGACGAAGACCCTGTTTTTCGTCCATTGCTGGTTTGGGTGCTTGGCGTTAGGGCTTGCTTACCGCCCAAAGAAACATTTCCGAGGAATTGTAGCGTTTCTGGAGTAGAAACAATGCCCTATTTTCTGAACACATTGATTTGCTTTAAATATTTCTTAAATTTCCAGAAAACATTTTGGATTCAGCACAAAAAGTGTTGCTATGGCCCAGTTTTCCTGGAATCCCTAATCCGCAAGACTTCAAAGGATAGCGATGGAACTCCTCAGACTACTCCTGGGGGGCTAGGTTTTGTCCCCAGTTCATTTAATCCTGTTTTTAATGATGATGACCAGAGGTCTTTTTGGCTTTCTTTTATTCTTACAAAGCATCAGACCTTTATTCTCTTCTGATATCACATTAAAATTTAAGAACAGCAAAACACCAAACAGCCTTGTGTCGTGGCAAAGAGTAGAATTTTAAGAGTCAGAGTTAGTTCAGGGCCCTGGTGCAATTAATTACCCTTTCTAAGCCTTCCTGACTTATCATTAACATTTAGAAAGAGACAGAGTTGGGAAAATTGTAACCACCTTGCAGGGCTGCTGGGAGAACTTAAAAAGGTAATACAGAAATTTAGCACAACACCTGGTGTGTAAACATGTAGACCGTGGGAGTACAAACCAGCTGAGTACCTGGCATCTACCAGCCGGTTATCTTCCCTTTCTCTCTTTTTTTTTTTTTAATTTTTTTTAATGTTTTATTTATTTCTAGGAGAGAGAGAGAGACAGTGTGAGCAGGGGAGGGTCAGAGAGAGAGGGAGTGACAGACCGAAACAGGCTCCAGGCTCTGAGCTGGCAGTCAGCACAGAGCCCGATGCGGGGCTCGAACCCACCAACCGTGAGATCACGGCCTAAGCGAAAGTCGGATGCTTAACCGACTAAGCCACCCAGGCGCCCTTCCCTTTCTCTTTTTTTAATTGTTTTCCTTCTTTCATTCCCGGTTCGGAAAAAAAAAAATAGAAAAAAAAAGATCTGTTGACAGGATTCTACAAAATGAAGTCTGGTGCTATGCATAGTGATGTTATGGAGTGAGGCATGGTTTGGTTGTGGCCAGGGTCGAGAACAAATAATATTACCATCAGGGAAATATAAATCAAAGCCACACTGAGATACCACCTCACACGGGTCAGCATGGCTAAAATGAACAAATCAGGAAATGATAGGTGCCGCAAGGATGTGGAGAAACGGGCACCCTCTTGCACAGTTGGGATGCAAACTGGTGCGGCCTCTCTGGAAGACGGTGTGGAGGTTCCTCAAAAAATTAACAATAGAACTCCCCTGTGATCCTGCAATAGCACTGCTAGGAATTTACTCGAGGGATAGAGGAGTGCTGATGCATAGGGGCACATGTACCCCAATGTTTCTAGCAGCGCTTTCAACAATAGCCAAATCATGGAAAGAGGCTAAATGTCCATCAACTGACGAATGGATCAAGAAGAGTCCATGGTATGTATACCATGGAATACTACTTGGCAATGAGAAAGAATGAAATCCTGCCATTTGCAGCAACGTGGATGCAAGTGGAAGGTATTATGCTAAGTGAAATAAGTCAGTCAGAGAAAAACAGATAATCATATGTTTTCACTCATATGTGCATCTTGAGGAACTTAACAGAAGTCCACGGGGGAAGGGGAGGGGAAAAATAGTTACAAACAGAGGGAGGGAGGCAAATCATAAGAGACTCTTAAATACAGAGAACAAATTAAGGGTGGATGGTGGGGGGAGAGGGGAAATGGGTGATGGGCACTGAGGAGGGCACTTGTTGGGATGAGCACTGGGTGTTGAATGTAAGCCAATTTGACAATAAATTGTATTTTTTAAAAAAGAGAGGATAAATAATATTATAAGTACACTGTTACACTCGATTGTTACCAAACCCCATGTTTAGTCTCCAACTTGCTAATTTTAGATTCACTGATGATCTCTCATCAAGGCTTATCCAAGTTTCTGGTTCAGGCGAGACTTGTTTTCAGCCAAGTCGTTTTACATGTACTTTGTCTCGTCCTATTAAGTGCCTGAAGCCCAGATGTTGTGGAACCTCACGTTACCTACGATCTGTTCTTTAGCTTCAGGGTAAGAATCACACCCCAACATCAGGGATTCTAAGTTTTCTGGTCAACAAGGATCCAAAAACTCCTGGAACATACATGAATGTTTCTCTAAATGGCCCCTGAAAGACCCCTGAAAGGAGTCTCATTTCAATCAATTCTAGGAAAAATTGGGAGGGAGGTTGGTGAGTACATGTCTAAGATTTCATTCAACACTGTGACCTTTTCATTACAATCTATGAATGTGCCAAACACTTCAGGACCCCCTGCCAAGCTATGAATTTAGTAAATTTCATTTGTTGCTACCCTCCTCACATACTAGGTTCATGACTATCCTGGGATTAGTATTACCGTGGCGTCTCAAAAGCAATCAGCAATGGTTAGCTATTCTTACTACTTAATAATTGTTACCACTTCTTTTTTTTTCGAAGTTTATTTATTTATTTTGAGAGAGAGAGAGAGAGAGAAGGAGCAGGGGAGGCGCAGAGAGAGACGGAGAGAGCAAGAATCACAAGCAGGCTCTGCACTGTCAATGCAGAGCCCGACGCAGGCCTTGAACTCAAACCGTGAGATCATGACCTGGGCCAAAATGAAGAGTCAGACACTTAACCCACTGAGCAACCCAGCACAACCCATGGGTTACCTAGGAAACCCATGATCCAGGTTTCCTAGGTAACCATTCTCATCTTGATTTTCTCTCCCCCATCCACCCTCTTTAAATTTTATCATCACGTTTCCTCATATATTTTTTAATTTTTCATAAATTTTAAGAAAACATTTGGATTCACAGGGGTGAAGAGTTTTACAGAGAATCTCGATATTTTCCTGCACAACTGAGCCTTGCCTCCTTCCTGTCAACTTTCTGTGCCCAAGTTTTCCCCAGCCCACATCACTGAAATGAGACACACGTGTTCCAAAAGAAAAAAATACCATGCCCCATCCATTTAATGTTCTCCACACTACATTTAAAAATATTGTATCCAATTTAAACTAAAAACAAACAAGCAACAGTTCACCCATTTCTCCCCCACCTCACATCCCCTGTGACCACCAATCTGTTCTCTGTATCTAAGTTTGTGTTTTGGTGTGTGTGTGTGTGTGTGTGTGTGTGTGTGTGTTTTAAGACTTCACATATAAGAGAGATCATCTGGTATTTGTCTTTCTCTGTCCTGATTTATTTCACTTTGCATTATGCCCTGGAGGTCCATCCATGTTGTTGTAAGTGGTAAGATTCCATTGTATTTTTTTTTTATTGCTGCCTTTTTTTATTCTATTGTATATACTGTAAATATTATATTCTCATCCATCTCTGAACATCTAGGTTATTTCTATATCTTGGCTATTGTGAATAATGTTGCAATGAACATGGATATATTTTTCAAGCTAGTGTTTCCATTTTCTTTGGGTAAATGCCCAGAAGTGGAATTGCTGGATCACATGGTGGTTCTATTTTTAAGTTTTTGAAGAACTTCCATACTGTTTTCCATTGACTGCACCAATTTTATATTCTCATTAACAGTGCATGAGGGTTTCCCTTTTCTCCACATACTCACCGACTCTTACTTTTTATCTTTTTTATACTAGCCATTTCAACAGGAGTGAGGTGATAGCTCCTTGAGGTTTTGATGTGCATTTCTTTGATGATTAGTGATGTTGAGGATTTTTTTTAAGTGTACCTGTTTACCATCTATATATTTTCTTTGGAAAAAAATGTCTATACACAGCATTTGCCTATTTAAAAATCAGATCGTTCATTTTCTTGCTGTCGAGTTGTAGGAGTACTTTGTATATTTTGGATACTAGCTCCTTATCAGGCATGTAATTTGCAGTTATTTTCTCCATTCCATAGGTTGTCTTTTCATGTTACTGATGGTTTCCTTTGCTGTGCAGAAGTTTTTAGGTGGCTGTAGTGCCACTTGCTTATTTTTGCTTTTGCTGTTTTTGCTTTTGGTGTCAGATTTAATATGTCATCATACCACTTATGGCTTCCTCGGAGAGTTTTATGGTTTCAGGTCTTGAGTCCAAGTCTTTAATCCATTTTGAGTTAATTTTTACGTATGGCGTGAGACAGTGGTCCACTTTCATTCTTTTGCATGTAGCTGTCCAATTTTCTGAACCCCATTTGTTGAGAAGATTATCCTTTCCCCTTGTTACTCTCAGCCCCTTTGTTTACATTAACTGACCATATATGTGTGGGCTCTCTATTCTCTTCCATTGATCTATGTGTCTGTTTTAATTTTTAGTTTAAAAGTACGAAACTTTTAAAATTATGGCTTTATAATGTACTTTGAAATCAGGGAACATGTTGCCTTTGGCTTTGTTTTTCTTTCTCAAGATTGTTTTTGGCTATTTGGGGTCTTTTGTGGTCCCATGTAAAACCTTAGGATTATTAGTTCTAGTTCTGTGAAAAATGCTGTTGGTATTTTGATAGGGATTGCACTGAATCCGTAGATGGCTTAAGGTAGGTAGTATGGGCGTTTTAACGATATTAATTGTCCCAATCCATAAGCATGGAATATCATTGCATTTATTTGTGTCTTTTTCAATTTATTTTATATTTTGTAAGTATTTATGATAAAAAAATGCTATGTTGAATAATGGAAACAATTTATGATGGGAAATCCAGTTTGCAAACTAAACTTAGTATTTCTAAAAGCAAGGTGTTTTATGTTTCCCAGTGACTCCCAAGGATCACTGTACTATGACTACAAGATTTGAACCATATCCCAAGAAAAACATTTGAAGAGTTTTGAACCCTAACACAATGGCAATGACACATTTCTCATAGTAAATTATGAGATGCCCAGTGGAGACCCCCTCCCCCTACTGTGAGGAATAAGCTCACTGCCCCCAATTAAAGGAGGACACGGAGACTCAGAGCACAGTGAAGCGAGGCTTTAATCAATGTTCTTGCAAGAGCGGGAGTCTGATGGACAGGCGCACTGCAGGCCGTACAGCAGACAATTTATCTCCTAGCGTGAAGTCCCTCCCCTGATTCCTCATTGGCTGAGTACTACAGAGGTTACAGCCTTCTCCGGAAGTCGCCTCTGCCCGTGTAAGGCCAAAAAGTAGTCTGATTGGAACCAATGCGCATTCTTTGAGGTGACGCAGAGACTTCAGTTTTTTGGCGCGTGCTCCTTACAAAGCCCGCGAAATAAAAGCCCACGAACTGGCGAGGGAAAGAACAGAAAGTGAAGTGTGTAAGGGTTTGGGACTCCATTGTGCGGAGGGGAGGCGTTCGTACGTATTTCCAATAGGTTGTAAGCCTATTGTTAACTAGACAGCACAGCTTTTATTTGGTATTTCTGAAAATGAATCATGTCACTTCTCACACCTACCTTTGCCCACAAAACAGTACCGTCAGGCAGTGGAAAAATAGGACTAGAATTTTGGTAACTTCCAACTTGTTCTCTAAACCAGCGGCTCGTCTGCTAATATGCATGTCAAACCATGACTCAAGGCTGCCGTGAACTTGATTGTTAATTGTCAGTTACTGATTGTAGCTACCTCCATGCTGCCTTAAAGCTGAAGAAGTACAGAAATACAGAACTGGTTCCTTAATCAAGAATGTGGAATTGCCAGGTTATCACATACGAGGGGAAGCTGCAGATGAGCTATGGAGCCCTGGACTCACAGATAGGATTCCTTTACAAGCCCACAGGTGCCCATTATGCATTCTCTCTCTACCATAGTGAGGTAAAGGCAATAACATCATTTGATGATGGGTTTATTCTCTCCAAATTTCAAGATTGAAATAGAAAGACGACACCCGAATGTAATTCCCAGGGCAGGCAAGTGCTGTCCAGCCCTCACAAGATGCACAAAAGCCAGGGAAGCTCCAAAAGAAGTCTATTAGGGGATTTGTTTCGTGGAGCTCAGTATTTCTTCCATTCCAGTCGTACCCGATACTTAATTTAACTCCACGAGTAATATAATACACTGGGGCAGGACTAGAGCGAGGTGAATGGTATTGCCGCCTGCACATTATGCCTGACCTTGCAGCTGAGTATTAATTTGAAGTAGTGGAATTAAAATTTTCTATTCTTTTGCATTGTCATGCCTCACGTTGATAAGCACAAAGAAATGTAAATAAAAAAGACCTATTTCAAAACCTTCCTACAACCTTTTTGTTTTATGACAAAAGACAGTTAATTAACATACTAGCAGTAAGCAGCCTTCCCAAACTCATGCTAATTATGTATTCTGTTGACCGTGACTCTAGTCATAAGGTAATTGGCTTGCAGCAACATGACATTTCAAATCATCTCTTGAAATTACATCAAAAAGCCAGCCTGTTTTGTTTTGATAGGGGAACAATCAATTTGATAAGTGGTAACACAGCTCATTGTTTCACATTAATTAGACTAATTGCTGCATGTTAGCCTCTGAAATAGACAGAACTTGGAGAAGACAAAGGCTGCGGCCTTTAGCATGCAGCTCGTGTGACTGTTCCACTTGCCTGCACAGACCGTAGGCAGAAAACAGAGCTGTTATAGGAGGCAGCCTTGCGGGAGGCTGGGTGTTAACAGTAGTTTGATGTGTTATGCTTAATACACTGGCTTTCAATTATAGCATCCAGGTTCCAAGTCTCTCAGAGGGAAGAAAGGACGACTCGAAAGAACTGTTTGCCAGCTAACCAGGTTTGGGTTTGAGGGAGTTAGAACAGCCTTCAAGTTCCACCCTCTCCTTCAAAACCCATACACTTTTATGTCCCTGCCAGGGAGGCCCTACTTATATCCCTTTGTAGTACTCTGGGCATAAATGCCTTAAAAAACAGACTGAAACAAAACAAAATACCAAAAGGACCAAAACAAAAGTTCCTTTCTTCCCCCAGTTGCAGAACAGTGTCTGAACCCACAGAGATTTGGGAAACTGTCATGTGTGGAAACCTAACGCTTGCGCTCTGCAGACCCTTTCAGTTTGACAGACTGTATCTTCATTTATTCTCGAGACCACCAATTTGGTCCAATTGGAGAGTGTGATCTTTATGACAAGAGCACATGTCGATCTCCGTTGGCAAGGAAGAGAATTTCTCTTGTGACCGGCGCGGACTTCTGATGTTCACATAGGTTGAGATCACGTTACTGGGCATCTGATGTAATGGAACAGGGCGCCTTCCCAAGTAAAAGGCATCCAGGGCTTAAAAAAACCCAGATGCACTGCCTCTGTCACTCAGACGCTGTCTAGTTATCATCACACAACTTCGGATTGCTGCTAGCTGACCTAACAAACGTGCAGATGGGCAGTTGTGTGTATACCTATTCGCGTATACATGTGAAGCGGAAATTAGCCTAAATTAGGAAATTAGCTTATTTGATTCTGCGGTTGCAAATCCCCAAATTCATTGTGGTTAGATGGTAAATTATCTCGTTGGCTTTGGGCTGCGTTTGACCTAAGAGACAAAGTCTCAGACAACAACAGACTCTGCTAATTGCCAGAGCAGCTCAATTCAAAGAATGGTTTTCACACGTCGGTGGTGTGGAAAGGACTTTGGGTTTTTCACTAGTTTCTTCAGCTTTACCGAGAGTGGTGTGGTCTTTGAACAGGAAGGACAGCAGTATATAAACATAACAGTTTTTTCATAAGATACACAGCTGCATTACACATCCCAGAATTGTAAGTATGACGTTCCTCCGTTTGTAAATGCTTGTGGGCTTTCACTGAAATTACAGAGGGAACTGTGACAGTGAAATTTGGACCTGGCTTGGGAAATGAATTTGAAGCATTTAAACGAGATTGATTTGCTTCTGTGTATGAAGGCGTCTTGGGCGGGGAAGGTGGGGGTGTGCGGACATTCGCACCAAAGGAGAGCATTTCATTTCTTCTTTTTACCATTCCCTCGCAGGAATGAGCCTTTTGCAGGAACTTCAAAGCACAAATTTGTGCGGCAGGTTTAATTTGGTCATTTAAAAAAAAAAAAAAAAAGAATGTGGTGTAGCAGAGGCAAGCAATTAAATGATTGCTCCTACAAGTTAATAAATCTTCAACAGCCCTTTAAAAAGGTACAAGGATTTGTGATTTAAGTGTGCTAATGTGCTGTTTTCCCTGTAAAATCCCAGGGTTTATTCAGAAGGTAAATGATGGGGGGAAAAAAAGTACCAAGATTGAAACCCCTTAACATTCAGCTTAAGTGCTGGTTCCACTTGCTTGAGCACAAGTTGGAAGCAGCTTTGTTAGGATTCCAGCCGGCACCCTCACTGTCACTGCTGGTTCTTGTATAGTCAAGCCCCACTTCGTGCAGAGCAAATCTTTGCTCAGTTAAGCGAGCGTCAGTCACGGGTAAGCTTGGCTGCCAGCCCAGGGTTGTTAGGCTTTTCCATGCTACACCTGAATGAGATATTGACGGGACATTGCTACCCAAACAGAGTTGAGAAACTGGATAAAAAAAATAAATTAATTAAATTGTCATGGGGCTGACAGAATAATTTTGAAAATGCAACTTACACTTCCAGTGTACAAGCAGAATAAGGAAGCCGCCGCTTGGTACCAGGTGGTGTATCTTTGGGTTGGGGGGATTTTTTTCCCTTGTTTTCCGCCTCACAACTGCAGGGATTTGGAATGCAGGGAGGGGGGTGAGGGAAGAGGTGCTGACAGATTATAACCCTGCGTAGAACCTTTTAGCCAGTTCATTCTAACAGGCCTATTATTATCTGCTTAACAAAAGCTTCCCAAAACAAAAACTGTGGAATACTGTTAGGAGGCTTTGGGGTGAGGAGAACACTCTGACAGTAGGTAATTTCTGCTGAGGAGAAAAATAAGGATCAGGGAAAATCAGGGACGGAGTGGGAAAACGACTTAATGTAGGAATCGTTCTTAAATAGGAATGGCTGGCAGAGCTATTAACTAGAGAGTTTTCGGAGCCACAACGGGGGTTGTGTGAGGGCCGGGGAGACCAAAGGACAGAGGCTAAAGGCACCATCAAAGCCACCCCCTCAAAAATGTAAGAGGAATAACCTATTCATATAGGCTATCCAAACACACACACACACACACACACACACACACACACACACCTCCAAGGAGTTTTAGTAAATGTTTAGATTCTTTGTTTTTTACTATTGAATGAATGGTGTGTTGCGATCATGGAAGTGCTTACTCTCATCCAGAAAAGTGGAAAAACTGAATTTCATCCATGACAATAGAGGATTCGGGTGATTTGGCAAACTGATAGAGGAGGGAGGGCGTGGGGGAGGGGAGAGCCCTCTGATGAACTCAAATGCTCCGGCAAGGCTTTGTCTCAAAAAAACTATGAATTGGAGGTTTGCTGGAAGACATCAGACATTACTATAGGTTCTGAAGATTTAATAACTTCTTTTAAAATAGATTCAGTACTCCCGTAGCAGGCATGTGCTTTTTGAATGCATAATTTCTCATGGAAATTATGTAATTTCTCCCCCTAGCTGTGTCTGTATTGAAAAACGACAATTCTGAGAGTGCTGGCATTTTGCTCCCTCCACATCCAACTCACATCCCCACTAGAGGTAGGTGCTGTGGGACTCTGTGGGGCGGCGTGACCCGCATGGGGAGTGGTGGCTCTTCTTCCTCCAGTCTCTCAACTCAGGCTCTAAGCACAAAGCGTCTTAACTGACTTCCTGGACCCTGGACTTTGGTGGCTCAGCCAAAGCCAGTCCCATAGCAAGGAAATCAAAGCCCCCATTTGCAAGTCCCTGGTGAGCGCTGGCTGTTAGACAGCGTGGCTCAAGGCTCCGAGGGAGTATCTTCAACACATATCCACAACATCACCTTCTCCTTCTGCAGGTTAGTCTCTTCACTTTGGTTTCATAATCTTCTAGTGGAAGATTATGAAACCATAATAGGTTTCATAACTATTTCATAATAGGAACCTATTACATAATAGGTTCCTACCTATTTCACCATAGGTAGGAACACCTACTTCATACGATTGCTGAGAAAAATCGGTGAAAGTAAAGCTCCCAGCCTGGTGCTTAGCACGGATTCAGTGCTTCCTACTAGCCAGGCCTTTTGAGAAATGGGGGTTATTTATCTGTAGTATTAAAGAATAGGTGTAAAACATTAGAAATTGTCTTCCAATGTAAGTGGGGCCAGATTCATGAATGTGCAAGCTGTGTAGCCACATAGGGCCCAGTGCTCTGAAGAACCCTACTCTGGGTTGAATGTTCCGCTGGCCCAATCTGGAAAATCTGAATACTTTAGAAACAAGGAACTCCGGGTTTTCATTTTGCATGGGACCCCATGCTGTGTCGCTGCTCCTAAATATCGTTATTTTATTTTGGCCACGAGTTTTATTCCTTTTCCAGCTCCAAGTTTCATTGACTATTTTAAACTTGCTTTTGGCATTAACAGGCATAAACTAACCACTCAGTTCATTCTTTGTTGTTGTTGTTGTTTTTGTTTACTTTCTTTGGCTGCTGCTTACCTCCCATTCATGCCTAGTGTGCTCCAATTACCCATCAGTCCCCGCGCTTACCTTGCCCCAAGCCCCATTCCCTTGAGAACAGGTACTCTGCTTGCTATTCCATTGTATGTCCAGTGCCCTTCCTCTTTCTCTCTGATAAGCCTTAGCTTCATTTCTCCACTTTTCACGCAGAAAGCTTTCCTGGGCAGTGTCCTCAGGCCCTCACACCATCTTGGGGCCCGCTCTCCTAACGCTTTCCTGGTTCATGCTTTGGACAGGAAGCCCTGTCAAGGGAAGAGACTTACTCTTTTTCAAACCTGCCTTCCCACCATTCTGACTCGCAGTTGGTGTTCAGTTTGTTGACTCAGCAAGTGAACAAATGAACTAATCACCAAAGCTTCTGAGAGGGCGACTGACTCGTCTCACCTTTAAAAAAAAATTGTTATGGCTCTCCACTGGTAAAGCATTTTTGAGTGATGAATGCCCCAAATACATGCAATAGGGACCCAATTCAGGACTGCCTCTGGTGTAGAAACCATCTCCTAAATATCAAGAATTGGTGGCAAATGAAATGAGTATCACTGTATAGCACCCGATCAGTTCAATGAAATGCTTTCTGTAATTCCTGTTCTATTTGCTAATATACTAAGACCTTTAAACTCTTATTCCAAGGCCTTAAAGCATGTTTCTTTAGCACAAGGGTTTGGGAACCTTTAACACGTAGGCCCTCAAGACAAAGGGGAACCCACATTGGGATGGGTTCGATGGCGAGCAGAGATAGGAGTCAGTAAATCCCATTGAACTCAAATGCTAAATTTTATGAGCATCTGCAGTTTTCTGAGGAGAAAGTCTTTGGCTTTCATCAGATCCTCAAAGGACCCTCTGGCCCGAAAGTAATTAAAGACCCCTGCTTTGGTATTTCAATTTGAGAAAATGATGTTTCTTTCTTATTAAAATAGAATACTGTCTATAATGACTTCCCATGATTAAAGAGATGCTTTCCTGACTTTTAACAACCCTCTCACACATAGACCCACCCCAGATGGTCAACTGTGATTTCGAAAAGGTATTTCTTCAATGGTCTCAAGTTGGTGGAAATAGTTGCACTTGCTCTTCGAGGTTGTCTGCATTGCTTTTCTCCTTTTCTCTCCACGTTCCTCTGGCTTTTGCAAACTCTTCAGTATTTAGCGGTACATCATCTAAGGGGGGTTGAGAAAGCATGGATGCCGTTGGCTACTTGGTGGCGGGTTCCTTTTGTTATTCTGGCTTGTTTTTAGAATTCGTATCATCGATGTGCTTGGGCCACTGGTGACAAGATGTTAATGGTTTCCTGACTGGGCAGACCAGTTGTGTTGAGAGGTGTTAAGTTTTCGGTAAATTCATCTGTTTTATTCGTTCAAGTTTACCTGCGATGTTAGCCCGTTCAGCCCAAACTGAATTTGTGGTTTGTTTTTTCCCCCACCTTTAGCAATCTTTGTTTCTTTGCTGTTTTCATGGTACTTCATTTGAAAAGTACTGAGCTTTCTCCTTCCCTCTCCCCAATTAGGATATTTTTTACCTATAAATAAACAAAGGCTTGGGAGGTCCTGCTTCCTCAAGAACATTGCGCGGCCCTAGGGCTACATAAGTGATAATCCCAAGTTGCTAAAAATGAAATATCTGCAGTTATCATTACAGATAAATTCACCCAGTTTAATAGAAGGCTCTGGCATGTTTCTGCCTTGCTCCTCGTTGTCCGTGTTTGTATTGAAGATGTGAGCTGTGGCAGAGGCAGGCAGAAGCAAGAGCTTCGCCTCTGGATAGAGATGTTGCAGACTTTTTATTGATGTAAAAACCTCAGTGTGATACTGTCTCCCAACCCAAATGTTCTTGGCTCTTTTTGTAATTACGCATCCACCATTTCCTCTCCTCAGAATTCTTTTTTGTCCTTCTGCAGTCTGAATTGAGAAATCCTTCATAACTTCTGTGGACTTTTCTTCAGTTTACTTGTATATGGATTCCCCGTGCCTCCCTTGGTGAATTGGAAGCTCCTGGAAGACAGGCCCTTCTTTGCACTGCCTATAAGTCCCAGTGTGATGCCAGCCCCACTGTTGATGCTTCTGAATCCTCACTGATTCAGTGATTATGATGACCTCCTTTTATCCTGAGTAATCAAATCGGCCGTTTAAGCTGTGGTTCTGCGGGCTTTGGGGCTTTGGCCGTGTCTTTGGATTAAGCTTGTTTGGGGTCGATTCTTTCCTGAAATACTTTCTAAGCATGGCAGAAACAGCAAGACAGAGTCACTGTGTAATGGGTGGAAATGCTAGGCCAAATTCTTCTAGGCCTGAATGTGAAATGTTGAGGGTGGAAAAATCAGTTTTGTGTTTCTCAAAATTACTCAGGAGAATACCTTTTTTGGCCATTGTCAGGTTTTTGAAAAGGAATGGGTATTGCAGTGCTATAGTTTAAATAAGACAAAGTAACATGTACTGAGTGATCTCTCAGGGAACAGCATACAGAAGAGCTTATAATCCTCTTAGACTAAAAGCATGTAGTGGTTAAGAATATTAACCATTTAGGGCTGGAGAAGGTATTGGAAATTATATAGCCAAGCCTCCTCATTCTGTCAGTGAGGAGATTGAGTCTTCTGCTAATTTAGATACTTTATTCAGAACATATAAGTAATATTATTAATAGCAATTAATATGAGCCAGGCATTTGTTTAAGTGCTTTGTGAATATTAATTCATTACCTCATAACACCTTCATGGTAGGTTTATGTTTATATTTCCTTTACAAATGAGGAAACTGAGGTGCAAAGAGGTTAGGCACTCACCCAAGATCCGGTGTTTCTGTCTGTCTCTAGAACCTGTGCATTTTTCTCTATCCCCACTCTCCCGACCTTGGCCCGAGCTACCATCACCTCCTACCTAGACTTCTTACAGAGGCCTTCTCACCAGTCATCCTGCATCTCGAAGACTCTGCCCTGGCGGACTTCACAGTCTATCTAAAACTCCGGTCTGTGCATGGCACTGCCCTGCTGTTAGTGGCCACACATTGCTTATAGGACCTGCAGGAGGCAGCCCTTCCTGGCATTCCAGAGGCTTCTCTCATGCTCACTCCCACGCCTGTGGTACTGCAGCACTGCCCCTCTACTCCCTCACATTTTAGAACCTTTGCAGGTGCCATATCATATATCCATTCATCATGGATTTACTTCTACCCACCATTGAGATCCTAACTCAGAAGTCCCCACCTCAGGAAAACCTTCTCTGACTCCGTAGCTAAGCTGGAAGCTACTATTGCAAATCTTTGAGTCCTCATGTGACTTAACCATGTGTTCCTAGAGCAAATGCAATGGTTTCCCCCATATCCATGGAGAATACGGTACTTTCCAAGACCCCCATTGGGTTCCTGAAGCCACAGATAGTTCCAAACTCTATCAATACTGGTTTTTTCTATACAGACATACCTATGGTAAGGTTTGATTTATAAAGTAGGCACTGTAAGAAGTTAATAGCAATAACTAGTAGTGAAATAGAACAACTGTAATAATAACTGTTATAAAGAACATATGAATGGGGTCTCTCTCTCTCTCTTTCAAACTATCTTATTGTACTACACTCAGCCACCCTTCTTGTGATGATGGGAGATGATAAAATGCCTACCTGATGAGATTAATGAGGTGAACAACATAGACGTTGTGACATGATGTTAGGCTACTGTTGACAGTACGTCAGAAGAAGGGTCATCTCCCTCCAGACTGCAGTTGGCCATGGGTAACTGAAATTGCAGGAAACCAGACCAAGGATAAGGCGGGGTCCCCCACACTGTACCAAGTGCATACCTGACGATCAGCATTAGTTGAAGGAAGGACAGAGAGGAGGAAGAAAGCCCTCAGGTGCTAGGAATAATTCGTTTTTGATTCTAAAGAATCAGGGCTTAGAGTTTCAGTATCTAATTTGGACCCGCACTGTACTGCTCACTTATTGGGAAAATGCATAATATAGGAACAAGGGTAAAAGAAGAGTCAAGACTGATACTGAGAAGAATTCCAAGTAATTTCTATGGATCTTCTGCCCTGAAGGATAAGGACCACAGCTCCCCACCTCTGAAGTATAGGCTCTGCACAGTGACTTCTTCGTCAAAAGTACAATGTGAAAAGAGGGGTGGGAAAGAGTAACTTCACAGTGGATCTCTGCCAGGTGGATCAAGGTCAGGTTATCAACAGCGATAAGCCATGTTCATGGTATGTACCTTTGATATGATGTGGTGAAAACAATACTTTACCTCTATGGTCTTTCACCCCCAAACCCATGACCCCAGTCTAATCATGAGAGAAACAGCAAACAAATCTTGGCCAGTACTCCTCAAAACTGTCAAGGTCATAAAAATCAATGAAAGTCTAAGGAACTGTTATAATCAAGAGGAACCTAGAAAGACACAATAGCTAAATGTAATGTGGTGTCTTGGATAGGATCCTGGAACAGAAAACTAATAGGTAAAGATTAAGGAAATATGAATAAAGTATGGAGTTTTGTTAATAATAATGTGTCAGGGTACCTGGGTGGCTCAGTCAGTTAAACATCTGACTGTTGATTTCAGCTCAGGTCATGATCTCCCCATTCTGATATCTAGTCCCACAACAGGATCTACTCTGACAGCTTGCTCTCTCTCTCTCTCTCAAACAAAAATAAAGTTTAAAAAACAATGTGTTAAGATTGGTTCATTAGTTGTGATAAATGCAATCCACTAATGTAAGATGTTACCAGTAGGAAACACTGGACAGTAGACATATGGATGGGGACTCTTTTACTATCTTCACAACTTCTCTGCAAATTTAAAACTATTTTAGGGATGCCTGGATGGTTCAGTCGGTTAAGCATCTGACTTCGGCTCAGGTCATAATCTCATGGTTCATTGGTTCGAGCCCCACGTCGGGCTCTGTGCTGACAGCTAGCTCAGAGCCTGGAGCCTGTTTCAGATTCTGTACCTCCCTCTCTCTCTGACCCTCCCCTGTTCACTCTGTCTCTCTGTCTGTCTGTCTCTCTCTCTCTCTCAGAAATAAATAAAAAACATTAAAAAAATTTTTAAATATGTGTTTAATGTATCACATAGTCTGAGGATTTATTTTAATGAAAAAGCAGAATGTGATTAAAGAAAAGAACTGTTAATTTATTTTTCCAAAGAGTCTGTTGGTTTATGGTTTAGTCCTTTAGGGCATATCACCTTATCCTCCAGGGCAATCCTCACATTTTTGAGAAGTAAGCAGGCCTTGTCAAGGGAGGCAAGAATCAAAGCTTCTTTTGTGGAACAGAAGTTCACTGAACCCAAGGTCTTTTTTTTGTACCACTCCATTCATTTTTTCTTTCAATATTTTAGTGATTTTTTTTTAATGAAAAAAAAAATATCTTCACTTTTGGCTCCTTGAGCTGTATTTACTTGTCAGCTAGTTAAGGATGGAGGGAAGGAAGCCGGCTTTTCCTGAGTCTTTTCCTTTCTGGAAGAAGAAGGCTAGAGATTACCCAGATCTGTGGTGCCTAAAGACCCAGCCCATGCAATCTGGTGAAGTTATTTCTCAGTGAAATGCTGTCCCTTTCATTCATACACCTTGAACTTTCCTTTGGTAAAACTTCCAAGTGTGCCGAGCAAAACCTTGCTTTTCTTATTTCTACTCTGTGAACCCTTTTCTCTACACTCTGGAGTAATAACTCCAATAACTCTCTCCCAGAGGAGGTTACTCTCTAGGAAAGGGGCTTAATCAGTGGGGGAAAAAAGGAAATATTGGCCTGTTAGTAAATGTCAGCTCAAACAAACACATCTCCTAAGAGATTTCCAAATGGATGCATCTTCATTTCTCGACATGGTAATGAGATTCTTTTACCCCTTTCCGTAACCTGTGATTTTCCCATAGGAATGTATTAGAATATGGGGGTTGGTGGACCTGGAGGGCTGTATCTCCCATAAAGTATCTTTCAGAACAGACGTCTACTGTTCCAGAATATAGTGGTTGCCTACGGAAGCAGGGAAAGTGTTTGGTCCCTGATTCTCCCCAAGTCACTAAGTTAGCAAAGGATTCTCACCTTTAGGGATGTTCTCCATAGATCATTTTGAGTATAACTCTTCTGTTCCCTAAGACCGAAGACCTATGGAGTTTATTTCCTTTAACTTACGTCAGCCTTTACTCTCTCCCATCATGCTGTCATGGCTTAGCCGGAGAGGCCAAGTTTTAGGTTGTAATCATGAATGCTTATAAGGCAGGAGGCCAAGGCTTCCTAAATTGCTCACTGAGGCTCATTGTAAATTTATATTGAACTCTTAATGGTGGGAGCATTAAAAAATTGGAGCTTTTCAAAGGTGATCTCATTTCAGAATTTTTTTTCTCTTCTGTATCCTCTGGCTTAAACCACAGTATTTAAAAAAGATTCTTTAGTTAAGTTAGAAGTCTGGATGTGTAATTGTCATTGAATTTACTTTAATGATAAAAACAGGAAGGAGATGATCATCATTCAGAAAACCGTTACTGGATCTGCCATGTCCTTAGTCACACCATTGAACCTAAGGATGAATAAGAAATGGCTTCTATCCTCAAAGCACTTAAAGACTAGAAGAAAATGAAACGAAACAAAAACAAAAACTCTGTAGTGCCTGTTAGTATGTATTATGATGCATAACAAATTACCTGAAGACAATGGTTGAAATTACCTATTCTTTTACAAAGTTGCTGAGAGTCAGGAGCATGGGAGCGGCTTGGTTGGCCAGTTGGGGCTCAGGATCTCTCATGAGGCTACACGCAAGGTCTTGGCCAGGATGGCGGTCATCTGAAGGCATGACAGGGAGAGAGGATTTGCTTCCCGGTTCACTCACATGGCTGCCGGCTGGAGGGGCTCGGTGTCTTACCACATGGGCCTCTCCATATGGCTGTTCCCAACATGGCAGCTTGCTTTCCCCCAAAGCTCGTGATCACAGAGAGAGAAAAAGAGGACGAAACATTAGCCACAGTGTTCATGATAATCTAATCTTTGCAATGACGTATAAGCACTTCTGCTATATTCTTTTGGTCATACAGAGCAATTCTGGGACAATATGGGAGGGATGTAGGCACATGTATGAATATAAGAGAAGGGATTCATTGGAGGACATCTTGGAGGCTTACCATCTAGTCTTCCATCAAAATACTGACGTGCTCAGTTTCTAAGATTAGCAGTGAAGAGGCATGATCAAAAATATCTAATGAAGTTAGCCAGCACCCTGGGAAGAAAGGGGCAATAAAATTTAGAGATGGGGTGGTGGACATGGAAGGTAGCAATGGGCCAGCCCAAAGGGACAGTAGCCTCCAGGATCTGTCTAGGAAGTCCGTTATATAGAAATTCTGAATTCTAAGGGTCAGAAATGATTCTTTGCCAAAAATGGGATTGAAGATTACTGATCATGTTTCTATCAGCAGCAGATGAGGAGTGATTCTCTTTCACTGAGGGATCATGGTGCTTTATGAATATAAAAATGGGAGCAGCATTTAAAATGGGACAGACTGGGGCACCTGGGTGGCTTTGTCGGTTAAGTGTACCGCTTCGGCTTAGGTCATGATCTCATGGCTCATGAGTTCAAGCCCATGTCAGACCCTGTGCTGACAGCCCAGAGCCTGGAGTCTGCTTCAGATTCATTGTCCCTCTCTCACTCTGCCCCTCCCCTACTCATGCTCTGTCTCTATGTGTCTCTCTCAAGAATAAATAAACATTAAAAAAATTTTTTTTAATGGACAGTCTGTATTTGAATGAGCCTCCACTGTGGCTCTTATGGTGTGGAATCAAAGTCAACCGCAGCCAAGCAATTTTTCTTTGTGTACCACTATATTTAACAAAATGGTGCAGTATATGTCAAAAGAATATCTAAGAAAAACTTTCATCAGTGCATTTACAACATTAATCCAGATTCGGACTGAAGCATCATTTTCTGCTGCATAGTCCTCTTCTTAAGGAGTGAATTATTTTACATAAGGAAGTCTACTAAATAGCATTTATNTACATGTCCCCATTCCAACATTGCTTTAAATATGTAACAGAGGCCTAAGCAGATCCAATTTTTACCTCCCCTTTTTCCTTTTGTTTTTGAGACATGGTTAAAAAAAAAANAAAAAAAAAAAAAAAAAAAAAAAAAAAAAAAAAAAGCTTTTTCCCCCTGGCCTTTCCCTGCTTTAACCGTGGCAAAATCCTTGGGAATATACAGAGAGTAAGAGGTAGAGAGAGAAGAAGAAATTACATTGGTATTACTTTCTAGTACTATACTTATGTTCAGACTCACTTCCAATCCTTGCTTAATTTAGAATGAGATCTAGGGAAACGGCTAGATATAGGACATGATAGGAAATGAAGTATTTAGCGAATCACGCATGGATGTCACAGAGATAATGAATAATATTGACAAAACCATGCCTCTTTACTTGTGTATCTGCTTTAGGTAGGTCCTATTGGCCTAAATCTACTCTTTAAATGTGGTATTTAGGTACATATGCTACTGGTTAAGATGAACTGTTTATAGGTAATGCCAGGAAAACTTGGCCTCTTTGAGCTTTAAAATACAATTTTCATATGTTTCATATGTTTCTTATGTTCATATGTTTCTTATACCAGGGATGAAGAGAAAATCTAGTTGACAGCAGTAGAACTAATTGTGATTTTCTCTTGTGTAAGGTGGGGGAAAGCAAGCGCTGGGTTCTAGGTCATGGCTTTTATCAAGGCGTGTAATAGAATATCTAGGCCTGAATTTATTCCCCTGTAAAACTGTGCAGAACATCTAGTTGATTTATCAGTGTTTTTCTAGTTCTAAAGTTATATCAAAACCTTCTACGGCTGACTTTCTTGTGAATCTGTGTAATTTTTATGTACCAGTAGTATCATAAAAATGATTTGCTTGCAAAGTACAGATTATCGATAACAAAAAAGTTTCTTTCTTAAAAAGTTTATTTGTGGATTGCTTTTATAAATACACCTTAGAATGTTTTCCTCAGGGTCTATGGCTCCAATGTATTAATCACAAAGGGCACATGTCTGAGTAATTAAAGTGACGGTTCTGTAAGTAATAACCTTTGCAGAGATCAAATTATTTCCCACGTATGTCGTTCTCTATGATATGAAGTTAACGATTTATGCCACTTACTCTTTAAGAATGTTTTCAGCTGTAAGTAGCAGAAATGCCAATCGATGTTGGTTTAGAAATAAGCATTTGATTATCCCATATCACAGGAAGTTTAGAGATAGGTACTTCTGGGTTTGTTCAACTGCTCGGCAATGTTGAGATTCTGGATTGCCATCTCTCTGATTCTCTTGGGCTTCCCATTAAGATCACAAAATGGCTGTTTTAGGTCCAAGCAGTGCATCACTGTAGAGTCGTGTCTCAGCAAATAACTATCCTCAGTCACCTCAGCCACCTATGGGTAAAGAGGACAAAATTACTCCCACTACCTAAGTTCAATCAGAATTCATTATCCTACTGTTCATCCTTCTTACCCTGTATAAACTGGCCCTCAAATTTATCTCCCAGCTTTATTTCTCATTATCCTTTGCTGGATTTCTCTGTTATACTCAAACTGTCTTCTACTATCCTCTGAAAGATGCATTATCTATTTTTAATTTTGCACCATGCTTTTTTTCCATCCTTGTATATGTATTTTGTGTATACAACTTGTATATCTTTAAAAGCTAAAGTCGTATCAAAACATTACTAATATTCTCTCAAGCTCTTCTTTTTAATCTTTTCTGATCACTCCAACTAGAAGGAATTGCTCTTTCCTTTGAATTCCTATATTACTTTATATTTTATGTTTGTTTAACAGTATGTTACAGAATGATTAATGTCCATATTCCATTAGATGAAACAAGGCAAATATGATTGTGTCCATTTTACAGATGGGGAACAGGCTCAAAAGAGCTTGACTGACTTTCCCAAAGCATCATATTACCAGATGTTAGAGTCAGGACCTGAATGTGTCTGGGGTAATAGACTTCTTTTTTTTTTTTTTAATGTTTATTTATTTTGAGGGAGTGAGAGAGAGGGCACGAGGGGGAGAGGAAGAGAGAGAGAGAGAGAGAGAGAATCTCAAGTAGGCTTCATACTGTTAGCACAGGGCCCAACATGGGTCTTAAATCCACAACCCATGGGATTACAACCTGAGCTGAGATCAAGTCAGACGCTTAATTGACTGAACTACCCAGATGTCCCGGGGAGTAACAGACTTCTGTAGCAGACATTCTCCAAAAGAGTACGGAAGAAAAAATTCAAATGTTTATTTCTGTCTCATGGGAAAGACTAAAGTGAAGGCTCTAGGTTGGCAGGTAGCTCTGCCCCTCAGAAGTGTTGACCAGGCTCAGGCAGCCACCTTCCACACATGGCTTCCAGGGTTGCCCTGACCTTGGGCATTCCAGCCCAAGAAAGCAGAAAAGAGCGAAACCCAAGTGCAGATGTTTTCTCTTGTGTAAGGTAGAAATTGCACTTTTGTTCATAATTCATTGGCAAGAGCTTAGTCATGTGACCTACTAGCTGCTAGACTGGGAAATGAAGGCTGACCTTGGGTCCAGGAGACAGGGAAGAGCACAAGGCTTGTCCTTCCCAGACCAGGAATTCAGATCTCGTGGCTCCAAGTCCAGTTCTACTTTGTAGTGTATATCATTGCCTTTCTCTCCCTTGTGGTAAAGCCAAAAAGGAGGGAAGTCTGGTGGAGGACATCATACTTGCAGTGCAAGAATCTCTACGTGAACTGCAACGATTAAACCCTGTAGAGGAGGGAATCCCCTCCACCCTCCTGGGCTACTCGCATCCCATTTTTGAAACTCTGAACAGGAGCTTTCCTTTATAGACACAAAGAAATAGCACACAAGACACTGTACACTTCCCCAGTGGCTGACCTTTAGGGAGTAGCAGATCAGACATGTTCTGTTCCATTCCATTGATTGTACCATTCCTAAACTCCCACCACTATGATCTAGGCGGGCTAAGTGCTATCACTGCTTCAAGCATGCAGCAAAACATGCAAAATGTTATGATTTGTTGCCATGCTGACAGTGTCAACTTAACTACGGCTGACAAACAGTTTTTAAATAGAACATGTCAGTTCATTACAGTATTTTCCATCTGTGTTTTTTTTTCCTTTCCCACACTTAACACTGAACAGTTGAATGTCGCCACAAAGGTTTAGTTTACACTTCCAGTCAATTAATGACTTGTTAAAACCATATCTTGGAAAGAAGCAAAACAATAAACAGTGTTTAAAAAAAAGAGACCCTCCTCTGCCCCCAGAAGGCCATTCTCATAGCCATTTTTAGTTGTTTGGTTTCCAGTGCCTCGAATTCTTTGCTTTCTCTTGCTTGCTTCAGCTCTGATTTGGTATTGCCACTGGGCTTTTCCCTCCAACTCTGAGCAAAATTCCAACCAAGTTTGGAGGGCCAGGTCCATGAGATACAGGCTTGCACAACTGCTCCCTAACACTGGGATGTCTAGAATATTGGCCACCATAAAAACTTACCTCGCCAGCTGTTGACATTTTGCTGATCTGCGCAAACTGCATTCTTATTCTTACACCTTACGTTCTCAACACTCAATTGTGTCCCTTCCCCGGTCCTCTTGCTACTTACTGAGCAGAGAGACTGACATTGCCCATTAGTAACTTTTAATGTCAAAACCACTTTAAGAGCCTTAATTGTGTTTTAAATGATGCCTTGGGCCTGTGCACTTATAATGAAAATATAGAGCAACAATGTAAGTCTTCAAAGTCCATTCCTGTGATGGTTCAATTTTGCTGGCTTTTGTGTCATTACAGATTCTTAAATTCTAAAGAAATTTGATTTCTTTTCTAAAAAGTATTGTTAATACTTGACTTTTCATTCCGGGCACTGAGGGTGTTCCTTGCTGTTTTTCGTAGTTTAGGCTTTGGCTGCAAATGTTTGGACATCAGCTCAGAACATCATCTCCGAGGGAACACTTTGCAAGTGTTATCTCCTTGCCGACAGGAACCCAAAGTGGACCTAGTGGAGAATTGTTTAGTGATAGAAACTGAAATAGCAATAAAAAGAGGGATGGCCAAATTATGTAAAATCAGAGTGCATGAATAATTCAGTGCTCGCTTGAGTGCGATTTTTATTTTTATTGTTAAATAATACTAGCATTTCCATGAACTAATAACACACAGGCTAACCAACTGGTAAGCTTTTTTGTTGGGGGCCTGGAGTGACAGGGGGGAGGAAGGAAGGAAGGAAATGGGACCAAATAGTCATCTTTTAGAGATGGAGTATACTCAGTGACACACCGTTATAATCGTCTGTTTTATAATTTCCTAACTATATTGAAGATAAGGAAATGAAACCACAGAGAAATTCATTAGTACATCTTTGTTTACAGATCACCTGGAATCACGGTGTTGTTTTATGAACTTTCTTCTCTACTGAACCTCAGAATTTGAATCTAGTGCCTTATATATTTTTGTAGCATAAATTCTAAGATAGGTGTTTGTGTGTTCCTGTGTTCATAGAAATTAAGTATGTAAGAGATTCTTTTATGATGACTCCTGAGGCCCAACTTAGATACAGAGCTACTGTGGAACAGAATGAAGGCCTCTGCAGGGAGCTTATTTTAATCTCAAGCAAAAGCTATTCTTAGCTAAAAAGAGAAAAATCTTTTACTACAATCAACTAGAACATCGTGGGTATTTTAAACAAGTTAGGAGAGGAATGGAAAGTGAGCAGAGGTGTTAAATCATTGAGAAAACACCAAACATTGGAGAGAGAAAAAAATAAGATGCAAATTATGAGAAAGAAGCTCTCCGAGGAGTTTGATGGGGTGACAGGAACTTTTAGCTAGCGTAATAAATGGATGAATACTGCTTTTAATGGCCTCGCTTAATCTAACGAAATTGTCATTAGCTCAGGAAGAGCTGCATTAACTAAGAGATCAGGAAACCAAAGCAAAAGACTTGGTGCAAACCAAATAAATGGTACCCCAAATTATGGTGGAAACATTCAGTATTACAGAAAATGCAACATAATGTGATTTTGAATTTTAAAACCAAATATTTTTTTTTCCCATAGTGAGAAATGTTTTGGATTGGCCGTGAACTAGAAAACGTCAGGAGAGTTTGAACAAAACTCAGGCAGGAGTCCTACGGGAACAGAGTCTTGGGAGGTCCCTTGGAATGCGGTTTTGTCACCTAGATGTCATCACAGTATTGTCCAGGCAGTGGAAAGGGACACAGGAGGATTTGAATGCCAGTAGGAACAGGTGAGAAATTGAAGAGAGAATAGATGAACTCCGGTTGGGGAATTATGAATGCATAAGCGACTAGTCTTCTCGTGCGAGGAGACGCATTTATAGATGCCCAGCAGAAACTAAAGGAGGGACCAGGAGATGTGATTTTCTAGGAGGTAAAATAAATTATTTTTCATTTTATTTTAAGATTAATGATGAAAATGTTGGGCCTATAAAAGATGATCTCTGAGGAACCTAGCTGTTGTAAGGCAGATTGTGCTATTGTTGAGTACATTAATATTAGTATATGTGAGGCTAATAAAATAGCATTGCTTTTACAGACATTTATCTTTCTACACACACACACACACACACACACACACACACAGTAGTTACAATTAGCCCCGTTCCTCATACATAGTCGTTATGCGGAGGGTCTCTCCTAGCAACTGTATTGTTCTAAGGGAGTAGTGATTGGAGCCATTCATAATGTAATTGGGACACATGATCAGGCAAACCAAGAAAATAAATCCAAAGTTCTCAGCCCGAATATAGATCAGAATCACCTGAAAAGCATTTTCAAACTGCACAAGCCCATCCCCCAACTCCCAGAAACTTCAGCCCCCCGTGAAATTCTAATATACCCTCTATTCTTAAGAGAAATGCAAGATTGGAGTTCATTTCCTCCAATTCTATCTCTCTGATCTTTACATACGAGACTATTTATAATGAACATGGGACATCTGAGTAGAATTTTTTTTTGAAAAGAAGAAGAAACAAAGAGGGAGAAAATATTCCCCCAAATTTCTCATGATTCAAAAGACTACCTGTTAAGACTGGCAAGGGATATTTTTTATTTTCAACTACACATGTTCTGTCACCTTCTATGGCATGCTTGTTTTATTTATTTGTGGGGTAGAAAATGATCACTGTAAAGCTGTATTTGTATAGGATCTCATGCTTTGATAAAAGGAATAAAATAAAGATCTCACACTCACTCTGGGCTTTCCTTAATGATGATCATTAGCCCTGTTCTGTACTATTGGCAAAATGTGATAGAATCTTGAGAGGAGAACTTGTATTCTTTTAAATAAAGAACTAGTTAATTAGAACTCTTTCTCATGAAAATGACCTAATTCTGCTAAGTGCTAACTTAAAATAAAAAGAAACCTAAAAGATAGTTTGCAAAAATGCATATTGATTCACATAAATCAATAAGTTAGAACATGATTGAGGCTTGAATTGCTCTGGAGGTTCTAAAATCTCCTCTGTCTTCCTGAGCAAGAGCAGAAAATGTTTGCTTGCATTGTGATAACCAACATGAAAATTAGATATTAATATATACAGGGAAAGACAGAGACAGAGAGAAAATACTTAACACCCCCAAGAAGGAAGCAATTGTGCCATTACTCACAAGTGGTGCTGCCATGGGTGACTTAGTTAGTCTATAACAAGTGCAAATCTGTCTCTCAGACCAAAAAAGGCGGGGGAGGGGGGGGCGGTATTTAAAGGGCATCTCCCAGCCCCATTATATGTAAGTGCTCTTGTGTTTGCTTGAAAACTGAGGACTTTGTAGTCAGTCTGTCCCTATTTACTCACACAAGATTTGAAAATAACAGAAAGAAATGTGAAATATTTCTTTTTTTAGGCCGGAAGAAATGGTGTCTCATAATTATTTTGAAAGTGGAGGCCTAGCTGTTTAAAGCTTATTAGGGTTTATTTTCTAAAAATGTCCTCTTTGTCAGCTGAGGTGTCAGCAAGGCCAGGTGACCCCAGATGAGACTTATCGACCTCTAGACTTTTCAGTCAGAGGCTTGTCACCCTGAAATCACCAGCATTTGCACACGGAATGTCTGTATACTACTGTGCAGGACATAAATATGAATCTGGCCAACCTGGCTCTTACTTTGCACATTAACGATTCCCAGGAATTGTCTGGAAATGAGCTGTAGGCTCAGGCTTGCCACTCTCCTGTGATTTCTGTCTTAACCTGATTGTATTCCTGGCCTTACGAGTCAACCAAACAAGAAGACAGAAGTGAAGAGGGAGGTATTTGTACGTGTAAAGGTGGCCTTCTGGCATTAGGGCGCTGAGGTGGTATGTATGTTGGCTGAATACCTTTTGTTTGCTTTGATTAATTCACTAAAATATAAGCTCTTTGGAACTGTGACAATGTGTTTGGTTTAGCATCTGGAAAGCAGAAGATATTAAATAAATGTTGGCTGACTTTGTTGATGCGCTTTGTTGTTATATGTTCACATGGTAAGATCTGTTCTTGGATATCGAGAGGGAAGGCAAATTTGAGGGCTATTTAAAGAACCTGGCAAAAATAGCATCTATTTTCTACTGTTTTCACTACTGCCCTTACAAAAAAAAAAAGACTTAAATTTACCTTGATTTCTCCCTGATATTGCTCTCCAGCAAAGATGGAGGGAAGAGATTGGTTCGTTGCTGCTCAGGGATGCATTCCTAGTGCTGAGCAGAGCCTGTCACATAGTAGGTGCTCAGTCAGTGTTTGCTGAGTGAAAGAATGAATGTGACGTGCAAATAGCAGAGAAGTGAAACTAGTAATGTACCATCCTTGTCTGTAGACTTATTACCCACAAACCAGGCATCTTTCTTATTTACTTTGGATAAGATAGTGATATTGTGTATTATTTTTAATTTGGTTTAAAAATTACAAAGTTAGGTGGTGCCTAGGTGGCTCAGTTGATTAAGCTTCTGACTCTTGATTTGGGCTCAGGTCATTATCTCATGGTTTGTGGGATCGAGCCCTGCTTCGGGTTCTGAGCTGACAGAACCTGCTTGGGATTCTCTCTCTCTCTCCCTCTCTCTCTCTCTCTCAAAATAAATCTATCTTTTTTTTAATTGCATAGTTAGCAGTTTTAGATGCATCACAAAATGATTTATTTGGTATTTACTAGCTGAGTTTAGTGCTGAAGTAGACAGATACGGGACCCACCACATATGTTGTTGACAGATCAGTGAGTTGCAATAGAGTCACAATACTTAGTTCTGTATCTTGAACATCTAAAGTTTTGTGTTGCTGCATACACACTAATGTCTTGTGCTAGAGCCACAATCCAGAAAGGACATAAGATAGATGAGTAAGAACATGCATCTAGGAACTGAGTTCCAGTCATCTCCTTACCACTGACTAGCTGTGGGACTTTGGAATCTCTTCTCTTAGGACCTCTGTAAGCCTCACTCCCACTGTATGGTTTGTATGTTATGCAGAGAATGTATATTAGAGGAGACTTGGGACCAGTGATGCGGAGACCCCACACTCCCTCTGCTCTTGTTTTCTCTTTGCTAAAATGAAGATGATGATAGTAATGGGCCCAGAGAACTTCTGTCTCAGTTAAAGAGATAATGTATACACAGTGCCTGTCTCAGTAAGTATTTAGCAAATTTCAGCAATTACTAGCTCTTATTCTAGATCTAAATATATATGATTCCATGAAAAATTGTCCCAGCCTATCAATAACTCAACTTAACAAATGTCCAGGAATTCCCAGGGTCCATCCTGATAACTTCTGTCAGGTAAAGAGAAAAATTGGAAGGTTTTCCATTTCAAATCTTATACACAGAGCATTTTCAATTTTGAAAATGTCAGCGCTTTGACAGTACTCCTTTAAAAGCAGCTTTGTTGTTTTTAAATTACATTTGTTAAGCTTGAAATCCATAATGTGAGTGATAGGGCCTGGTGGTATTTATGTAAAAATTAAAACTGTCAAGTTGCATTAAGGTTTAATCACTGGCTATGGCACATGAGCCCCGATTTCTTTGCACTCACCCTCCTGATGCTTTTTTTTTTGCTATAGATCTGAGCTATGGGAGCATCATGTGCCTTTTTTTAAAGACTCATTTTCTTAGGAAATTCCCCAGTGAGTTTATGTAGAGGTTGATGAGGCAGAAGAAACTAACATAATTCTATGCATATAGTCACTTTACACATGTCCTGTTTGATCCTTAACATTAACCAGTGGTACATTATTGTGCTCTTTGCACAGGTGAAGATACTGCGTCGCAGAGAGGTAAACCAATTGGCCAAAGTCATTTCCAAAATACTGTACCCTGACCGTCTATTATGTTCTTCAAACTTCTGCCTGGATTAATTTTACCTCCCCTGTTTTGACATCAAAGCTACTTGTGATTACCTTAACATTTATGACTAGATTGTTAGAAAGATGTGTTAAGGTACTTTTAAATCTATTATGGCTCAAATTGCCCTGGTAGTTTATGTATGCAGACGCATAGTTCAAAAGTTTCAGTCTCCTTATAATAACAGAGATACAAGTAACATGTGACTGACCACTAAGGAAGGCTTCTTAACAATTCAGGTCTGTATCCTGGCACTGCTTTAGTGCTGTGTCAGTTGAGTGGAGTGACCTTGAGGAGAAGGCCCATGGGTTCAGATGAACATTGCTTCTTGACTGTGGGCCTCCACCGTGGACCATTGCCACAGTCAGCGCCCTATTTGGGAGCCTAGGCTCCCCCAAGTCCAGCATGTTTATCAGGTTTGAGAAACGATCCTTTCTTCCTGCTCTTTCCTCTTCTCAGAACATCAAAGCTAGATTTTTCTTCCTTATGGATATAATCCCAACTAGATGTACCTCAAAGCAGAGAAAGACTTATTATTTTTAACCCAAGTAGTAGAATTTTGATAGGCATACCGTGCATTTCAGCCAAAGGTTAGCCTGTCCTCCACGGGAACAGTCTGTCGGGGTCTGGCAAGCACCTCCTGGTCAGGAACTGCTTCAGAGTCACTGGAAGCCCAGCCTCTGACCTCTGGAATGGGCTGAGACAAGTAACTGAGGACCGGTGTTCTGCAGCCGGGTGACCCGGAATCGGTGGACCTGATAGTGCAGGTCTGATGCACTCCCCTCTGTAGGAGACGCTGTGATGCGCTGCCCAGATCCCCTTCCAGGACTAAGGGGTTCGGTGCACAGCTGCCGGAGATGATGCTCCACAGTGGACGCTTTGCTTGGAATTAGACGCTGCAAAGGAAGCTGCCTCTCCCAAGGCTCCGTGACTAGTCCCGAGGCCAGGCTCCCTTGTCTCAAAGAGAGAGAGTTCTGAAGGACCAGGCGGGCCCCAGAGCTCCTGGTGGGGTCTGCTGCGCCCCCCTTGCCCTCCTGCCCCTCCCCTTCTGATTCCCTCACCACTTAATAGTTCTGGAGAGCGCTTACTAACGGGTATCTTGCACACAAAGCCCAGAATCTGTTTCTCAAGGAGTCAACCTCCGACAAGTTTCTCTGTTTGGTCAGTTTTATAATTTCTGTAGATCTGAGACCAGATACCCAAAATGTCTCCTAGATAGTGACTCATTTATATGAGTTCCCAAATATCGTCCTTCTGATAATTAGTGTGCAGTGGCAGGTGCCAGGACATTAAAGGCAGCAATTGTTTAAATTTAAGGCAGCAGGCAACTCTAGGTTTGACTGTTGATAAGCGGCCCTGGTTATATTCATAAGGCAGCATGGGAGGGATAATGGAATAGAGAGTCCATGTATCATTCCACAATTAGGGATCTCTGGGAACATTCCTGTCTAGGCATGCATAATAGTAGATGCCCAGTAGTGTGTGTGTGTGTGTGTGTGTGTGTGTGAGAGAGAGAGAGAGAGAGAGAGTGAGTGAGAGAGAGAGAGAGAGAGAGAGCACGATTTATTTAAAACTGGACTACTATCTTGTGTTCAATGTTGGGACTATAAAAATGAATAAGACAGACCCCCATTTTAAAGATGAAGAAAGATGTCTTCATGATTATCCAATAGTAATATAATTATTCAGCATTGGAGTCAGAATTTGGACTCAGGTTTGACTCCAGTGTTGTCCTTTACACAACACCTTGGTGATTCTTTTTTTTTTTAGTTTATTTATTTAAGTTTATTATTTTGAGAGAGAGAGAGTGAGTGCATGCGCCAGTGCGTGCAAGTGGGGGAAGGGCAGAAAGAGGCAGAGAGGGAGAGAGGGAGAGAGAGAGAGAGAGAGAGAATCCCAAGCAGGGTTCACACTGTTAGCACAGAGCCTGATGAGGGGTGGAATCCACAAACTGTGAGACTGTGACCTGAGCCAAAATCAGAAGTCAGATGCCCAGGTGACTGAGCCACCCAGGTGCCCAACACCTTGCTGATACTTATTTATTTTCAGTGGTCTTTGACATATCAAAAAGAAAAGCCTTCATGACAAACGAATAAAGACTAAAATAACACCAGATGCTTGATTTGAGGTCATAAATATTTGTGTAAATTCCTCATTAGCTCTTAGCAAGGTCTTCATGTTGAGCTGGCTGATAGCTAGACTGTGAGGAATGCCGCTGGGTGAAGGGACACGCTGCCAGGCAGACTTTGAGCTATCCCTCAGAAGGCCATCTCTCACAGACTTCAACCCTGGATCCTCTGCCTGAGGAGTGGATCTGCGGTGCTTTATATTCTATTACCGCATAATATACAATGCATTTTATTTATGTTAGTCATCTTTTATACAGAACTGTCACAAAATACGTCACTGCTGATTACAGTCTGTATGGGCAAGCTACACTGGTGAATTATGCCCCTCACCATAGATCATGCCAGTAGTACCTGGCTAGGAAGAGAGGGGGATAAATCCAAAACAATGATAGATGTACTTCAAGAGGTTCAGAGATGCCTGGGTGTGGAGAGAAACCTACAGTTAAAAATGCCTAGAAGGGCCCTCTTTTATCTTGTAACCTCTTAGCTCTGCATTTGTGTCTGTAGAGCACGCTCTGCCCAGCTCCCGTGAACACCTGGCCGTAATCCGAGAAGTGCTCATCCTTCAATGGCTACCACTACCACCACTTTCTCCCTTAACCAACTGAGCCACCCAGGTGCCCCTATATATACTTTCACTATATAAACTTAGCTATAAATAACATAGAACCCCCTTCAAATATGTTGGTATTTAGCAGGATTTGGAGAATTTGCCCCCTCTTGTAATATTTTTTGGAAGTCATGAAATGTTCCTTTATGTTCTGAGTGCTACAGAATCCCTAAATACCAACGTATTTGAAGGGGATTCTATGTTACCTATAGCTAAGTATATATAATGAAAGTATATATAGAGTCACCTGGGTGGCTCAGTCGGTTAAGGGTCCGACTTCTCCTCAGGTCATGATCTCGTGGTTCATGAGTTTGAGCCCCACATTGCGCCCTGTGCCTGGAGCCTGCTTCAGATTCTGTGTCTCCCTCTCTCTCTGCCCCTCCCCTGCTCACGCTCTGTCTATATCTATCAAAAATAAATAATAAACATTAAAAATTATTTAAAGTATATATAAATATTATCTATGCTAACACATTTGAATAGAGCCTGACTCTTAGTCCAGTTTAGCCATTTTCCACTTATTTATGATGTGATAAATCATATGGAGAACTATGCTAGGGATACACAATGATGAGTAAGACACAGCCCTGACCCTCAAGGAGTCTGGGGCCCAGGGAGGGAATGTAGATCCTTGAGCCAGCAATTGTAACAGAGTGTGGAAGTGAGAAGTACGGATAGATCCAGGGTCCTGGGGATCTCCTGAGGGGCATCCATGTCAGCCTGGGGAGGCTGGAAAGTTCTGAAGTCCTGACAGTAGGAGTAGTCAGGGGAAATTTGTGTTGGTTGTGGAGAAAGCAGTGGTTGCAAAGCGTACTGCAAAGGACAGAGTATTATTGGAGGACTGTGGGCATGATGATGGTTATTATGGTTGGTAAAGAAGGGAGAGGTAACAACAGTGAGAAAGGAAGTCTCAGGCCCGGTCAGAAAGCGTAAGCAGTTTGACTTCAAGACTAACAATAACAGGGAGCTGTTACAGAGATTTACATATGAGCGGCAGGGGCGCGCCAGCATGGCTCAGTCGGTTGAATGTCNGTCAGCACAGAGCCCGACGCGGGGCTCGAACCCACGAACCACGAGATCATGACCTAAGCGAAAGCCAGACGCTTAACCGACTAAGCCACCCAGGCGCCCCGAATGTCTTCTTCTTGATTCCAGCTCAGGTCATGATCTCATGGTCAGGAGATGGACCTCTGCATGGAGCTCCATGCTCACCATGGAGCCTGTTTGGGATTCTCTCTATCCCTCTTCCTCTGCCTTTCCCCCTCTCATACACTCATTCTCTCTGTCTCCCCCCCCCCC